>NW_006400006.1:1659107-1712178 GCF_000299155.1 Elephantulus edwardii
CGTGTGTTCTGTTGTGCATAGGGTTTTCAGAGGCCTGCTATTTCAGAAGTGGGTGGCCAATCCTTCTTCCTAGTCTGTCTTGATCTGAATCTCTGAGGCACCTTATTCTTAAGTTTATTTATTCAGCAAGCATTTACCAAGAGTTTTGTGTGATGCTGTGTGCTGGGCCATGGTCATTCAGACTGAAGATGGGTCACAAAGGCAGGCAGAATTTAGCAGCACTTTTATACGACTAGGAAGGAAGGTCTAGAGATCTACTTTTGACAATTAGCCAATAAAAGCCTTATGAATTACAACAGAATATGGTCCAACTTGCTTGATTTGCAAGATGAGATTAATTGCTAGAGGAAAACATTTCTTTGGTAAAATAGAAGGCCAGACCCTCAGTTAAGATAGCTTGACACAGTGGCTGTTAATAATTGACTTGGACATGCTGGCTATTGTGGAAATGCTGCTGGACTTGGCAATGTTTAATTTATAAATTGTCATGGGTCAGAGTTCACTTTACAGCAGCTGTCTGTCCAGTTTATATTCTGAACAGCATAGAAGTGTCAAAAATCTACAGGAACTTGTTGTAGTTACAGCAACTTTTCAGATTATCTTCCATCTGCCCTTGGTTGGGCTCTCTTTTTGTTTGTTTTTAACAAATACCTCATTTAATTTAATGAACATTACAAGGCAATTCATTGTGTATAGAGACAAAATACTATGACTTCTATGCCAGCTTTCTATGATCCTTTTCCTGGAGTTAACTTGTATTTCTGAATACAATTTCAAACTTAGAGAAAAGTTGACAGCAAATATAAAGACTTCTCATCCCTAGATTTGCAAATTAGTAAGCTTTCCCCAAATGTTTTGTCAGCTCTCTCCGGATCACACTTATTTGCTTACACATGACTCAGTCTCAGTCTCTCTCTGCGCACACCCCAGTGTGTGTGTGTGTGTGTGTATGTATACATACATTATGCTCCACTGCACGTAAATATTCCAGTGAATATTTTGTAAAAAATAACAACATTCTCTCACTTATCCGTGGTTATTGTTATGCTATTAGGTGTCACTTAGTTTGCTCGGACAAGATAACAAAACCCTGTCTGGTTCTGCAATCTCTGTAGTGTGTAAGCCCACTGTTGAATCACTGTCCTTCCATTTCATTGAGGGTCTTCTCTTTCACCGATCCTCCACTTCATCAAGCATGATCTCTTTCTCCAGGTATCAGTGTCTCCCTGACTTCATGATAGTATGCCCCAAAAGATTAAAAATGAAGTCTTACAATTTTCACTTCTGAAAACACCATTCTTACCCTTCCAAGATAGAGCTGTTTGTTCTTTTGGCAGTTCATGGTATAGTCAATATTCTTCTCCACCATTATAATTCAAAGGCATCAATTCTTTTTAAGTCTTCTGTATTTATTAACCAATTTTTAAATGTATATGAGGTAATTAAAAGTACCATATATTCAGAAATTTAGCATGGAAACAGTTGCTCTGGGGCTTAATGGGAAGGAGTTGCACTGCCAACCCAAAGGCACACAGTAAGAATCTACCAGCTGCACCACAGGAGAAGGACGAACAGTCTCCTCCTGTATGATTTAGTGCCTCTGAAAACCCACTGGAGGGTCAGTTGTGAATCTGTTGAGTTCTGACTTGATGGTGATGGTATGTCACAACAACAATAACATAGTTACTCTGACTTATGGCAATTTCATATATAACAGACCAAAACATTGCCAAGTCCTATGCCATCTTTATGTTTGATGATATATTTTAGTATATTTTTGCAGCTAAAGTGGATATAAACAGCATCCGGCTGTTTATCACCATATATTATACATTACATTAGAAGAACATAGTAAGAAGAACAGAAGAACAGGAATCCCAGAACACTTAATGATGCTCATGCGAAACCTATACGTAGACCAAGAGTCAGTTGTCCAAACAGAACAAAGAAACACTGCATGGTTTAAAATTAGGAAAGGTGTACATCAAAATTGTGTCTTTCTCCATACCCATTCAATCTGTATGCTGAACAAATAATTTGAGAAACTGCATTCTATGAAAAACAACAACAACAGACTGGCTTCAGAATTGGATGAAGACTCACCAACAATCTATGTTATGCAGATGACATAATGTTGCTTGCAGAAAGTGATAAAGGCTTGAACAACTTACTCAGGGAGACTGAAGACTGCAGCCTTCAATATAGGTTACATCTCAATATCAAGAAAACAGAAAGCTTTACCACTGGACCAACAGAGAATAATAGGACAGATACAAAAAAGATTGAAGTTGTCAGTGATTTCATTTTATTTGGTTCTAGTGTCAACACCCATGCTAACAGCTGTCGAGAAATCAAAAGATGTATTGCATGGGGAAATCTGCTCATAAAGACTTTTTACTGGTGAGTACCAACAAGCAAGGGTGTTGGTTTAAAGACTAAAGTGTGCCTGAACCAAGTCATGGTATTTTCAGTTGCTTCATATGCATATGAAAATTGGACAATAAATAAGGATAACCAAAGAACTGATGCCTTTTGTGGTATAGATGGAGAGTACTGAATATACCATGGACTTGCTTAAGAACAAACAGATCTATCTTGGAAGAGTGTGACCAGGATGCTCCTTAGAGGCAGGGACAGTGAAAATTTATCTCAAACACTTTGGGCATCCTGTCAGGAGGGACCAGGGCTTAGAAAAAGACACTTTGCTTGAAAAGGGGGTTGGATGGTCCCTAAAAGAGAGGAAGACTTAATGAGATGAGTTGACATAGTGACTGCAACAATAGATCGGGCATGGAAATTAAGGTGATGGTACAGAATAAATAGAGAAAGGTCCAGATCTGTGTGTTGTTCCTAGGGTCACTGTGAATCTTAGTTGACTAGAGGACACTTAACAAGAGCAGAACTATTATTTAATTCACAGTCCCCCTTCAAATCATGATTCTCCAAGATTTTCCTTCATAGTTATTTTTCACCCCTGATGCAGAATCCTAGGCACATGGTTCAACTCCACCAGCAGCTCTGCAGGATAAGGATGGGCAGTCTCCTCCCATGTAATTTACTGCCTCTGAAAACCTGCTGGAGAGTCATCTATGGGCCAGTTCTGACTAGACTGCATATGCCACCACCACCATTGCAGAGTGAAGGAGCTCTGGTAACTTAATGGAAAGGACTTATGCTCCTAAAAGCACATGGTTCAGATTCACCAGCTGCTCTAGGGGATAAAGATGGGCAATTTCCCCCACTGGAGAGTCAGCTATGAGTCGATTCAGATTTGACATTGTATATAACAATGACAAAAACAATGCAGAACAATACATTGCCTATAAATATAATTTCTCTCTTAAATCTAGAACAGTCCTTTAAATCTGGAACAGTTCTTGACTCCTTTTCTTGAGTCCAGGCTATGGATTTCCTGAAGTGGTTTAGTGTTTCTCATGATTAGATTACAGTTATGTGTTTGTGGTGAGAATTCCACAGAACCAATGCTGTGTTCTCAGAGCATATGATGATGCCTCTCTACCCCATGACTGGTGAGGTCAAGTTTCCTTAAAGTGGTTTACTAGGTTTCTCCACACATTTCTCTGGGCATTTAATAAGTAATTTATGAGAAAATACCATGAGACTGAATATATCTCATTCCTCATTGAACAGTCACTCAGTAATTTTAGTATTCCATCTCACCCTTTTAAGTATTTGAGTTTGCTTTATAGTATCAAAATACGTTAGTATAGTGGGATATGTACATAATTTTTGAAGGTGCACAGAGTATTTTAACATTTATTTTTTTTTTTTACTGAAAACATTACACAATTAAAAAATGTTGGATACCAATGGGCTAATTCAGTGACAGGAGCTACCTCGTCTATTTTCTAGTTCTGGATCATAGGAACACTCTAGATTGAGCTTTGTAGCAGGTTCTCTGCCCCCAGCTCCTAGCAGCCATGACTTTGTTTCTGCTGTGCAATTGAATAGTATCACTTTTTGGCAATTTAAAGCCAGTAAAGGGTCCTGGTGATGTAGTGTGTAGCATTCTGTGCTAACAAAAAGGTCAATTATTAAAATCCTACAGCTGTTCTGTGGGAGAAAGATAGACAGTCATTTTTCTGTTAACATTTATACCCCTGGAAACCTGATACAGGCTCTCCATGAGTTAGACTTGAAGGCAATGCATTTGTTTACTTTGCTTTTGGACATTTGAGTGGATTCAAGTCTATGTAAACCTCATATAGATCAGAGTAGAACTGTGTTATACAGGATTTTCACAGGGTGATATTTTTGAAAGTAGATCATCAGATTTTTCTTCTGAGGCTCTTCTAGGAAGACTTGGCCACCAACTTTTCATCTAGCTCCTGAGGTCATGAATTGCTTGCACCACTTAGGAACTCCTTCAGCAATTTATACTTCCTTTCTTCTTCCTCCCCACCTCCTAGATTATACAGCATCGTATTAGTATCTAAACAAGGGGAGAAGTAAGAAGAAGAGCTTTTAGAAATGAGACTAACAGAGGAATCAAGAGGAGAATGGGGAAAAGGTGTCCGTAGTGATAAGTGAGTGTCAGGAAGAAAATATTTGCACATTAAGGAGGGCTCTTTGAGTCACACAATGGTTAAACATTAGCAGAAAGGTTGGTGGTTCTTAAATCCACCTAGAAACGCTTTCTGAGACAGGCCTGGAAATGCACTTCTGAAAAGTCATAACCTTGAAAATCCTTTGAAACAGTGTTATTCTGTGTACGCAGGATCCTCATGAGTCAGAATTGACAACTAACAACATCGACATTTTATTTTTAAAATTGGCTGTGTACTGCTTCACAATCTCCAATTCCAGCTGTCTGTACATGCCATTGTAATACTTTGCTTTGTCCTCCCGGGCTGCCCTTTGAAACTCTCTGTTCAGCTCTTACACTTTGACATGTTTTCCTTTAGATTTGGTTTCCTGAGGTTCCAGGGCAATCTTTAGAGTCTCTTCTGACATCCATTTCGATTTTTTCTTTCTCCTCTGTTTTTTGTAATGACTTTTGCTTTCTTCATGAATGATAATCTTGATATCATTCCACAACTCATTTAGTCTTCTGTCATTGGTGTTCAATGCCTCAAACCTATTCTTAAGATGATCATGAGATTACTATGGAATTGATTCAAGAGCCTACCTTGGTTCCTGTGGACTTATTTTCATTTTCTTCGGCCTCAATTTGAACTTGCATATGAATAATTGATGATCTGATCCACAGTCTGCCCTGGCCTAGTATTGACTGCTGATATTGAGCTTCTCCAATGATTTTTTTCACAAATATAGTCAATCTGATTCCTGTGCAGCCTGTTGGGTGAAATCCACATGTAAAGTTGTCTTTTGTGTCTTTTAGACTAAGTATTTGCAATGACTAAATAATTATAAATACAAAATGCAATCATTCTATTTCCTGCCTCATTTCTATCACCAAGTCCATATTTTCCAATTACTATTTCTTCTTTATTGTTTCCTACTTTTGCATTCCAGTCACCATCATTAGTGCATCCTGATTGCATGCTTGGTCAATTTCAGACTGTGAAATTTGGTAAAAATTCTCAATTTCTTCCTCTTTGGCACTGGATGTAGGAGCATGTACTTGAATAATAGTCATAGTAATGGATCTTCCTTGTATATTTATGGATCTTATCCTATCACTCACAACATTGTATTTCAGGATAGAACTTGAAATTGACTTTTTGTCTATGAATGCAACACTATTCTTCCTCAGCTTTTTTATTCCCTGAATAGTATATGATTATTTGAGTCAAAGTGGCCATAGTTGGTCCATCGCATCTTACTAATGCCTAATATGTCAATATTCACGTGTTCCATTTCATTGTTAACAATGTCCAATTTTCAAACACTCCATGTATCATAATAATGTATTATAATGGAATGTGCAGAGATCTGGAATTGAAGAATAAAAAAAGAAGAACTAGCTCTGCATTTATCAAACTGAAAGAACTGAAAAATAAATTTAGGCCTCGTGTCGCAATGTTGAAAGATGCTATGGGCAATGTACTGAATGACCCAGAAAGCATATGGAGGGAATACACAGAGTCACTGTACCAGAAAGAATTGATTGACTCTGAAAAACTTCAGGAAGTATCATATGAACAGAAGCAAATGGTAATTAAAGAGGGAGTGGAAGTGGCATTGAAGGCTTTGGCAAAAAAAAAAAAAGTCCCAGAAATTGATGGAATACCTATTGACTTGCTTCAATTAACAGATGCAGCCTTGAATGCACTCACCAGTCTATGTCAGGAAATTTGGAGGATGGCTGTCTGGCCAATGGATTGGAAGAGGTCTATATTTTTTTTTTCTATTTCCAAGAAGGATGATCCAAATGAATGTGGAAGTTTTTGAACTATATAATATCATTGATATCTCATGCTAGCAAAATACTGCTGAAGATCATTAAAAAATGGCTTTAACAGTACATAGATAGGGAATTGCCAAAAGTTCTAGTGGGCTTTAGAAGAGGCTGTGGCACCAGGGATATCATTACTGATGTCAGATGGATCCTGGATAAAAGTAAGGAATACCAGAAGAATGTCTATTTATGCTTTATTGACTTTGCAAAGATGTTTGACTGTGGATCATGACAAGTTGTGGCTGACATTGAGAAGAATAGGAATCCCAGAGCACTTGATTGTGTTCATGAGGAACCTATACCTGGATCAGGAGGCTGTTGTGTGAATGGAGCAGGGGAATACTGCATGGTTTGGAATTGGAAGCAGAGTGCATCAGAGATGTAGTCTGTCTCCATACATGTTCAATCAAATTATCCGAGAAGCTGTACTCTATGAAAGAGGAGTATGGCATCAGGATTGGAGCGAGACTCATCAGTTGCCTGTGTTATGCAGATGACACAACCTGCTTGCTGAAAGTGAGGAAGATTTGAAGCACTTGTTGCAGAAGATCAAGAAATGTAGCCTTCCGTATGGATTGCATCTCAATATCAAGAAAACGAGCATCTTACCACTGGACCACTAAGATGTGTAATTGTGGATGGAGAAGAGATTGAAGCTGTCAATGTCTTCCTCTTGCTTGGATCCACAATTAACATCCCTGATATGAGCTGTCAGGAAATAAGGAGACACATTGCAACGGGAAAATCTGCAGTTAGGGACCTTCCAAATTACTGAGAAGTAGTGATTCAGTTTGAGGACTAAGGTGTGTCTGATTCAGGCCGTGGTCTTTCCAATTACTAGCTATGCATTTGAGACCTGGACAATGAATAAGGGTGATAGAAAAAGAATTGATGGCTTTGAGCTATTGTGTGGGAGAAGAGCAGTGAACATTCCATGGATAGACAAGAAAATAGATATGTCTTGGAGAGGGTGCAGTCAGAGAGCTCTTTGGAGGCAAGGATGATGAGGCTTCGCCTAACATACTTTGGACATATTGGTAGGAGGTGCTATTCCTTGGAGAACGACATGATGTTGGGAAGGGAGGGTTGGCAAAGGAGAGGAAGGCCCTCAACCAGGTGGACTGACAAGATGACTGCTGCTTTGGGTTCTTGTGTGTCAGGAAGTGTGAGGATGGCACAGAACAGGACTAGGTTCAGATTTTTTTGTTTGTAGGGTCACTATGAGTCATACTTGACTCGATGCTAACAACAACAACAACTGCCTTCAACTAAGTAATGCTATAAGCACAGAACGAAGTTATTTTTCATAGGTACCCATCTAGAAAGTATGATAAAATCTGACTTACTTACATATATGGAGAATATTTCACCAACTGCTCTTCATCCCACAAAGGAGTAGGAAATGTATCATAAGTCTATATTGAAACTATGGAGAATTTAGGAGCCCTGGTGGCACAGAAGGCTAAGTGTTGGACTGCTAGTATAAATGTCAGCAGTTCAAATGCACTAGCTGTGCCCTAAGAGGACGATGTGCAGATTCCTCCTGCATATCCAGTGGGCTTTATTCCAGTTTAGGCTTGACTGATCCATGTATGGAGACTGATGTGGTATCTTTTTAGGAGGTGGGGTTTTTTAATCCCATAGAACATTCACGTATATTTTTGAATGGTTTAATGCCTTATATGTTTTCATATCAATGAATTATTTACAAATACTTCCTGTGAACTGAATTTATTTAAGGCACTGTACTGCAAACTCCCTCCAGGATCTTCCTCCTGCTTCTTAAATTCAAGAAGGAGGCTCATGTCAAATGAAGATGCATTGTTAATTACTTAAACCCCAAATCAAACCCTTTGTCCTCAAGTTAATTCCAATTCATGACAGTGGCATGAGTTTCAAAGGAAAACTGCTGTACAAAATGTTTCTGGCTGTAATCTTTATGGAAGCAAGCCTTCCTTAGTGCTGCTGGGCTGGCTCAAACTGCTCACTTGTTTATTGATAAGTTGAGGACAAACCTCCTGTACCATTCAGATACAGTTAATTTGAACTGTAGTCTATAGATAAAGACTAGAAAAAGGGGGGGGGTGAGAATAATATCTGTTGGGAGCAGATTGGAATTTTCTGATTCAAAGAAGCCCTATAAAAGTTTGTTAAGCTCAGAAGTTGGAAATCAAAGGAAGAGAACAGAGTTTTGGAGTAGGAATATTAGGAAAAGGGCACACCATGTTTTCTTACCTATAAGACAATAAGCTACAACTTAGACTACAAAATTACAAACTGATTCTGCTTTTTATTGAGTTGATTTTACTTCTATAATATGTATTCATTAAAAGATAGGTTTGATTAAATTTTATTTTATTAATTTTAATTAACATTTACAGAGATTTTGGATTTTCATTCATTCATTGTTGCACTTTTTTCTTTACCTCCTTACCCCCCGTTTGCTCCTCTCTTTGAAAAGCAAAAGATAAATGTCTTTGTTGGTATGCAATCCCCCTGACCCCGATCCCAATGTAATCCACTATGCAACCTTAATTCTGGATTCCTGTAATAATCATAATGTTATCATATATCACTTTTAAACTGTTCTCTCCCTCATCTGTTTCAATTCAGTTTATATAATCTATCCAGTTTCTCTCTCCCTTTTTTTTTAAATGATAACTTTAAAAATTTGTTTTACTCTTTGGGTGTATGTTTTTAGTGTTTTGACCATGTAATAGCCTATTGAGTAAAGACTTGCACTGCCAATGCAAAGGCAGTTGGTTCAAATCTAGTAGCTGTTTCATGGGAGAAGGATAGACAATCTCCTCCAGTATGGTTTATAGTTTCTGAAAATCTAATGGAGGATGAGCTATGAGCAGGTCTTACTTATAACTAAAGAGTAGTAGTAGTAGAAGTTGTTGTTAGATGCTGGAGAGTTGAGCACAACCCATAGTGACCCCATAAATAGCGAGTCTGAACCTCATCCTGTCCTGTGCCATCTTCACACTTCCTGACACACTAGAGACCATTGTGGCAATCACTGTGTCAATCCACCTGATTGAGGGTCTTCCTCTCCTTCACTGACTCTCCACCCCCCTCCCCCCAAGCATCATACCCCTCTCCAAGAAATAGCCCCTCATAGCAACATGCCCTAGTATGTGAGATGAAGCCTCACACTTGCCTCCAAAGAGCACTCCGGCTGCACCATCTCCTAAGCATATTTGTTTTTTTGGCCATCCATAGGATGTTCAGTGCTCTTCTCCAACACCAGAGCCCAAAGGAGTCAATTCTTCTTCTTTCATCTCTGCTCATTGTCCAGCTCTCAGATGCATAACAAATGACCAGAAAGATCATGGCCTGAATCAGACACATCTTAGTCCTCAAACTGATATCTTTACTCTCAATAATGTGGAGAGGTCCCTGACTGTAGACTTTCCCAGTGCAATGCATTTTCTTATTTCCTGACTGCTGGTACCAAGGGTGTTAATTGTGGATCCAAGTACGATAAAGTTGTTGACAGTTTCAATCTCTTCTCTATCCATCATGGCCTGTCCTAATGTGCCATCCTCTCAGTTTCTGACGTATTTGAACCAACTGCAGCAATACCTGTGTCAATCCACCTGGTTGAAGATCTTCTCTTTTGCTGACCCTCTGCTTTTCTAAGCATCATGTCCCTCTCCACGGAATAACTTCTCCTGGCAGCATGCCTGAAATATGTGAGAAAAAGCTTTATCTTCTTTACCTCCAAGCAGCACTCTGGCTGCACCTTCTCCAATACATATTTGCTTGACAGTCCATGGGATGTTCAACTCTTCTTCAATAGCACAGCTTAAGGCATCGATTCTTCTGTCATCCTTGTTCATTGTCCAGCTCTCAGATGCTTAGAAAAGGACTGAAAAGACCATATCCTGAATCAGGTGTACCTTAGTTCTCAAACTGACATTATTGCTTCTCACTAGTTTGGAGATGTTTCTAATAAAAGACTTACCAAAAGCAATGTGTACCCCGGTGTGTGCCCCAATCTCCTAACTGCTGCTACCAAGGGTGTTGATTGTGGATCCAAGTAAGAGGAAATTTTTGACCATTTGATTTTTTTTTCTCCATCTATCATGATATTGACTACTGATCAGTGATGAAAATGCTTGTTTTCTTGGCGTTGAGATACAATCCATATTGAAGTCTGGACTCTTTGATCTCTGCAGCAAGTGCTTCAAAACATTCCACATGCCCATAGCTCCTTCAACAATTAAAAAGAAAGTGATTCACAGATTTGGACAGTATTTTGTTCTCTTGTATGTAAGACCACTAAGAGTCAGAACTGACTCTACAGCACCTAGCAACAACAACAACAACAACAACAACAACAAGAGTAGAGGTACTGGACTAAAAGAAAATAAAGGGGTAAAAAACTTTTTAGGAGTCTCGGGTGGAACAAACAATTAAGGTACTTGGATTTTAACCTTGGTTCCATGTAGATGCACCTCAGAAGAAAAGCCTCAAGGAGCTGCACTGAAATCCTAGAGGTGTGTGGTTCAAATCTCCCAGATGCTTTGCTGGAGAAGGAGGAACAATCTCCTCCTGTAGCACTCTGATCTGATTTGATAGTATACACACAAAAAATAATAAAAATTAAAAAGAAAAGAAAGGCCTCATGGTCTCTTTCTGAAATTCGCCCCAGCCATTGAATGACTTAGAGAGAATAGCTCTACTCGCACATACTGTCGTACAGATTGCCAAGAGTCTGAACCAGCTCCTCAGCAACTAGTACTGAAAAACTTGTGGAGCTGGAAAAAGAAGTGATTGAAGGCTAGTTGATAAGGCAACAGTGGGAACACTTCATCTCTATTATGCTATTTCTCTGTAATCTGATCGTTTGCATTAAAGTCTGCCCTTCTCCCTTCTGTGCCCCTTGAATCTCTAGAAAGGAGCTCATTGCCAAGCTGGATCAGGCGGAAAAGGAGAAGGTGGACGCTGCTCAACTAGCTCGCGAATACGAGGCGCTGACGGAGGAGAACCGGACGCTGAAGCTGGCTCAGTCACAATGCGTAGAGCAACTGGAAAAACTCAGAATACAGTATCAGAAGAGGCAGGGTTCATCCTAACTCTAAATTATCCAATGTGAGCATTAGAAGGTGGTGACTGCTGTGCGCTGGCCCAAAAGATTTTTATTTCAAAGGGATAAGAGTAAAATAAATTCTAGCTTCTTCTTATTACCCACATGGCAAATGCCTAGAATGCATTCAATGCTTGCCAGCTTCTAGCCTGAGAGAAAGAGATCTTTTATTTTAAGTAATATAATGAAATTGAATCTATTCCCCTTATATGTTTTTAGAGATCAGAATTGTTTCCCAAAGATTTCTTTACCCCCTTTTGTAGGAAGATATGATTCATTGTGCATCAGGGTAGAAGATGATAAAAGAAAATATTAATTGGGCCCAAACACAAATAGTTACTCCACAGAACTAAGCTGTGAAATGCTCACTGTAGTTCACCATCTGTACATTTAAAAATTTCATGGCTTTACTGTTTTCAAATGTGCTATCAAATAAAAACTGCCAGAAACCTCTCCATGTAGATTTATGTTCATTAGAGTCAGATTTAATCCTGCAATGATTGATTGTACTCAGAATAAATGGTCGCAGATCAAAAAAGCTTTCTCATGAAAATATGAGCAGAAAGCATGCTTGTGCCAAAAGTACATCGACCAGTGCTAACTTGCTGTTGTAATGAAAAACAGATAAGGTTGCATTTTCTTCACGCCACGTTACCTCTCGCTCAGCACCTCTGCCTTTGCTTGCATGTGCTCTAGGGGCATGAGGGCATGGGAAAGTATCGTTTGGACATTGCCTTGGTGAGCTCGTGTGAAAACACCAGTGAAATCACAGCTCCTTGATTTGGATTTAAAGAGAGTTCTAGATCAGTAATAAATAACAGGAATATGTGAGTAAATTGAGGATGACAATGATTTCTCCCCCCTTGTTCTACCTATCACCACATTTTCTCAAATGATCTCTTTGTTATATGTCCATTTCTATTCATGTAACTTTTTCATTAAACATGGATCAAAACTGTCAGTTGTTATTTTGCCTCTTTCTTAACACCCTTATGAATGGAGATTGCCTAAGCTTGGTTTGTTGTAGGCACTGTTGCCTGTAATAAAAGTTAATGGATGGGAGGAAGAAGGGTTACTCTTAATCTTTTGATCTCTGTATGTATATTTAGATACCCAGCTCCTATTGCTACATCTATATACAGAATTTAAACAGTCATGGTCCTCATAGAAAATGGAGAGGGATGAGGTCAGTGAAACATAGTTCCAAAAATCTCTCTGCTCTAGGGGAATGCAAATGATGTGGTTAAAATGTTTGAACACCATTGGCTTATAGTAAAGAGTCACTGAGCAAATAATTTTCATATTTGTGCTAGTCTCAGCCTGAAATTTGGCGCTGTATTTCCAAGAAGCATATATTTGTGATTCAAAAGTGAGTATACTCCCAAATATATGATTTTCTAACATATTTTTAGTAATTAAAAACATTAACACATCATCTACTTCACAGTATTGTCAGAGAAATCTAAAAGCAAAATATGTTACTCATACTATCTTGTTTTTTGGCAAGTTTCCTCCAATTTTATTTATCATTGGATATTATTCTATGTGATACAGAGCTTAAAACTTTTCTATCTTCAAATATATGCATATTTATAGCACTCTTGGTATTAGTCATTATTATTATGGTGCATTTAAGCACAGAGTTTCTGTATATTGGTTACAGTGATTGTTTTTTAGCTAGAGTTGAAGGAAACGGTAACCCACATTGTTGTTGTTATGTGCTAACTCCTAGCTGATCCTCCAGTGACCTTTTAAATCACATGGGAGGAGACTGCCTATCTTTCTCCCAAGGAGCAGTTGGTGGATTTGAACCACCTACGTTGGGAGCTCGAGTAGCCCAGCAGAAAGAAGTTACACTGCAATCCTAAAAATATGCTGTTTGACTCCACCAGTTACTTTGCAGGAGAAGGATGGAAAATCTCCTTCTGCTCAATTAACTGCCTCTGAAGACCTACTGGAGATCAGCTGTGAGTCAGTTCGGACACAGTGGCATGCAACAACTACTACAACCTTTGGGTTAACAGTGCAATGTCTTACTACTAAGCCACCAGAGCTTCCGTAACTCGCATTGGCTTCTTAAACGTCTTCAGTAAATTATTTGCAATGTTTAGGTCATTTGATTCATGTTAACAACAACTCATTGCCATTGAATTGAAACCAACACCTAGTTGACCCCTCAGAAGATTTTCAAAAGCTATAAATTGTATGGGAAGAGATTACCTGCCTTTCTCCCATTTGTCTAGGCAATTTGTCTAGACGTGAACAATATGTGTTTACAGAGGACCAGAAGTCAAGTCTTCCACCTCTGATCTTAGCAAGGGTGTATTGGGTGTAGATACATTGCTGTTAGGTGCTGCCGTTGAGTCAGTTCTGACCCATAACGACCCAATGTACAATATGTAACAGAACACTACCAGGTCCTGTACCGTCCTCACATTTGTTGCTGTATTTGAGCCCATTGCTGAAGCTACTGTGCCAAGCTTTCTGTCTGGGATCTTTTTTGTGGACCCTCTACTTTATCAAGCATACTGTGTTATTAGTGCAAATAAGGAACTAAAAAGGATCTGGAACTCAATTCAACAAAAGTTTATTATACATTTACCGTTGTTGTCAGGTGCCATCGAGTTGTTTTGACTCAGATAGATAGCCAACGTACAGCAGGAGCAAACACTGTCCTGTCCTATGCCATCTTCACAACTATTTTTGTGCTTGAGCTCATTTTGCAGCTACTGTATTAGTCCATTTTGATGAAGGTCCTCCTCATTTTTGCTGACCTTCTGCTTTACCAAACTTAGTCCCCCAGGGATTAGCTCTTTCTAATACCTGTCCAAAGTACATAAGGCAAAGTTTCACCGTCCTTTGCTTTTAAGGATCATTCTGGCTGCACTTCTTTCAAGACGGATTTGTTTGTTCTTTAGTGGTAAAGAGCTGCGCTATCTGCTTGAAAGCACACAGTTTGCATCTCCCAGCTGCTCCATAGGAGAAAATCTCCTCCAGTGCGATTTACTGCCTCTGAAAATCCACTAGAGGGTCAGGTATGGGTTAGTTCTGACTTGATGATACTCAACAACAACATTAACATGGTAAACAATATTTTTGTCAATAACACAAATCAAAAGGCTTTGGCTTGCTTTATTTTAAAACTTTCACATGCATATGAGGTGATAGAAAATATCACAGCTTGGGTCAGGCACACCTGAGTACTCAAAGTGACATCCTTACTCACAGATGATGCAAAATTGATCAAGACATAATCTTCCCTAAATATGCTTCTAATTTAGTAACATGAATAGCACAAGCACTCAATTGTAGGAAGTCACGAGTAAATGTAAATATAATAGTATAAATACAATTTTTAAAAGAGTTTCTAAAAAAGAAAAAAAATAACATGAATTGAGGCCCAGGGATGAAGAATTACAAGGCAAGAGCTTTACATTCGAGAAGAGTAAGTAGTCTTTCCTTGTAAGAGTTTTCATAAAATGATAGAAACTAAATTGGAAAGATCTACTGAGCTCTAGTTGGGGAAATTTAGACAAAGTAAATAGTTTTAAGATTAGAGCAAAGATTCAAGAGATGATGAGTCTTAGAGCAGCAGTGAATAAAGTGAAGTAACAGATTAGTGAAGAGCTCCTGAGTGGCACAAATGATTAAGTGTTTGACAATTAGTTGAAAGATCAGCCATCTAAATCTACCTAGGGCATCTCTGGTGGCCTAGTCTGTAATGTCTTGACATCATGTCTCTGTGGGAGAAATTCTCCTCCTTAAGAGTCTCAGAAAACCAAAGGAGGGCATCGAGGATCGAGTTGACCCAATGGCAGTGAGAATGGTGGGTTCTTCATTTTATTTTTTTGAGGTACACGGAAGTCAAGTCAGCTTCCAAAAAGTCTGACAGCCTGGAAAATCCTGTAGTGGAAGTCCTTCTCCTGAGGTAGGTGTGATACTACCTAACAACAGTAGCAGACTAGTGACTATTGATGAGAACTTCCGTGACAAGGAGGATGGATGAAAGAAATCAGTCTGGACAGAGTGAAGCCATGCACAGAGGCCCTGTGAAACATTCAAATGTCTGAAAGAAGACCATATTGGATGAACATGAGAGAGAAGGAGAGGGTGGTGTAAAATGAGGCTTCATAAGAAAGAAGGAACCGGGTGTCACATTAAGGATTTTGACCTCAATCTTAAATGCAGTGGAAGTCACCAAAGAATTCCAAGAATGGGAATAAAGTAATCAGAATTGATCAAAACAATAATTGAAAAGACAACTCAGGTGAAGCTAACCACAGATATCAAGCCAAGATGATTGGAAGGATGATTATGCCAAGCAAAAAGGATAGGAAAATCAGAAGGAGCAATGAATCTAGCTCTGTCATCTGTTTGCCCATAAATCAATCTATCCAAACATCAACCATAGATTGAATTACATGCCCCCAAAATATGCGTTTACTTGACTGGCTTGAGATTTTCAGTGTTCCGGATATAATGATGCAATTTGTGGTTATGCAATACTCCCCAGTGATCTGATCAGTTAATGAGTTTTAAGAGGATTAAGGGTGGGATGCAACTTTAATCCCACCATAGCCCAGATGTGGCATAAAATGAGTTTCCCTGGAGTGGATCCTGCAATATCTTTTATGTTCTAATGGATTAAAGGAGAGAATTGAGGAGAGAGAGAGAGAGATATCTCAGAACTTTAAAGAAGGAGTTGAAGGCAGAGCACATCCTTTGGTTCCAGAACCTTGCACTGGGAGCCCTCGTGACACAAGGAGTTTGTTGCCAAGGAACATTGGGCCCACAGATGCTGGAAGGAGACAAGGCCTTTCTTGTAGAGATGACAGAGAGAAAGCCTTCCCCAAGGCTTACACCCTGAATTTGGACTTCTTGTCTACTAAATGATAAGAAATAAATTTCTCTTTGTTAAAGCCATTCACTTGTGGTATTTCTGTTATTGCAGCAATAGATAACACTGTCTTTGTCAATGAAATGAAAACAAACAAAAAAACCCCAGAACCTACTACTATTAGTCATTATTGACTCTAAACAACCCCAGTGTTAAAGTAGAACTTCCCCATAGGGTTTCCAAGGCTGTAAATCTTTTTTGGAAGTAGACTGCTACAACTTTGGTTTGCTAGGTTTGAACGGCTGACCTTTCCAGTAGCAGCTATGCTCTTAACCACTTCCATCTGTCAACATTATTTTTTATTTTGCATACATCTTTTTGATAGATACTGTAAATGTGAAGATCAAGACAGGATTTGTGATGTCAAGAAATAACTTCTTTAGGGATGACATTTATAACTACCTGCAATATTTTGTGCCTTCATTAGAGTATGCCAGAGTTTTTGGTTAGCACGGAGGGCACAGCCTTATAATTCTGACTGAGAGGGCTAGGACTACAGTGACTTTGGAGTGCTGGTAGTGGTTTAAGGTTTATTACCAGCAGCAACAGGATAAATGATTCTAAGAATACAAAAAGAACTTAAATCCAGTGCCATTGTAAAAAACAAGAGCCAGAATTATCAAGAAAGATGGAGCAGAGAGCATGGGACACCGATTTGGACCAGAAATTCCTGCATGAGACTGGGCTGGCTGAGGTTGAGACAGAGCAGCAGCAGCACCACCAGCAGCAGCAGAGGCAGAAGGGAACCAGAGGCCCACACGAGGCAGAGCTGACCTGGAACTGTCACCCACAATCTAGAGTTTAGAGCCTCTACTCAGGCTTAACGGAGAGCTGAGGAGATTCCATAATTGGGAGGCCCAAAAAGCTGTGATACAACCTTGTTTGCTGAAACTGAGGAGGACTTGAAGCATTTACTGCAGAAGAGCAAGGACTATAGTCTTCAATATAGATCGAAGCTAAACATCAAGAAGACAAAGATTCTCACCACTGGGCCAATTGGCAGCACCATGATGGATGGAGAAGAGATTGAGTTTGTTAACAATTTCAGCTTGCTCAGCTCCTCAATCAACACTCTTGGTAACAGCAGTCAGAAAAATCAAAAGATTTATCGGGAAAATCTGCTATCAGGAAGCTTTTCAGAGTACTGAAGAGAAATGAAGTGAGACTAGAGACTAAGGTGTGCCAGATCCAGGTCATAATCTTGGCAATTACATGCTATGCATCAGAGAGATAGACAGTGACTAAGGATGATAGAATTATTGGTGTCTTTGAGTTGTGGTGCTGGTGGAGGGTATTGAACAAACCATAGACAGCCAGGAGAACAAATCGTTCATTCTTGGAGAGGGTGAAACTAAGTTTCTTCTCTGAGATAAGGATTTTGAAGTTCTGTCTCCCATAGTTTGGGCATGTGGCCAGGAGGGACTAGTCCTTGGAGAGGAACATCATCCTTGGAAGGAACAGTATGTAGGAGAGGAAGGCCCCGATCAAAATGGATTGACACAGTAACTGGGGTGATGGGATTACGTGTGGCAGAGTCAGTAAGATCGGCTCAGGATAGGGCAAGATTCAGAGGTGTTGTACATAGGGTCATTATGAGTTGCAGGCAACTCAATGACACATGACAACAACAGTGACCAAAAGCTGTGAGACGGAAGGTCACAGGGCCTGCATGCATGGCTGAGAAGTTGTCTTGACTGACTGTTTCCAATCCAAATTGTTACTGTTATTACTCTAATGATAGATGGAGTCTGTTGTCAACAATTTCATCTTGCTTGAATCTACAGTCAGCATCCTTGCTTCGTATCAGCAGTCAAGAGATTGAGAGATTTATAGTATTAGAAAAGTCTGCTATCAGATATCTCCAAATTTCTAAAGAGCAATGATGTCAGTTTAAAGACTAAGGTGAACCTGATTCAAGCCACCATCTCTCCGAGCATCTGCTATGCATCTGTGAGCTGGACAATGAATAAAGATTATGGAAGAAGGAACAATGTATTCGAGTTTTGGTGTTTGAGAATAATGCTGGAAGAATATGGACTGTTAAAAGAACAAACAGGTATGTTCCTTGAAATCAAAGACGGTGAAGCTTCATCTCACATATTTTGGACATATTATTAGGAGAGGCTATTCCTTGAAAAGGGATATCATGTTTTGAAAGGTGGAGAGTCAGCAAAGGAGAGGAAGACCCTCAGTGAGATGGATCAATACAGTATCTTTCAATTAACTCAAATGTGTCGACAATGATGTGGTTGGCACAGAATAGGACAGAATTGAAATCTGCTAGTTCATAGGATCTCTATGGGCTGTACATGACTTAGGAAACTTAACAACTTTCCTCTAATAAAACTTATAATCATTGAAAAACAAAATACCAACTGCCATTGATCCCAATTCAAATGGCACTGTGGGACAGAGCAGAGTTGTTCCGTACTGTTGATCCAGAATCAACACATACCTGACCCTCCAGTGGATTTTTCAGAAGCAATAAATCACATAGGAAGAAACTGCCTATCTTTCTCTAGCAGAGCAGCTGGTGGATTTGAACTGTGTACTTTTAGCATTGACAGCACAAATCCTTACCACTAAACTAACACAGCATAACTATTTCGTAATGTCTCCAAGGCAATATAAATCTCTACAGAAGCAGATTGCATCATCTCCTCTGCAGCAATTCGTAATTTCAAACATTTGGGCTAGTAGATAAATGCCTTAACCACAACACCACCTGAGTTTTTATGAGAGGGTAGTTGAGGTTAAAGATAAAAACTTGGAAGCCATTGAAAAAAAAACCCCATGAAACCTTTATTATGAAACATTAAAAAATTTGCAAATGAGAACAGTATGATGAACCATCTATAGTTATTGTCCAGCTTAAAACTCTCTCAAGATAAACTTTTTAATTTAAACTCTATTGATTATTACATTCCTACTCTCAAATTAAAAAATCACAAACACAACAATATTTCATATAAAGAGTTTCCAGCATGTTATTATGTGCTGTTGAGTCAGAACTGATTCATAGCTGCCCCTCCAGCAGGATTTTAGAGACTATAGTGCCGAAGGAGCTCGCTCATCTTCTTGCCGTGAAGTGGCTGGTGGAGGATTCAAGCCACTTGCCTTTGGAATAGCAACACAACTGTGTACTAGTAGGCCATCAGAGCTGTCTGAAAATATAGAACTTATCTCTTTAAAAAATTTTTAAAACAGTATTTATCACATCAGAGAACAAACTCCCGATCTCAATTACTCAGTGCTGCCATAACACGAATGGCATCAGTGGGTGCTTTGAGGAACAGCAGTTTATTATAGCTCAGGAAGCTAAATGTCTGAATTGAGGGAATGATTCTACAGAAGTCTTTCCTTGACTGTTTTGACTACTAATAGTTTGTATCCACTAGGCCAACTGAGCTGTTTCATTGTTGTTGTTGTTATTGTGGTTAAGTGCCAACTTGTAGACGACTTATAGCGACCCTATGAAGGAAAGAACCGAACACTTATATAACTTTCATCATTTCTCCACATTCATGACTCGACAGCACTTAACAACAATAACTACAACAATGAGAGAGCTCTGTTGGCCTAGTGGATAGCCAAAGGTGGGTGATTTTAATCTGCAGCCTTCAGGCCTGATTCTAATTGGTTTTGGTCAAACATTCTTCTAAGCAGTATAGCACTGGTCTGTGCAATGTTGTACAGAGGTAACTCGTGGTTGCTGTGATGCTAAACACTGTGACACAGATGTGTCAATGTGATAATGGTTACCCATCTGGACAGTGTTTGATGGAGCTCCCTGAGTAAAATAAGCTTGGAAGCAGGAGTGGCATCCACTTCTGAAATAGCTTGCCTCCGGAAACTATAAAAGTGGAGAAACGATGGAAGTTATACAAATGTTCAGGTCTTTGTTCACAGGGTCGCTATGAGTCGTCTATGACTTGACGGCACTTTACAATAACAAAAATAGCTTTTAGAAATTCTTGATCTTCTAGGGCTTATAGACTCATCTGATCCATAGTCTGCTTCACTTTCTCCTATATATGTCTGCATCTATTCTGATTTTTTTAAATAAAATTTTTATTTTATACTGGCTTACTTACAAAGTTTTGTGTAACTCTGGAGTGACTAGATTTAGGATCTACCATATGCTGGTATGTCCTAATTAACACGACACAATAAAACCTGTATTTCCTAATCATGGAGCTCTGTCAACATAGTCTATGGGGAGTTGCCCTTCTAATCTAAAGGCTGTCCATACTTCTGTGGAGGTTGAAATCCATCAGCAGTCCTGGAAGTGAAAGCTGAGCAATCCTGTCCCTTGTAATTTACAGCCTCAGAAACCCAATGGCAAGTAGTTATGAATGTGACAGAGATTTCCTAATGGGGTCATATATACAGGTATAGCAACCCTACTCATTGCCATCAAGGATGAACAAATCAGCCTTAAAGATGCTCCTGAGAACTCAAGAGCCTTGAGTGAGACTTTGGCTTGCTTACTCAGACATGTTAGGAAGAGCAATTGCTAGTGAAGGACATCAATTTTGGTAAAATAGAGGGTCAGAGAAAACAAAGACAACCTGATGAAGTGGATTGACATAATAGCCTCAACAATGTGCTCAAATCTAGTAAAGATATGAAGATGGAACCGGACCAGGCCACGTTTCCTCTGCTACATATAAGGCCAGCATGAGTTGGCACTGGCTTAATAGCAACTATGGAGTCAAATGCCAGCATAAAGGAGATGAAAAGAAGATTTCAAAAGGCAACTCGAGAAGATAAAGCAAAGTATTAGAACAGAATGTTATAGCTGGAATTGGAGGATAAAAAAGGGAAGAACTTGAGAATAAATCCAAGCCTTGAGTTACAATACTGAGATACGATATGGGAAAATTATTGAATGAACCAAGCAGCTTAAAAAAAAAAAAACGATGGAGAGAATACCCAGAATCACTGTATCAAAAAGAATTAGTTGTTTGTTGTTGTTATGTGCCATTGAGTTGACTACAAATTTTAGTGACCTTATATGCACAATAGCTCTGAATCCTGTTCTGAGCTGATCTCACTGCCTCTGACACACCTGTCCTCATTACCCTCGTTACTGTGTCAATCCATTTCATCCAGGGTCTCCTTCTCCTGCATTGTCCCTCGGCCCTTCCAAGCATAATATCCATTCTCCAAAGGTTAACTCCTCCTGGCTACATACCCAAAGTTTGTGAGACAAAGTCTCAGAATCCTTGCCTTGAATGAGCAGCCTGGTTTCATCCTCTCAAGAACAGTTCTCTTGGCAGTTGATGGTATTTTTAATACTCCTCTCCAGTACCACAACTCAAAGGCATCAACTATTCTTCTGTCATCCTTGGTAATTGTCCAGTTCTCTGATGTTTTGTCAAAAAGAATTGGTAGACACGGGAAAATTTCAGGAAGTACTATATGAACATGATTGAAAACACAACGGCCTGAATTAGGCACATCTTAGCCTTCAAAATTATATCATTGCTCCTCCCTCAATAATTTAGATAGACCCCTGAATACAGACTTTCCCAGTGTAATATGTCTCCTGAATCAAGTGTATTGTTTGTGCATCCAAGTAAGATATAGTCATTGACAGGATAGTCTCAATCTTTTCTCCATCTATCATGATGTTTCCTATTTTTTTTATAAGTTTTTAAAATTTTATTTCATTATTTTTTGTGTGTATCGTCAAATCAGATCTGACTGGTACAGGAGGAGATTGTTCCTCCTTCTCCAGCAGAGCATCTGGTGGATTTGAACCACTCGCCTCTGAGATTGCAGTGCAGCTTCTTGCCACTAGGCCACCAGAGCTCACCATTATGTTTCCTGTTGGTTCAGCAGTGAGGGTTTTTGTTTTCTTGACATTGAGATACAATACATATTTATGGCTGCAGTCTTTGATCTTCTGCAGTAAGTGCTTCAAGTCCTCATCAATCTGGTTGAGCAAGGTTGTGTCATTTGCACAATGAAGGTTATTAATGAGTCTTCCTCCAATCTTGATGCCATATTCTTCTTCATAGAGTCCAACTTTTTAAGTTATCTGTTCTGTTTATTATACAGATTAAATAGGTATGGAGATAGGAAACAACCTTGATGCACACCTTTCTTGATTTTAAACCATGTAGTTCGCATGGTTTTTATTGCTCAGTTCGCACAACAACATCTTAGTTTAGGTATAGATTTAGAATAAACACAATTAAGCATTCTGGAATTCTCATTCCTCTCAATGTTATCCATAATTTGTTATGACCCACACAGTCAAATACCTTTTGGTAAAGTGGAGGGTTAAAGAAAAGAAAGAAAACTCAGTGAGATGGATTGACACAATAACCTCAACAAAGGGTTCAAACCTAGTAAAGATCATAAGACCTTGGACATATTGCTAGGAGAGATTATTCCTCAGAGAAGGAAATCATACTTGAGATGGTGGAGGGATGGCAAAGGAGAAGACGACCCTTAATCGGGTAGTGAAGGCAGAAGTTCAAGCTGCACTGAAGGCACTGGCAAAAAATAAAGCCCCAGGAATTGAAATGATTGGCATGTTTCAAATAACAGAAGCAGCCCTGGACATGCTCACCAGTCTATGTCAGGAAATTTGGAGGGTGGCTCTCTGGCCAACTGACTGGAAGAAGTCCGCATTTGTTCCCATTCCCAAGAAAAGTGATCAACATAATGTAGAAATTATTGAACAGTATCATTAATATTGCAAGCATAATATTTCTGGAGACTATCTAAAAATGAATGGACAGAGAACCTCCAGAAGTTTAAGATGGATTTAGTAGAGGCTGTGACATCAGAGATAACATTGCTCATGTTAGATAGTTCCTGGCTGAAATCAGAGAATACCAGAAGAATATCTGTCTGTGTTTTATTGACTATGAAAAGGTATTTGATTGTTGGATCATAACAAATTATGGTTAACGTTGAAAAGAATTACAACCACAGAGCACTTAATTGTGCTCATGTAAAACTTGTTCCTAGATCAAGAAGCTATAGTCTGAATAGCAAGGGAACACGACGATGCTTTAAAATCAGAAAAGATGTGCATCAGAGTTGTATCCTTTCTCCGTACTACTTATTCAATCTATAAGCTGAACAAATCATTCTAGAAGATGGATTCTATGAAGAATGTGGCATTAGGAAAAGAGGAAGAAACATCCACAACCTGTGTTATACAGACAACACAACCCTGATTGCTGAAAGTGAGGAAGACTTGAAACACTTGGAGAAGATTAAAAAAAACAACAACTACAGCTTTCAATATGAATTGCATCTCAACATCAAGAAGACAATATTTTTCACTGCTGGACTGATAGGCAACAGATGGAGAAAAGTTTGAAATCATCAATTATTTAATCTTATGTGGATCCATAATCAACATCCAAATTTTATTGGGCAAATCCCCTGTTACTGAACTCTCCAAATTAGTGAGGAGCAATGATATCATTTTGAAGACTAAGATGTACCTGATTCAGGCCATGATGTCTTCAACCATTTCATCTGAGCGATGGAAAATGCATAAGGATGACAGAAGAAAAATTGATGCCTTTTAGTTGTGGTTTTGGAGAAGGCAACTGAGTTTCTCATGGATTGCCAAAACAGCGAACAGATATTGCTTAGAAAAAGTACAGCCAGAGTACTCCTTGGAGGCAAAGATGGTGAAGCTTCATCTCACACACTTTGGGTTTGTTGCTAGAAGAGGCTATTCCTTGGAAATGATATCGTGCTTAGAAAGGTGGAGGGTCAGCGAAAGAGAAGATCCTCAAGGAGATGGATTGACACAGTGACTGCAGCAATGAGCTTAACTCTGTTAAAGTTGATGAGGATGCACAGGACAGAACAAGGTTCAGGTCTGTTGTTTATAGATAGGGAGCTAATAGGGAGCTTTGGTGGCCTAGTAGCAAGAAGCTGTGCTTCAATCCTGAAGGCACACAGTTTGAGACCACCAGCTGCTTGGCAGGAGAAGGATGAGCAGTCTCCTCCAGTGCAATTAACTGCCTCTGAAAACACATCAGAGGGTCAACTATGGATTGGGTTCGACTCAACAACAATAGCATTATGAGTCATACCAGACTCAACAGCACCTAACAACAGCTGTGCTGCGCTGGTGGTGTAGTATGTTCCATGTGAAAAGAAAGGTCGTTGGTTCAAATGTACCAGCTACTCCAGAGGATGAGCAGTCTCCTGTAAAGATTTACAGTCTGAGAAACCTGACTGAAGGTCAAAATTAACTCACTAGCAGGGAAATTGGTTTGCTAATAAAAACAACAGAAGTTTAAGTTACAGTGTTAAAATCATATCATTTCGTTTTGCTCGTTAAAACTTTTAAATATCCATATTTTAGTCTGTCTTTGTGCATATTTCTCAGAAATCTTTGAGGGCAAACAATAAAGCAGGAGTCTTTATTGTGAGGCTACATGACTGAGCCTATCGTAATGACCATGAGGTGATGGCCTGAGTCACACAAAGCTGGAAAGCAAGGTTTTCCCCTAAGAAGTTTAACTTTTTATAAACTTTTTATTGCTGCTTTTTGGAACTACGGAGTTTAGGAGGAGCGTTCTGAGCAGGACTGAGTCAGCGAGTACAAAGGAGGAACCAAGCTTTTTAATAACCAAGTGAGGAGGAATTAGCATTTGCAAATTGCTAAAGTGGACTTTTCTGACACAGAACTTGTCTAGGCAATGACTGTTCTCTCAGGTTTGAATCCTGAAAAGGGGCAGATAAAGAGGTAATAAGAGGAGGTAAAGCAGCCCCTTTCTCCCAGCCTCTTAATGGCCTGCACATTTCTCATAAACAGTAAATGCTGAGCTAGCTCACTTTCCCCATCATTCCTGTAAATAAGGAAATGACTCATACACCCTGCAATCTCCAAAATGTCAGAGATACTATGGTGATTTGATTATTTAAAAAAGAGCTGGGAAAAAAGGCAAGAACAAATCAGTCATGAGTAACTTTTCTTTCATCCTCTCCTCTTTTATTTTTGTTTCGTTTTCCATTTAAAGCATTACTGTGTTCAGTCTGAAGAATTTTGAGAACCTCTACTTTGCTGGTCCAGTCTTTGAGATTTGTGATTTCTGGACACTAACCACGCTAAGTAAGACACAAGACTAAGACTATCCCAGAGTCACCGTGAACTTCCTGCAGATCTCTGTTGGTTTGTATTTTCTCTTTCTCTGGAGAGCGCTGAGCACTGAGGACACTTAAACACACTGAGCCCCACCCCAACTTGTTACACAGAAATGCTAACGTTATTGATATTATGGTTGATATTATGGCGCTAATAAGGCTCCTTTGCAATGGTTCAGTGATTAATGTGCGTGAGTGCAGTAGCTCTGCTGAAAAAGATGAGGCAGTTTGTGTGTGTAACAATATATAGGCCCAGAAAGCCTGCAGGGCAAGTCTACTCTGTTCTTTAGGGTCAATGAGAGTTTGAATAGATTCTGCAATGAGGGGTTTGGAGTAGGAAGGAGTCTTGGTGGCCCAGTGGTTAAGCAGCCAGCCACTAGCCTAAAGGTTAATAGCTCCAACTGACCCAGAAACTCTGCCAGACAAAGGTCTAGAGAACTCTGTGGGTTAGTTCTCTGTCACATAGGTCCTGATGATGCAGAATCTACTAGGCAGAATCTAACAACGACATTGCTGGTGACTTAGTCGTAAGGCATTGCACTGTTAGTCCAAAGGCAGGCAGTTCAAATCCACCAGCTGCCCTGTAGAAGAAAGATGGGCAGTCTCCTCCCACACGGCTTACAGCCTGTGAAAACCCACTGGAGGGTTAGCTATGAGTCAATTCCAACTTCAAACCATGTAACAACAACTACAACACTACTCTTAGTATCTCTTTAAAGTGCTATAGTTATTGTTGTTGTTGTTGTTACGTGCCATCGAGTTGCCTGTGACTCATAGCTACCCTATGTATAATAATTCCTAAACTCTGTCCTATCCTGTGCCAATCCCACCATCTCTGACACACCTATCCCCATTACCCGAGTCACTGAATCAATCCATCTCATTGAGGGTCTTTCATTCCTGTGCTGTCCCTCCATCTTCCCAAGCATAACGTCTTTCTCCAAGGACCAGTCTCTCCTTGCAACACGTCCAAAATATATGTCAAACAAAGCTGCAGAATCCTTGCCTCCAAGAAGCAGCCTGGCTTCACCCTCTCCAAGACAAACATGCAATACTCTTTTCAGCACCACAGCACAAAGACATCAATTCTCCTTCTATCATCCCTTGTCATTGTCCAGCTCTCTGATGCATAGCAAGTGATTGCAAAGACCATGGCCTGTATCAGGTGCGATGAAGTTACACCTGACCCAAGTTTGTGTTGTAGGCATATGAAAGTTGGATAAATAAAGAAGAATAAAGAATAATTGCTATCTTTGAATTGTAGTATTGGTGGAGAGTTCTGCATATACTATGGATCGCCAAAAGAACAAACAAATCGATCTTGGAGGAAGTATAATGAGGGTACTCCTTAAAGGCAAAGATGGTGAAACTTCTCACATATTTTGGTCATGTTATCAGGAGGCACCAGTCCTTGGAGAAAGACATCATGCTGGGAAACACAGTGGGTCAGCCAAAGAGAGGGAGACAGTGATGTGGAGTGACAGAGTGACTGCGACAGTGGACCAGGCATGGCAGGGATTGTGACGATGGCAGAGCTGTCATCTGTTTTCATCAGGTTGCTGTGAGTCAGAGTTGACTTGATGTCACCTAACAACATTTCTGTTGAGTCAGTGACTCCAGCAAGTTTCCAAGGCTATAAATCACACAGGCGGAGACATCTCATATTTCTCTCAAGAAGGGGCTGGTGCATCCTAATTGCCAATGAAGTCTACCTTTTGGGTTAATAGTGCAACTCTACAGACTACGCTTGCAGAACTCCCTACCATAATAGTGTGACTGAAATAACAATAACTTAAACCTGTTGAATGACATTAATTGATGCTTCCCTAAGTTGGGGAAAAAAAGGGAAACAAAAGACCTCTTCATTGTTAACCAGATGTTGAGGCCTTCAGACCCCCAAAGTCTAGCAAAGCTGGGTTCAAGTTTGTGATTTAGGCTTGAGGCCCTAGTGAGAAATCTTCATTCCCTCTAAATCTCGTGATTACTCTGTGTTAATCAGAGCCTCAAGTAGGAAACAGACACAATCTAAAGGCAGTAATAAGAATTAAATGAAGGAACTATACACAAAGTTGGGGTCCATTTTAAGGGAAACTGAAAATCGCCTTAGGAAGCCTCCTGTAGGTTATCAAGGACAAAGGGAGGAGGGAGAAGTTATAGAATTTGAGTGAGGTGTTGCTGTAGGAGAGGCTTTCCTAACTCCCGAATAAATACATTAGTCTCTCTCCTTTCATCTTCTGCTGGTGCCTCATATTGCGAAAACCCAACGAGAACCTGAAGAGCAAGGACGTCTGGCTGATATATCCCGTACAGGTCAGTCTCGCAGGCATAAAAGAGAGTGGAGAAGGCTGGGGTGAGGCTCAGAGGGTATGTGGAGGGTCCCTGTCATAGACCACCAACCAGTAAAGAGATTGGGAGGTTCCAGAAACTTAAAGAAAGCGAAATGGCCAGTCTTGGGCTTTTAATTCCATGACTCTCTGAAGAAATAAAATCCCATTAAATGTATGCAATTCTGAACCTAGAAGACCAACAAACTCACGCTCCCTGAAGATAGATTGGAGTGGAATTGCTAGATAAATGGCTGCTCAGTTAAAATTGAGTTTCTGTATTGAATAAATGATGACTTTTTTTTTAGTATTAATACATTTCCAATGTATGAGATATGTTGCTGTTGTTAGGTGTCGTTGAGTTGTAGATGACTCATAGTGACACTATGAACGAAAGACCTGAACACTTGTATAACCTTCATTGTTTCTCCACATACATAGAGTTTCCAGAGGCAATCTATTTCAGATGTAGATGCCACTCCTGCTTCCAAGCTTGTTTTAATTGGGGCGCGCCACCAAACACTGTCCACCATGGGTAACCATTATCACATTTGACACATCTGTGTCACAGTGTTTATCTTCACAGCAACCACGAGTTACCTCTGTACAGCAAATGGACAGACCAGTGCTATACTGCTTAGAAGAATTTCTGACCAAAGCCAGTTAAAATCAGACCTGAGGGCCGCAGATTAAACTCACCCACCTTTTGCTTGGTAGCATAACTTTCTATCTGCTATGAGATAGACACCCTTAAAAAAACAACCAAAACACCAAAGAAATCCAACTTCATCTGAAATCTTATTTTAACTTGATGTTCTTCTATATTTTCCGCTGCTAAATCTGATGACTCTGATGATGGAGGGTGTGTATGAGAGAAATTTCTGGCAAGTGGATCAGACACAAACACATAAGCACACACACCACCCACCAACACAGAACATGTTAAGTGAGAAAGAAAGTGCCTTGGAGGTTGGAAATGGGATGTTGTCGTGGATGCTGCATGCCATTGAGTCAATTCTCACTCATAATGACCCAATATGACAGAGAAGAACAGCCCCGCAGGGTCTGCTAGGCCTTTGCAGGAGCAGGCCTCTAGGCCTTTTTCCTGTGGAGGTGTTAAGTGAATGAAAACTGCTGATCTTTCGGTTAGCAGTTGAACATTTCACAGTTACACCACCAGAGCTGTATTTCCGAAACTATGGTCTTGCAATGACTGTGAAGGATCCCACGGGTAAAAATATAGCATAATTCAGGAAGCATCCAAAGAAGATGGGAGGAGTACACAGTCATTGCACCAAAAAGAATTGGTCAACACTGAACCATATCAGGAAGTAGCACATGAACAAGAACCAAATGGCACTAAAGGAAGAAAGTCAAGCTACACTGAAGGTATTGGCAAAAAAATAAGACTCCAGGAATTGGTGGAATAAAACTGACACATTTCAACAAACAACTGCAGCTTTAGATGTGCTCACGTTAATGTCAGGACATTTGGAGGACAGCTATCTAGTCAACTGACTGGAAGAGATCCATATTTATTCCAAAAAAGGCAATCCAACAGAGTGGGGAAATTATCTAAGAATATTATTAATAGCACAAACAAGAAAATCTTGCTAAAGATTATTAACAAATGGCTAGAATAGCAAATTTACAGGGAAATTTCAGAATTCCAAGCTGGATTCGGAAGAGGAAATGAAATAAGGAATATCATTGCTAATGCTGGAAATTATAAGATATATTGCCATTGGAAAGTCTGCTATTAGGGACCTCTCTAAAGTACTGAAGAGCAATGGTGTCTCTTTGGAGACTAAGGTGCATCTGATACAGGCCATGGTCTTTGCTATCACTTGTTATGCATCAGAGAGTTTGACAATGACTAAAGAGGGTAGAAGGAGAACTGATGCTTTTGAGCTGTGATGCTGGAGAAGAGTATTGAGGGTACCATGGACTGCTAAGAAAACAAACAGATTCATCCTGCAAAAAACTGGGCTGCTTCTTGGAGGCAAGGATTCTGAGGCTCTGACTAACATACTTTGGACATGTAAGGAGGAACCAGTCCTTAGAGAGGGACATCATGCTTGGTAGGGTGGAGGGACAGTGCAGGAGGGGAACACCCTCTGTGAGGTGGATTGATTCAGTGACTGGGGTAATCAGGATGGGTGTATCGGAGACGCAATTGGCACAAGACAGAGCAGAGTTTAGGGCTGTTGTACATAAAAACAACAACAAAAACAATGTTGGATAGCTCTTGATTAAAAGCAGAGAATACCACAAAGGTATTCATTAGTGCTTTACTGACTATACATTAGCACGTGACTGCGTTTTATTGGCTATGCAAAGACATTTGACTGTGTGAATCATAATAAACTATAAAAAGTTTTGAGCAGAATGGGAATCTCAGAAGACTTAATTATGAATGGGAGAAACCTATGCACAGACCGAAAAGCTGTTGTGTGAAAAGAACAAGGGAACACTGCATGGTTTAAAATGAAGAAAGGTATACATCAGGGATGTAACCTTTCTTTATATATATTCAATTTGTTTCCTGAACAAATAGTGCAAGAAGCTGAACCATATGAATAAAAATATGGACTCAGGTTTGGAAGAAGATTCATCAACAACAGGCATTATTGAGATCACACGACCTTGCTTGTAGAAAGTGATGAAGACTTTACACACTTACTGAGGAGGATTAAGGACAGTGACCTTCCATATGAGTCACATCTCAAGTCTGAGTCAGTATCTATGTTGATTGTAGCACTAAAGATATCAACAGACGGATTGCATTGAGTAAATCAGCTTTCAAGGACCTTTTTAAAATGCTAAAGAGTAAGGCTGTCAGCTTAAAGATTAAGGTGTGCCTTGTCTAAACCATGATATTTTTTTGTTGTTTCTTGTGAATCTGAAAGTTAAACAATGAATAAAGAAAACCATGAAAGAATGAAGGCCTTTGAGTTACGGTGTTGGAGAAGAAAATGAAATCTATGAAAAACTGTCAAAAAGAATAAGAAATCTTTATTGGAGGAAGTGAAACTAGGGTGATTTCTTAGAGGCAAGGATGGCAAAACTTTGTCTCCTCTACTTAGGCCATGTCTTCTTGCGGTGTCAATTCCTGGAGAGGGACATCATGCTGGGGAAAGTGACAGGTCAGTGAAAGAGAGGAAGACCATCAAGGTGTATTTTTCATAGAATGACTTTAATTAGTGGTCACCTGGAGGCTACTTAATAAAGATACAGAGAGGGGGGAAAAGCTAGCAATGAAAATGAATTTTTGTGGTCACATATGCCAGCGAAATGCTGGAATCCTGATATGCAGTCCATGATGTGTGAAACTGCTGACTAAAAAGCTGGTGGTTTGAATCTTCCAGCCACTTCAAGGAGGAAAGAGGAGGCAGTTTCCTTCTCTAAGATTTGCAGCTTCAGAACCCTGATGGACGGTCAGCATGAGTTGGCATCAATTTGAAGGCTGTGGGCTTTGGTGAATTAAGTTAGTGGGTTTTTCATTTTAGGACATACCACAGCTTAGTGCTAGCAACATTGTGACACCAATAAAAGCACTTCCTTAAGTATTTAAAAACCACCCCCATAAACAGCAAACCACGACACGCCATTGTTCCACTGGCTTCCATTTTAAAGCAATTTAAATTTAACTAAGACATTTTGTTGTCCATCATGATGATAAGACATAATTTTATTGTTGTGATCTTGCTTTGAGGCTTAATTTCCATTTATAAAGATGTTTTAATGCTCTCATATTTTCAAAGTTATAACATTCTACTTAACATTAGATTGTCCACTTGATACTGAATGATTTGCTCCGCTTAATATGAAAAATCAACTAAGGGCAAATTATCATCAAAGTAGGGAGAATCCTCAATTATTCAGAAAAAAAAGAAGATAATATCATTAGCTTTCTTGACTTCACAAGATAATTTTTAGGAAGACATGAAGTAATGTGAAAGCCTGTGCAAAGCATATGCTTTATGATTTTGTTATTACCCTTACTGTAAAATTGATGGTGTAGTTCTGGTAGTTTGAATCCACCAGAAGGTCTGAGGGAGAAGGATGGGCAATCTGTTCCCATGCAATTTACAGCCTTGGAAAAATGTGCTAAAAGGTCATCTATGAGTCAGTTAGAACTTAGTAGCAATGATTGAATGAGGAAAAATGGTAGTTTTTAAATCCTTGTTGTAAATTTGTTATTTTTGTTGTTGTTGTGTACTACTCAGTTGGAACGAACTCATAGCTGACCCTCCAGAGGGTTTTCAAAGGCAGTCAATGGCATGGAAGGAGACTGCCCATCTTTCTCCATTGGAGCATCTGGTAGATTTGAACCATGTACCTTTTGGGTCAGCAATACAACTTCTTGTCACTAAGTCATCAGAGCTCCAAATTGCCCAATTTCTTTTTTTTTTTAATTGATATTTTAACAAAAGTTTACAGAAAACTTGTATGTCCATTCATTCATTGTTACATATTTTCTTCCCTAGGCCCCCACCCACCCCGAGTTTGCTTTTCTCTTTAAAATATTCTATCATTGTTGCACAATTTCCTCCCTCCCCTTGTCCCCCTAATCTGCTTTGCTATGCATCTCCTTTTCTGCATTATTGTCATGCAATTAATACTTAATCATGTATTTGTTTTAGACAGTTCTTTTCATCTATTTCAGCACAGTGTTCATTATTTATCTCCTCTTTTCTTAGTTTTCCCTGAACCCTCATGTCAGCCCTGTTTTATAAAAGTGGTATTATGCAGTATTTGTCCTTTTGTGACTGAGATATTTCACTCAGTATAATGCCCACTAAGGTCACTTGTTTTTCGGTGCTGCATGGTATTCCATTGTGTCAATACATCACAGCTCCTCTATCCGTTAGTTTGTTGATGGATACTTGGGTTGCTAGTGTGAGCAATGCAGCAATAAACATGGCTGCGCATATATCAGTTTGAGTAGCAGTTCTGGTTTCTGTAGGGTATATTCCCAGTAGTGGAATTGCTGGGTCAAATGGTATTTCTATTTCCAACTTTTTGAGAAAGCGCCATACTGCCTTCCAGAGTGGGTGCACATTTTTATACTCTCATCAGCAGTGAAGAAGGGTTCCAATTTCTCCACAACCTCACCATTGTTTGTTGTTTGCTGTTCTGTTGAACTTTGCTATTGTTACGGGGGTGAGATGATATTTCATATTTGTTTTGATTTGCATCTCTCTTAGGGCTAGGGATTTTGAACGTTTCTTCATGTGTTTGTTCATCATCTGAATGTCTTCGATGAAGTGTCTGTTTTCTGTGCCCATTTTGTGATTAGGTTGTTTATCTTGTTGAGGTGCTTGAGTATTCTATAAATTCTAAATATAAGTCCCTCATCAGGTATGTCATTACTAACTATTTTTTCCCAGTTTGTGGCTTCCCTTTTTATCCTGTTGGAGAAGTTTTTGAATGTGCATAGGGATTTGATTCTTAGAAGGTCCCATTCATCTATTTTATCCTCTCCAGGCTGTAGATTTTTCAGGATGCTTGAAAGACTGTTTATGTTGTGGATTAGGTATTCTAGAATTCTTCCAAGCTTTTCGTTAATGACGTTTATCGTCCTTGGTTTTAGTCCTAGGTTCTTGATCCACTTTGATTTGGTTTTTGTGAATAGTGTGAGGTGAAATTGCCCAATTTCTCTTTCTAATAGTGTGCAAAGAGAGAGAAAAGGAGGTGGGTGGTGCAAATGGTAGATATTCCCTGCTGCTTACTGAAAGGTTGGAGGTTTGAGTCCACCCAGAGACATACCTCAAATTTCTTTACCATTTTTGTGGCAAGTCCCTCAATCTCCTGACCCATAATGGTAGACCTATGTTCTTGTTCTATAAAGTAAGAGAAGAAAGGGACACAGGAGAGACAGGGACAAGGAAATGGGCTAGGTAACACTTGAAGAAGCTACTACAAGATTCTAATTCATATCCTCTTTCCTGGTGTTTATAGTATGAGAGAAGAAAATTGAGCATTTGAATAAAGTGTGACTGGGCATCACTAGGAGTTTTCACTTTAGGAGGGAAGCTGAAACCCTTCAAAGTACTGTGAGTCAGAAGTGACGTCTTACATTTTGGAGCTGGTCTAGAGTTTTGAATTCTAGCAGTTCTTCATTTGTCGAATTTGGTAGCAGTGATTGAAACAGATGAGGGAGAGAACTGTTTGAAAGCAGTATATGATTGGGCATTATGGTTTATGACAGGAGTCCAGAATGACGGTTGCATAGTGGAGTGTACTCGGGTTGGGGGGATGGATTCTATACCAATGAAAGAATTTTTCTTTTACTTTTCAAAGAGAAGAGCAAACAGGGGGGCGGGGTGGGCAGGGAGAAAAATGCAACAATGAATGTATGGAAATCCAAAATCTCTGTAAACATTCATTAAAATGAAAAAAAAAAATGGTAGCAGTGAATTCTTCTATCTTGCTAAATGAAAATTCATCAGAAATAGTAACTCTATCAGATCACATTATTTTTAATATTTACCTAAACCAGGATCAATGTTGGTTGGAATTGACTCTTTAACAATCAGTTAGTGGGTACTGCTGTTGAGTTGATTCCAACTAAGGTTGTTGTTATGTCCCATCGAGATGACTGTGACTCAAAGCAACCCTATGTGCAATAGCGGTGAACTCTGTCCTATCCTGAGTTAATCTCACTGTCTTCACACACGTACCCAGTTACTGTGTCAATCCCTCTCATACAGGATCTTCTTCTTCTTACACTGACCCTCCACCATGATGTTGTTCTCCATGGACTTATCTCTCCTAGAAATATTCTCAAAGTATGTGAGATGGAACTTCAAATCTTTGCCTCCAAAGAACACCTTGGTTTCACTCTGTCTAGGAGAGACCTGTTTATTCTCTTGGTGGCCAATGGTATGTTCAAGACTTTTCTCTAGCACCACAACTCAAAGGCATCGGTTCTTCTTTGGTCACTATTAGTCACTGTCCAGCTCTCCAATGCATAACAAGTAATTGAAAAGACCATGGCCTGGATCAGGCACACCTTAGTCTCTAGTCTGATAGTATTGCTCCTTAGCACTCTAGGGAGGTCCCTACCAGCAGACTTTCACAATATAATTTGTCTTTTGATTTCCTACCTGCTCATTCCAAGAGTATTGATTGTGGATCTGAGCAAGATAAAATTGATAACAATCCCAATCTCATCTCCATCTATCATGGATCCCAACTGATAGCTACTTTTTAAAATAGAGTAGGATTGCTCTGTGGGGTTTCCATGGCAGCAAATCATTACAAAAGTAAACTAGTCACATTTCTCTCCTGGTGGAACTTTTAAAATACAAGTATTTCTACATATAATTAAACTTGTCACTTTGCCTGGTGATGCAAATATGTGTTTATGTATGTGAAAAGAATAGAAATAAATTTTAAAAGACCAAGCTTTTTTTTTAGTGTATCAAGAAGGCCTTTATTTAGAGGATGTGCATTCTGATGATTTTTCTAGAAATAACTTTACTATGAGATATTTATGTTGTTGTTGTTGTTTAATGCCATCAAGTCGTAGACGACTCATAGCGACCCTATGAACGAATAGCCTGAGCACTGTTCGTACATAGAGTTTCCGGAGGCAAGCCATTTTGGAAGTGGATGCCGCTCCTGCTTCCAGGCTTGATTTAGTCGTGAAGCTCCAGCCAATGCTGTCCACAATGGATACCCATAACCACGATTGGCACATCACTGTCACAGGCTTCAGCATCACAGCAACCACGAGTTACCTCTGTACAGCAACGCACAGACCAGTACTATACCACCTACACGTCAAACACATTTCCGGAAAAGCAGTGGACTCCAAAAGCTTGCCACAATTCCTGCATTCCCACCACCATGCTCCTTCCTTCTGGCAAGGAGAGCTTCCCAAGAGCCCTGAGATATTTATACACACAAAAAATGTTATTGTTGTTGCTAAGTGCTATTGAGTTCATTTTGATTCACAGGGAACCAATGCGACAGAGTAGAATTGCCTCATTGAATTTTCTAGGCTGTAATCCTTATGGAAGCAAATTGACAGATGCTTTCTCAATACTGAATTTTAGTATGGGCAAGCGTTTGACTGTGAACTGAAATCCATTGTGCCACCTGGACACTTAGAATAGTAAATACAAAGACAAACAAGCAAATAAAACCAACCAAACTTGGGCTCCTTGCTTTTGAGTCAGAACTGACTCTTAAGTGACTCTCCATTGGGTTTCTGAGGCTTTACTTCACATCAAAGGAAACTGCCTAACTTTGTCCCATGGAAAGACTGGTGGATTCAATATGACCTTATTCAGTCGCTGTTATTGTTAGGTGTTGTCGAGTTGACCCATGCTCCTTAGAGGTGAGAGATTGGTGAGACATTGTCTCAAATACTTAGCCAGTTCCTAAGGAAAGATGCCATACTTGGTAAAGTAGTAGTTGTTGTTGTGTATCATCAATAGTTGGAATCAACACATAGCTGACCCTCTGGTGGGTTTTCAGAGGCAATTAATTGCATGGGAGGAGATTACCCATCCTTCTGCACAGTGGGGTACATAGAAAGCATCTTAATTGTATTGGACAGTGGGTACTTAGTTGTTCTTTTTATTTAAATATTGTGCATGTCTGTGTGTAGAGAAATTTGGGAGTCTGTTCATAGGGAGTTGCCCTAACCCAAAAGTGACCTATAGTAGCAACTTTACGTGTGTTCTGCAAAATGAAATCCTGTGCCATCTGCTTGAGCCCATGCAGCCTGTGTCAATGCATCTTGTTGAGGGGATATTTTCCTCTTCTTTGCAGGCCCTCTATTTTACCAGGCATGGTGTCCTTCTCTAGGACAGGCCCTAAGTACATGAGACAAAGTTTCACGAAATTCAACCCTAAGAAGCATTCAGCTGCACTTCCGAAGCACTAGATAACACCAACGTGCTTTTCAAAAACTTATGCTCCTGCCAATAGTATAAAGAATTATCAGTAGTGTACATCCTTGCCCACCTTGATAGTGACAGATGTCTTAAATTCTCTCTCGGATGAAAATGAGGCTATTATATTATATTGTTTTACATTCACTGAACTAATGAACTGGAACATTCACTGAATACTCATGCTCTTTATTCTCTGTATTCATGCGTTTTGTCAATATTTTTCATTTTATTATCCTTTTGGTTACTGATTTTTTAAAAAAAGAATGATGTTTATGTAATTTAAGTATTAATCTTAGGTTGGCTATATCAGGTCACATGTCTTTATTGTGCCTTGACTTCATGGTATTTTTGCCGCGTGTTCTTGATTTGAATGCAGTAGAATCAATAACTTGTTTCTTTCATGGCTTGTTTTTTTAAGTCTTAGTAAAAAGTTCCATCCCAATATAGACCTACCTGCCATGTCTTTAAGAGAGTAAACCACCCTCTTTTTGTTGATTAAGAAACTCACTGAGTCTTTTTATCCCACGCCTCTGTGGATCAGTCCTGAGTGACAGGCTGTTAGGCCTCCTGGAGCTCCTTGAGTGAGGGAGCTCTGGTGGCGGAGCCTGTAGGGAGCTGCACTACTAATCCAGCGGTGTGTTGCCTTTCTGGTAGTTTGAATCCACCAGCGAATCTGACAGAGAAACATGGGCAATCTCCTCTTGTGTGATTTAAAGCCTCAGAAATCTGTTGGAATATTAGCTTTGAGTCAGTAGCAAAGGGCATTCCATAGCAATGACTTTGATTTTGACTTCGAAGTTTTTTGACACTGACCTCTCAGGTGAGTGCAGCACCCCTCACCAGCACAAATCCTCTGGTGTATAAGTTCAAGAGTGAGGCACATCCGTTACTCTATGCACTCTGGAGCCAAGGCAAAGGCCACTTTTCTTAGGGTAAAAGTATAGGTCCTTTACTTCACAAAAACAAACATAATCTGAAAACCATAGTAAAAAATGAAAATTGGGAGCCTCTGGCATACTGAAAGTGAGGGAGACTTATAACACTTGCTGCAGAAGATGCAGAACTATTTCCTTCAATATGGATTACATCTCAACATCAAGAATAAAGGTGGGCCAATAGAAAACATCATGATGGACGGAGATAGGACTGAAGTTTGTCAGTGACTTTGTCTTACTTGGATCGACAATCAACACCCTTGGAACTAACAGTAAGGAGATCACTGGGCAAGTTCATTATCAGGGACCTCTCCACAATACTGAAGAGCAATGATGTCAGTTTCAAGACTGAGGTGTACCTGATTCAATCAATTGTTATGTACCTGAGAGATGGAAAATAAATAAGGATTACATAAGATGAATTGCTGTCTGTGAGTTGTGTTGCTTGAGAAGGGTTCTAAATATCTCTGGAGATGGACTGCCAATGTATGAACAGATATGTCATGGGAAAAGAGCAGCCAAAGTGTTCCTTGGAGGCAAAGTTGGCAAAGCTTTGTCTCTCAAACTTTAGACATGCTGATAGGAAAGGCTATTCTTTGGAAAATGATAAGACACTTGGGAAAGTAGAGAGTCAGTGAAAGAGAAGAAGACACCGCCTATCTCACACTGAGAGGGATTGATCCAGTAACTGTGGCAACGGGCTCAAGTGTACCAGAGATGATGAGGACGGCACAGGTTAGGAGAGGATGCAGATCTGTTGTTCATAGGATAATTATGAATTGTACTCAATTCAATAGCACCTGTCAATAACAACTTGTTCAAAAATTGTTAAGTATCTCAATAGAGTAACTCACTGCCATCAGATAGGTTCCAACTCATAGTTAGTTCCCCTCCAACAAGTTTCTGGGGCTGTTAATCTTTAAAACAGAAGATAGTCTCTCTCCCATGGAACAGTTGGTAGATTGGAACTGCTGCTGACATTTGTATTAGAAGTCTACACTCTGGCACCAGAGAATTAAAGCCCCTGCAGACCTTCTGAGCCTGCAGCCCTGTGCAGCTGCACAGATCACACACTCACGAGACCCGAGCTGCTTGCCACTATCTGTTAATTATCACCTGATGCTTCTGAGATCCTCACAAAACTCTTACTTCATCTCCTTTCCCCAGACTTCTCAATCCTATTTCTTCCAAAATGTTCGTTTCTGCACAGAACTCTGGGACAGAAGAGGAGCTGATGAAAAGCACTAATTGGCTTTAACCTAATAGTGCTAAAAAATTCTGTTCCTTCACAATCCTTTCTCTGTCTTCTGAATCCTTCTAATAGAACCTAGTACCATATAGGTCAGCTTCATTTCCTGGTATATACGTGGGGTGAATATCTAGGTGTCTATTTAGATGGGAGTAATTACTGTCAGGTAAATCAAGAATAGTCTTCTTCTAAGGACCTTGACATTGAGTGTGGAAAAATAACCTGTAAAAATTAAATCATCCACGTGTGGTGGAGAGTGAATTAATTAGCCAGAGAGATGGGATGTACTTGAGTCATGAAAAATGTAAAGGCTAAGTTAAAGGAATGAATTATAATAAAAATAAATTATTATTATCTTGTTTTCTGCAAAACTTTTTAGGCACAATAATTTCTCATATAGACCTCTCTAGTCCTGGGTTTGTAATCCTCCTAAGATGATTGTTGTCACTGTGTGCCCTTGAGCCAGAACTGATTCATAGCTGACCATCCAGTAGGTTTTCAGAGGTTATAAATTGCATGGTAGATGATTGTCTATCTTTCTCCAGTGGAGCCACCCATGAACTTGAACTGCCTGCCTTTGGTTGGTAAACTCCTAACACTGGGCCCCCAGTTGTTCTTGTTTATGTGCTGTTTTTGTTATTGTTTTGTTATGTGCTGTCAAGTTGACTCTAAGACTCATAGGGATCCAATGAACAGTAATAGATCTTAAATCTTAACCCTGCTTTATCCTGTACCATGCTTTATCCTCAGCATCTGATATCCTTGAGCCCATTGCTACAGTAGTCACTGTGTCAGTTCATATCATGGAGGATCTTCCTCTTTGCTGACCCTCTACTTTCCTAAAAATGATGTCTTTTTCCAAGGACTAGCCCCCCTGCCCCCAACAACATGACCAAAGTATACGAGTGGAAGCTTTACTGTTTTTGCCTACAAGAAACACCCTGGTTACACTTCCTACAGGACAGACTTGTTAGTTCTTTTGGCAGTTTGTAGGATATTCAGTACTCTTTTCTAACACCATAACTCAAAGACATTGAGTCTTCTCTTCTTCTGTCATCCTTATTCATTGTCTAACTTTCAGATAGGTAAGAAGTAATTGAAAAAAATCCCATGGGTTGGATCCTTAGTATTTAACCTGACTTCGGTGTTCTTTATTGTGACAGGGCTAGTGAGAAACAAAACTAGATGATTCGACACAGTCTGGATCACTACATGAACCGAAGCCTCGGTCTCTCTGGGGGAACCACACCTTGTGGTCAGGCAGAAGCCAGTCTTTTGGCCTGTACAAATGTCCTTACACAGTTAAGTAGATTAGAGTATTAGTCTATTTGTGTAAATAACACAGAAGAAACACCAGGGACATTTTGCAAGGGTCATAAATTGCTCAACTGTTTGCATTTTCTCAAACACTAGTGTCACAACACAATCTCTAACAAAGCTGATAAAAAAGAGGATGCGAATGATGACGTATCAAAGCAAGAAGAGACAATGTGGTAAAGATTAGAATGCTTGTTTAGCAGTATGCAGCACATACTATAAAGTTGTAGCACATGAAGCATTATCTATTATCCAGCACCAGAATACCAGTGCTTGTGTGTCTTGCTGCTATGCTGGATGCTCTGCTACCAGTATTTCAGATATCAGCAGTGTTGTCCATACTGGACAGGTTTCAACGGAGTGTCTGGACTATGACCAACTAGATGAAATTCCTATTGATCTATTTTTAAGACAGATTAAAAAAAATTAGACAATAAGAACGTTGTAGATCACAACAGAACATTGTCTAACCTGCCATCAGGAGGGATCAATGACTGCAGGAAAACATCACTTTTTGGTGAAATGGAAGAAGGAAGGAAAAACACTCCCTGAGATGAACTGACAGTGACAATGGAAGTAAATATGCTAGTAACAATGGAGGTTATGCAAGACAGGGCAACATTGCATTCTGGTAAATATCTATCAGGCTGCCACGAGTTGGAGTTAACTCCATTGTTGCTAACAGCAGCATTGGCATAAAAACACTCAAAGTTTAAACTCAGTGCCTTCAAGTTGGAGCTGACTCGTAGAAGACACCCCATTGGGTGCCTAGCTTGTAAATAGTACAAGAGCTTCCCCACCTTTCACCTGCTGAGCCACTGGGATTCCAGAGAGGCTCAGTCATTGGGTAGACTGCACAATTTTCTATGGATACCAGAGCACCAGAGCGTGTTCTCGCCCCCTTTCTCAGATATGTATATGTGGTGACCTAGTGGTAAGAAATTTGCGGCAATCCCAAACGCACACTGTTCAAATCTACCAGCTGCCGCTCCACAGGAGAACGATAGGCTATCTCCTCCTCTGCAATGAACTGCCTCTGAAAACCCTCTGGAAGGTCAGCTATGAGTGGGTCCCAACGCGAATGTATGCAACAACAACATCAATATAATGTGGAAATTACATATTCATCCTTCATGATCTGATAAATATAATAATTGCAAAGGTATTAAGGGTGGAATACATCACAGCCTTGAATAAGTATGAGGGAATTTCACTGGAATGTGGTCTTTAAGTGCTTTTATCCCACTAGAGATGAAAGTGGGAGCTCTGGTGGTACTGTTAACTCAAGGGCCGTGTTACTCTGGCAGCTCAAATTCACCAGCTGCTTTTTTTGAGAAAGATAGGCAATTTACACAGCCTCTGAACATGTGCTGGAAAGTCAGATAAGAGTGGGTTCTGATTGGACGGGAATGAGCTGAGTTTTGTTGAGAGACAAAGCAAACAAACAAAAAACAAATAACAGAGCTATGGAGACTTACTGTATAGGTATTTGAAGTGCTAACCCAAAGGCCACTGCCCCTCTCTGGACATTTGAATCCACCAGTAGCTCTGAGGGAGTAAGCTGAGCAATCTCCTTCTGTCCGATTTACAGCCTGGAAAAGCTTATGGCAAGTCACTACATATGTATATGCACACTGGGGAAGGCAAGACATGTGGAGCTCTCCATGCGATGTTGGACCCATAGATGCTGAAGAAAGAAAGACTTGTTTCCTTCACAACCAACAGAAAAAGAGAGCGGGCGTCCCCCTAAGCTGATACCTTGAATTTAGACTTCTAGCTTCCTAAATTAGAAAAGAACAAATTTCTGTTTATTAAGCTGTTCACTCGTGACGTCTCTGTTTTGATAGCACCTGATAACTAAGGCACGTGTAAATTCTTCATAACTAAGGCATGTTCTTGTCTAAGATTTCTGAACTAGTCAGAAGTTATTTTGACATGACAATCTGGTCTGACACCAATACATGTTGTTGCTGAATACTGTCAAGTTGGAACTGACCCGTAGCTGAACGGTGGGTTTTCAGAGGCAGTTTAATCACACAGGAAGAGATTGGCCATCCTTCTCCTGTGGAGCAGCTAGTGGATTGGAATCGTGTACCTTTGGGATTGTAGCACTAGATTCTAAACACCACATCTGTGCACTCTGGCAGCTTGATAGTAAAGAACTGTGCTGTCAACACAAAGGAATGAGGTTTGACTCCACCAGCTGCTCCATGGGAGAAAGATGGGAAATCTCCTGTTGTGTGATTTACAGCTTCTGAAAACCCACTGGAGGGTCAGTTATGGGTTGGTTTCAACTCTACAGTACAACACCACAACAATAGTTACAGAGAGTGTGACAGATACACCATGAGAGCAGAAAAGAGACAATCTGTCTACAGTCGTCAAAGATGGTTTCATGGGGTAGGTGATAACATAGTGATGATTGACAAAATCTTCTTAAATTCTAGAGGGCTTAATAGTAGGCAATGTATGTAAAGTACTCATAGGTAATAGAAACATTATGGTTCAAAAAATAGATAATGTGTTTCCCTCTAAATATCTCTCATTAAACTTTGGTAATCTATTAAGTTCTACATTGATGACACAGATTTACATTCTCATAACTGCTTCCATTTTCTACTTTCATTTGTCATGTTCATTAGATGGCTATTATTTTTAATTTTCCACTACTTATATGATTATACTTTGGTGCCATTTTTATAGAAACATATTCTATATTCACTTAGAAAAACATTTTAAACGCCTTTAAAGCAATTCTGAATGAATGATTAATATATTTGGGTTGACTAAATTCCTCCCACATAATTATTTCAATTATATAAAATGTTACTTACATAACTGCAATGCATTGTAGTTGTAAAACATTCAGTTCTATAATTATGTAAGATTAAGGTACTTTTTAAAAAAAATAGAAAGGGGGGCTTGACATTTTAGCAACATGTTCCCTAGGGAAAATTGACTAGTTAGTTCCTGTAATTTCCTAGAACTCTTGTGATTATGGGATGGAATGGGAGCAGACAGGTTTCTCTTCTGTTGTACAGTCGAAGCTAAAATCGTAATTTTAAAATTACAACTATAATGACAAAATATGAAGAACAGACTATTTTAAAATGTTTTATTTTCTCAAAGGATGTTAACCAAATGCAATATAAAACATCAGATATTTTGTCTTGAATATTCCCTGGTGAAGTGAGTTGTTCTCTCTTAACCTAAATGAATCTTCTGAGTTTTCTTTCCGGGAAAACATCTTGGTTAATGCTTGCTTTATGTTTTCTCCCCCTCATGACTTATCTGTATGTTGTCCTGGTAACCTTGCAGGCTTTTCCTTGTGTAGAAGAGCCACCCACTCATGCATTGCCATGCAGTCAGAACCAACTCCTACGTGACCTTCCATTGGGTTTCCAATCACAGGGAAGAAGATTGTCCATCTTTTCCCCTAAAGCTGCTGGTGATTTAAACTGTCAGAATGTCATGGAAAAACAAGAAGGGGTGGTGATGAAGAAGAGAATGGCATAAAACGGCCTTTGAGTTAGCAGCACAACTCTCTATAAAAGCAGAGTGGCGAGGGCATTTAATAGGCATATTAAGTTGGGTAAAGGGAAAAGTTGGGAGTGCTGGTGGCTGAGTGGTAAGGAATTGCACTTGCAACTCAAAGGTACATGATTTGAATCTACTGTCTGCTCTGCAGGAGAAAGATGGATTCCCACGTGATTTACTGCCTCTGAAAACCTACCCCAGGGTGAGCTATGGGTCAGCACAAAGTAGCAACAAAGGGAATAGTGGATGCAACGAAGGTGTGATCAGGAAATACCACTAAAAAGGGGGAGGGGTGAGAAAGAGACACAGTCAGCAGTAAACACTACTACTATTCCTCCTACTACCCTGTTGCTACTACACACATATACACAGAAAAGGCCTGGGGCACAGTTCCTTATTCAGTAAGCCTGGGCAGCCATCTGCCCACTGTGGTTCTGAGACTGACTGTCCAAAAGCTACAGAAAGCTGTTTTCTAGTCTTGGAGAGAATACTTCCTTGAAGGTAACCTATTTCAATCTCAGATCTTTTCCTCCATAAGAAATATAAGTAAAATATTTTTCTTTATTAAAGAACTAATCTAAGTAAGTGAGATTAAATCTTGGCTTTCATATAACACAATATTGGCATATGGTGAAGATTGTTATTTAACTCATGAATTAATGAGGAGAACTGTACATGTTGCAACGAGTTCAAAAGGGAACTTAACACTTAGATAAGGAGTGTGGAATGGATTTATCAGGAGTGTAAAATGAACCTCATTTGTGTGGGCTTCAAAGTGTCAGAGATGGTCAGGATTGCACGGGAAAGGGCAGGCTTCAGATCCATTGTTCATAAAGTTGCTATGGGTAGTAGTGGACTCGATGGCACTTAACAACAAACAACAACATTGATAGGAAGGATCTCTGTTATTAGTTTTCTTCAAGTTGGCATCATAGTTAGAATGTTGTGAAATAGACTTGTCACAGGCAAACAAAAGCACAGGACACCTTGATGAACAACTAGAGAGAAGAGGAGGAGAGCAGTACATTTCAGTCTTTCACATTTTTTCCTGGTGGCCTAGTCTGTAGGGAGTTACACTGCTTGCCGACTGCTTAACTATTCTTTAGCACTTTGAATTAACTAGTGGCTCTGAAGGAGACTGATGGGCATTCTATAGTGTCAGAAACCCAATGGAGAGCAAGTCATAAGCCATTCCTAACTTGACAGGAACTAATTTGAACGTTTGCTCCTCTTTTGTGCGTTTTATACTTTTGTTATCATAAGTAAATAAAAATCTAGAAATCAGTAAATTAAATTTGTTGATGAGGGCAAAGACACTTGAATATGGAATTTGGCATTGAAATAGCCAATGTTTCTTTTGGATAACAAGTTTAAAAAACAAGAATTCTTTTAGGTCTGAAAGCTCTAGTGGCCTACAGGCAAGAAGCTGTGCTGCAATCCTGAAGGCATGCAGTTTGAATCCACCAGCTGCTCTGTGAGAGAAGGATGGACAATCTCCTCCCATACGATTAACTGCCTCTGAAAACCTGCCGGAGAGTCAGCTATGGGTTGGTTCCAACTTGATGGTACACGACAACAAGCATAACAACATTAACTAATAATTTGGTACACACACAAAAAGAATATTGTTCTGTTTTCTGGACTTACTCTGTTTTCTTGTTTTTTAAGAATTGTTTTAAGAATTCTTGTTTTTTAAACTTGTTATCCAAAAGAAACATTGACTATTTCAATGCCAAATTCCATATTCAAGTGTGGGTTGGTGTGTCTGTGAAATACAATAGAAACATTTGGAATGATTTTGATTCATTATGTAACTACAGCAATCTCCCTGTAACTCAGTCACCTCTGTAATAACAATGGGAACAATAATGATAAAAACAGTGACAGTTAAGTTCTCTTGATCCCTTAACATAGACTAAACATCGAATTAAGTATTTTTGTACTAATGTAAAAGTTTAATAAAACCATGTAAGATGGTTATGTAAGCTGGGAAATTTGCAGCACCATGATAGAGAAGAGATTGAGGTTGTTAGCAATTACAGCTTGCTCACCTCCACAATCAACACTCTTGCCACCAGCAGTCATGAAATTCAATGACAAATTGCACTAGGAAAATCTGTTGTCTGGAAACTTTCCAGAGTGCTGAAGAGCAACAATGTCAGCCTAGAGATAGGTGCGCCTAATCCAGGCCTTGGTCTTCACAATTACTTGCTTTGCATCAGAGATGTGGACAATGAGTAAAGATGATAGAAGAAGAATTGATGCCTTTGAAGTGTGGTGCTGGAGAAGAGTCTTGAACATATCATGGACTGCCAAGGAAACAAATCGATCTGTCTTGGAGAGGGTGAACCAAGTTTCTCTTTGGAGGCTAGGATTTTTAAGCTCTACCTCACTTACTTTGGGCACATGGCCAGGAGAGATTGGATCATGGAGAAGGACATCATGCTCAGAAGGGTGGAGGAACAGTGCAGGAGAGGAAGACCCCAGAAGAGATGGTTGCTACAGTAACTGGGGCAATGTGAGTTGGTGTGTCAGAATCAGTGAGACTGGCTCAGGACAGGGCCGGCTTCAGAGCTGCTGTACATAGGGTCGCTATGGTTGGAGGCAAGTTGACAACACATACAACACCAATATGGTTATAATTATGCATCCTTTGTAGACTAGCAATTAATGCCTTCTTACTCTGAAATTATTCTTCTCATAGAGAAGAAGGGATTTCAAGCAAACTGGGGTCACTGAATGGTCTCAGATATAGTATTTCAAAAAGCAATACAGTTCAGGAAACTCAACAGCATTCCTCTTTTGCCTCTGGTTCTCTCGATAACATGGCTTCTTTACCCTTGGTTTTAAGTTATAGCTAGTGTTGTATAGTTGTTGATATTTAATCTCTGAACAACACTTTGAAAAACTCTCTCAAGTTATAAAAACCTTAATTACTCTTCTTTTTATGACTGGAGAGGCTTGAAAAGGACTTGCATGAGTTGTTTTAACTGATTTAGAGTCTGGAGCTGCTAGCCACTTGGAAGAAAAAAAAATTGAAATTACATCTGAAAAAAAAATCTGAAATTACAAAACAAATGCTGTTTGGGGAACTGAGATAGGATCTGAACTGTTCACACTGGAGACTAGATTTATGTTCACACTTATCCCTCCTCAGCACTCTTCTCTCCATTTCCTTTTCCTTTGTCATTGTTCTCTTTATCTGCTTATGTGCTTAAAGAATAATTTAGTACCTGACTACACACAAAAAAAAAGAAATATGCTGAGCTTGACTTTTATTTTTTAATGCGCTAGGGAACAGATTTTGGTATATGTTGCACATAATTTAAAGATAAAGCTCTCTTTTTGTCCTATAGAAACAATTCTAAACTTTAATGCCTTGCTTTGTGATTCTTTGTTTCCCCTCTTTGTATTGGGGCAAAAAGGAAAACAAAAATCAATCAATGCATGGAAAGCAAAACATAACACCCAAACTAAGCTCACAGCTCTGGAACTGGTTCCAAGGCAGAGGAACTGCCTCTTTGGGTTGTTGTTATAAGTTCTGTCGAGTCACCTGTGACTCATAGTGACTCTGTGTATACAATAGCTCTGAAGCCTGCCCTGTTGTGAGCCTGTCTCGCTAACTCTGAAACACCTACCCGCATTGCCCAAGCTACTGTATCAATCCATCTTATCTGGGGTCTTCCACTCCTGCACTCTTCCTCCACTCTTCTGAGCATAATGTCCTTCTCCAAGGATCTGTCCCTCCTGACCAAAGCATGTGAGATGGAACTTCAATATCCTAGCCTCCAAGGAGAAAGATGGTTTCACTCTCTCCGAGACAGCCCTATTTGTTCTCTTGGTGGTCCGTGGAATGCTCAAGACTTTTCTCCAGTACCTCAAATCAAAGACATCAATTCTTCTTCTATTTTCCTTAGTCATTATCTAGCTCTCTGATACATAGCAAGTAATTTTGAAGGCCAAGGACTAACTAGATCAGGTGCAACTTAGTCTCTAAAATGACATCGTTTAATGTCCCTGACAGCAGACTTACCTAATGCAATTCATAGGGTTATGAGGATGTAAATGTTTTATTTTATGCAGATTTATTTAAAAAGTTTGAATACATTATTTTTCACAAAAGATCCTTCCCATTTCCTTCACCCCTCACACCCATCGAATTATACTACCCTATGATTAAGAATCCCCCTCCTCACCCCTCTGCTTCCACCCTCCTTCCCTTCAATCCTCATACTCATTCTACAATAATGGTTTTATACAGTATTTGTCCTTGTGGGATTGAGTTAGTTCACTCAGCATTATGCTCTCCAGTTCCCCCCAAGTTAGGTAGTAATTTACAAAATCATTGCTCCTGTGTGCTGCATAGTATTCCATTGTACAAATGTACCACCACTTCTCAATCCATTCGTTTGTGCTTGGATATCTGGGCTGTTTCTATGTTCTTGCAATGGTGAATAATGCTGCTATGGACATTGGTGTACAAGTCTCTGTTTGAGTCTCAATTCTCATTTTATTGGGGTATATTCAAAGCAATGGAGTAGCTGGGTTATATGGAATTTCTATATTCAGCTTTTTTTGGAAGCACCAAACTATCTTCCAGAATGGTTGTAACATTTTACAATCCCACCAATTAATACATAAGAGTTTCTGTCTCGCCACATCCTCTCCAATATTTAGACCTTGCTGTCCTGTTAAACTTTGCCACTGTTACTAGAGTGAGATGGTAGTTCATTGTGGTTTTGATTTGCATCTCTCTTATTGCTAGGGATCATTTGTCTACTGGCCATTTGAATATCTCCTTCTGTGAAAATTCTTTCCATGTCTCTTGCCCATTTTGTAAATAATTAATTGTGGAGGCCCAGGATTATTCTATTAACTTTCGTTATGAGACTCTTGTCTGAGATGTTATTCCCATATATTTGTTCCCAGTCTGTAGGATTTCTTTTCACCCTTTTGGAAAAAGTTTTTGATACAGACAGGGATTTAATCTTTAGAAGGTCCCATTAATCAATTTTATTCTCTTCAGATTGTTCATTTCTGGCTATATTTGACAGTTTCTTTACCACCATAGTCTAGGCCTTCTAAGCTTGATCCCAGTTTGTTTCTTATGAACTTTATGGTTTTGGGCTTTACTCCCAAGTCTCTGGTACACCTTGAGGTGATTTTTGTGTATGGTGTGAGATGTGGATTCTGTTTCAGCTTTCTACAGGTAGCAGTCCAGTTTTGCCCACACCATTTGTTGAAGAGGTTCTCATTTCCCCCTTTGTTAGATTTTATGAGGAGGTAATCGGGATGGGTGTGTCAGAGGCAATTCGATTGGCACAGGATAGAGCACAGTTTAGGGCTGTTGTACATAGGGTCGCTATGAGTCGCAAAGGACTAAGACTCAACGGCACATAACAACAACAACAACAAATCTTCACAGAAGTTGACTGTGAAGTGGTTGGTGGGTTGGAATAACTAAATTTTTGATTAGTAGTTGAGCACTTTAACCACTGCGTCAGTGGAGCTTCCATTGCCCAAAGGGCATCTCTAAATAGAGAAGTCTTTGCCTGTGCTTGATGTTGGGCTTTCTCCACCCTGTTGGTGGGAAGGGTCAGAACAGGGAAGTAGCCTGAGTCATTACAATTGCCACACCCTCAGGAAAACCCCTACTTGGCCTGATTCTTACTCTGTATCTTCTCTGGATCACAGAAGCTATTTTTTTTTTTCAGAAAACATATTCAGAACTTTTTCTTTATTTGTATCTTTCTCTTTTTTTGAGGCATATAGAAGCAATTTGATTTTAAAATAATAACTGTATGGGAATGGTCAGGCACCAAATATCCTTGATTGAAGAGTAGAAAAATGGATCATGATTCAATTATTGTATCTACTCTTCAGTCATTAACCATCTTGCTAGCTAACATTTTGCATTTGTTACAATAATTAAAAAAACCAGTTCACTATCCAACTTATTTGTGCCTTCACAATATATGTAGCAGGATATTGAGGTGGTCAGAGAGAGTTATGCTACTTGAGATACGAGTTAAGGTTATGTGTTAACTTGACTGGGCTACCACTCTTAGTGGTTTGACGGTTATGTAGTGATGTCATTTGACAGATATATAATGATACAATTTTGTAATTATTTGAGCTCTGGTGGCCTACTACTAAGAAGCTGCGCTGCAATCCCAAAGGCATGTGGTTCGAATCCACCCGCTTCTCTGTGGGAGAAGGATGAACAATCTCCTTCGGTGCTATTAACTGCCTCTGAAAACCCTCTGGAGGGTCAACTAGGGTTGGTGCTGACTCGACAGTACATAACAACAACATAATTGTGTGGTCTTTGGAATCTAAAACTCAAACATTGTTGAGTAGGAATGGACCCATAGCTAACCTTCCAGGGAGTTTCCAAGGCTATAAATCAAATAAGAGGAGATTGAATATCTTTCTCCTGCTGAGTGGCTGGTGAATTTAAGCCATCAGAGAGCTATTGCCTCTTGGTTAGCCGCCAGAGCTCTCCTTGCCTGTGAGGAGTGACTATCGTATGGAAATGGAGAAGTGGCTTCGGTTTACTTCTTAGAAGTGAGGATAGTGCCAGCTTGACAAACACATACTTTAAGCATGTTATCTGGAGGAGCCAGTTGCTGGAAAAGAACATCATGCTTGGAAAAGCAGAGGATCATAGAAAGAGAGGGAGATTCTTATCAAGAAAGATTGACTTAGTGACACATTAGGCTTAGGTACAGGAGAGATTGTGAAGTAGGAGCAGGATTGGGCAGGATTTTTTTTTAAACACTGGCTCACTTTGAATCAGAGCCAACTAACAATAACATGTACCTAACAATAGCATGATGGTTTGGTCAGGAAGCACTGGTGGTTCAGGGTTAAATTTCTTGATTCCCTTGCTCAAGACCTGGGATTCTTGCTTTGACTCCTGAACAAAACCTATGCAGAGCAACCACCCATCTGTCAGTGGACTTCTGTTGTGCATGGAGTGGACTTCTGTCGTGCATGGAGTGGACTTCTGTTGTGCATGGAGTGGACGGCAAAGTACAACATTGTGGTTAGGAGAACGCACAGCCTTTGAGAACTGTCCTGGAAGCCAAACTCTCATAAGTATTGTGTCTAAAGGAAAGATACATTCAACTTTCCAGCTGCTTACCAGGAATAACATATTCTACCTTTTATTGCACTCTCCACAGCTCATGGGGAAGGAGGAGAGATGCAGAGAAGAATGTTGGTCAGTGGAAAAAGGTTTGTCTTGAGAAGGGATACAAGAAAAGTGTTCTAAAAGTTACACCATGTGAAGTCTTACTTGGAACTAAGAAAGGTGTAGGAAGTGTGATAGGATATTTTTTTAAGGTTATGCTTTGTACATTGCTTCTTTTGGAGGCTCTATATTCCATCTGTAAGATCTCTAGGTCATGTAAATAGTTTGCATTCTATTACTAGCTCAATTACTAATAAAATATTGTTTGTTTAAACAAACAAACAGAAACTTCTGTAAAGATTACAGCCCAGAAAACCCTATTGAGCTCCATTCTACCCTTTACAACATCTGGGTCAGAACTCACTTGAAGGCAGCAGGCATAATTTTATGGCTGGCACCATATATATAGGAACCCTCGGGAGAAATGACATTGATATACTTCATACATATTTATGGGGCCGCGTTGTGGTATCATAGAGTGAATCTTGGGCTGATGTTAGTCTTCACATCACAGTGATTTGGGGAGCCCATATCGATGGTACACAACAAGGAAGAAAAAAGAAAACAAAACAAAATACAGGCCAATATCGTTTTCCTTAGCTTTGTATAACCTGTTACATGTGGTATTTTCTCCCTCTGTGTGTATCTGTATATATACTTGTTAGCTAATTCTAATTCACAGTAAATTTATGTGAGAATAAAACTGCTCCATAGGGTCTGCTAGGCTGTAATCTTTGTGAGAATAGTTAACAGATCTTTTCTCAATTGGAGCCACTGATGAGTTTGACCCACCAGCGATCTTGTAGTTAGCAAGTGAATATTTAACAAATCATTGTGCTGCCAGTAAATGTATTCACTTTCACAGATATTTGAAAAGTCAGTCTTCTTATACTGCTATCACAAGGAGATAAGTACCAAATCTACTTATTTGTGGAAGCATTTTGTGTGCAGTATTTTTAAAAAATGTGTTACTTTGTAGGAGTGTCTTGGTAATATAAACAGTAACTGGAAGTTTGGCAGTTTGATTCAAGTCCACTTAGTGTTATCTCAGAAAAAGTCTTGGCAGTCCTTCCCAGAAAACCACCAGTTGAAAACCTTGTGGAGTACATACAGTTCTATCTGACACACATCGGTCACCCTGAGTTTTTTGTTTCTTAAAATTTATTGCATAATCTGTGTTGCTTTTTCCCCCTTTGCACATCTTGGCATATCACTACTTGGGTTGCCATCTCTGGGATATCCTAATTGTGGCATAGTTGTACATAGATCCTCTGCACAAACTCCAGCCTCAGACTATATGATATCCTGAGAAAGAAATATCACCAATACAGTATCCCTGCACACGTTCACCACTCCTGAGTCCATTCTTCCATCATGTAACAGTCCTCCATCAGGTTTCCAAGGCTGTAATTTGAAATGGGAGGAGATTGTCTTTCTCCTACGGAGCAGTTTGCACATTCCAACCAGTGGTTATCCAAAGCCTTTGAATTAGCAATGTAACTTGCTACAGACTATGCACTAGAGCTCTCTAGATTCCCACAGTAGTGGACAGTTAGCTTTTTGTCCTTGAGGAATTATCCTTAAATATATCTGTATACACATAGGTGATTTTAATCTGTGGTCCTCAGGTCTGGTCTAAAGTGGTTTTGGTCAAATGTCAAACATTCTTCTAAGTGACATAGCAGTGATCTTTCCATTTGCTATACAGAGGTAACTTGTGGTTGCTGAGATGATAAACACTGTGACACTAATGTATCAAATGTGATAATGGTTACCCATGGTGGACAGTGTTTGGTGAAGCTCCCAAATTAAAACAAGCTTGGAAGCAGGAGTGGCATCCACTTCTGAAATAGCTTGCCTCTGGAAACTCTATGAACCTGAAGGAATGATGAAAGTTATACAAGTGCTCAGGTCTTTCGTTCATAGGGTCACTATGAGTCATCTACTACTCAATGGCACTTAACAACAACAACAACATTGTACCTGGGAAACTCTTAATTGCGGAGTGAAAATGAGGAATTTGGACACAATTCAAAGTTGTGATTCTTATATATGTATCATTTTTTACACAGCAGTCATATAATTTTTAGAAAAAA
>NW_006400006.1:1712278-1724696 GCF_000299155.1 Elephantulus edwardii
CACACACATTCTCACCACTGAGCCAATTGGCAGCATCATGATCATGGTAAATGGAGAAGAGATTGAGATTGTTAACAATTTTTTTTTCTTTCTTAGTCCACCATCAACACTCTTGGCACCAGCAGCCAGGAAATGAAAAGACAAATTGTACTGGGAAAAATCTTCTGTCAAGGACCTCTCAAGAGTGCTGATGAGCAAGAAAATCAGTTTAGAGACTAAGGTGCATCTGATTTAGATCATAGTCTCAGTTACTTGCTATGGCTTAGAGAGCTGCACAATGACTAAGAAAGACAGGAGAAGAATCGAGGCCTTTGAGTTGTGGTGCTGGAGAAGAGTATTGAATATAGCATGAAATGCCAAGGGAACAAACAGGTCTATCTTAGAGAGGGTTGTCCTGAGGCCAGGCTGTTCCTTGAAGGCAAGGATTTTGAAACTCTGTCTCACATACTTTGGGCATTGTGGACTTTATCTTTCAATATGACTTTCCCAGCAATTATTTTACTTTGCCATGTAGATAGGTGGGTATATACAAATGGAGCATGTTAGTCTATCCATAAGGGGATTGGCTAGTCTCATCATTAAATTGAGCAATGGAGCAATCTAGCAGTGAGTGAGCGAGAGAGAGCGAGCAAGTGAGAGAGTGAGAGTGAGAGAGAGAGATCTTCTCATCACTGGATAGGAACCCTCACCACCAAGAAAAGAGCAGGTAAAAGGCCTACAGGACTAACAATAATAACAGCCACAGCAAAGAAATATACCTGACATAAGAAAGAGAGCCAGAGACCTGACATGAGATGGGAACTTGGTTCTGCTACATCATTGGAGCCTTTGCCCAAGTTTGTTTGACAAGTGGGGGTGGGAGGCCATAATTTGCAAGGCTGACAACTTTGTAATACTGACCTAAAGCCATGTGACTCAAGGCCTAGGGGCCGGCAAGGACATTTCAGGAACCAACCTAACTGTAGTTTTCTACTGAAGCGGATTATAACCTTTTGACTTTCCTAACATGGTTCTGTGCTGTCTTTGTGCTAGTGCATTAGATTTTGAATCTAAAAAAGCAATAAAATTGGTATTAAGATGAGTAGAAATAAGTATGGGAGCATAGGGAACATGTCTGATCCTATGGAAATTGGTTTTATATTAGTGATGTTGTGGATGGGGACAGTTTCCCTTTATGAAGTTGATAAAGGTCAGACATGGCCATTGCTGTGTGGCCTTTGCTTTTTTTACAGCTATGTTGTCAGGAGGGACCAGTCCTCAGAGAAGGTTATCATGTTTGAAAGGGTGCAGGGTCAGTGCAGGAGGGGAGACCCTGGAAGAGATGGATTGACACAGTTACTGCGGTAGTGGGGGCAAGTGTGTTAAGAGAAAGTGAGATTGGCTCACACATGATAGAAAAGGGTTCAGAGCTCCTGTCCAAGGGTCTCTATGAATTGCAGTTGATTCGACGGCACATAACAACAACAATTATGTTTAACTGTTGTTGTTAGGCGCATTGAATCAATTTTGACTCATAGCCCACCATGACAGAGCAAATTTTCTTACCTATAATCTTTATGGAAACAGATATACAGGTCACATTATATCCCTGTGCTTTCTCTCATTGCTGTCAAATTGGAACTGACTCATAGTTATAGTTGGCCCTCCAGTTTTCAGAGGCTCTAAATTGCAAGCCCTGCCTTTGGGTTAACAGTTCATCTCCTTACCCGCTAGACCACCGGAGTTCCCTCCATTTCATCTAGGTTATCTAGTTTGTTGACATACAGTTGTTTGTGGTATTTCCTTATAGTTCTTTCTTTTTTGGCAAAGTTGTTAGTGTTCCGATTCTCTTTCCTCTCCAGAATTTGTTGTTGCTTTTTGCTCTTGTTGTTTTCTCTCATTGCTGTTTACTTAGGTGCTTATCTGGACTTACTCTCTAAGCTATGTGTTCTTTGTGCAGCCGTTGAAGTCCTACTTGATTAGCTTACTGATCAATGAATAATTGGACACACATTTCCTTTAATGCCTTAAAATGTAAGTTCTGGGGTTTTCAGAGGGTTACTATGTGTGTGCCAGTGTGTCGTTAGTGCTCTGGCAGTCAGTTTATAGTGCTGTTTGCCTTTGTTTCCTGCTTGTGCAGAGCTTGAAGGCCAGCCAGAAGTGAGGTGTTAGGACTTTCTCAGTTACTTTATTGGGATGTACATAGGTCTGGGGCAAGTTAAAGCACTTAGGTGCTAAACAGAAAGTCAGCAGTTCTGACCCACCACGTCCTCTGAGGGTGTGATGAGGCAGTCTACTTCTTACAGCCTCCTCATGGGGCAGTTCTACTCTGCCCTGTAGGATTACTGTATGTCAGAACTGATTTAACAGCAGTAGATCAATTTTTTTGTTTCACACACAGCCTTATACATTGGCATGATCTTCAAGTTTCCTGGGAGCATATTACAGGTTTGGAAGTTCCTTTTGGGCATTTTACCTCTTGTTTTTCTGTTCAAGTTTTTTCATCAACCTCCAAGTAGTGTTACCTGGCAACATGTCAGGCAGGAACACAGGAACACTATTCAAAAATTGCTGCTGTCCCCCCCACCCCGCCCCGGCTTACAGGGTGAAGGCTAGTCTCACAGAACAAGCTTTGAGCCAGGTCCAATAAAAATAACTTTTAACATGGGGTTTTCACTAAGCTTCTGTGCCATAAAATAGCTATAAGGGTTTTGTTTGTTTGGTTTTTTTAAAAATTAAATTTAATTTAATCTATTTTTTGGGGGTAAAGGTTAGTGCCAGAGCTGTTCTTTCTGCTCCTGGGTTGAAAAGCTGTTGTTTCTTACAGTAATCATTGTGAAACCATTCATTTTCAAGGCTAATGTTAATGAATTATTTAAATATTTACTTTCATTTCTTCATTTCTTCTAGAGAGAACATGAGCTACAGCAAGTTAAAATAATAGAAACCTACTGTTCTTACCAAGATTTATCTATTTTTAGCCAAGAAACATGCCTTTAAATAGTTTTTACTCCTTAGTTAACTTCCAGAGTTCTGAAAAGTGGATTTTTACTCTTTTTTCCCTAGAGTTATCATTACATTTATGCAGAGGTGGGTCTCTGAAGGTTATTACTTTGTCTTTTCAAATGTCCTCTTCCTTCTAAGGTATTAAAGAAAAAGATAAAAGCATGACTTTTTATACAAATATAAAATGGATATATGCCAAATATTTTCTTTACCTTATAAATTAATGAGAAGACCGGTATAATGTTATAATGGCTCAAAAGATAAATCAAAAAGCACATACAAAGCACAAAGGCAATTGAGAATATTGACACAGTTGCACAAATAGATACAAATTTGTATCTATTTTTACATTTACAACTGAATAAATTTCATTTATATCTACACATTTATAACTGAATAAATTTAATCTCATACCATTTGCATTATTATCAGTTTTTCTACAACTCAAATACAATAAAAAATAGAGAAACACTAGAAATGTAGACAAAATAGCAACTTGTTTCCCTTGAGTCTATTTGACTTAGAGTGATCCTATCTAGTCCATAAAGCTCTTCTGACTGTAATCTTTATGGAAATTGATCTTGAGATCTTTCTTCTGTGGCAATGTTAAGTGGGTTTAAAGCCCTTTGTGCTACCTAGGAACTCAGTGATCATTTTTGCCCATATCAAAACCCAGTATTCTCCTGGCAAGCTAGTGAAGAGAAAGAAAATGTGAAGTAGAGATGTACAACTTTTTGAAAAATTGGACTGAACTAGTGGAGGAGGACTCAGCATGTTGTCAGGATGGTGCACAGGACCTGTGGTTAAAGAGACTGTACTTGGCCTTACTTTGGGCATTCAGTTCTTATGTGTCAGTTTCCTCATGTGTAAAATAAGGGTTAGTTGATCATTAAGGATCCTTTCATTTTCAGCATTGTTCTTCAAAATGAGATCCTCAGACAAACATCATTAGCATCAGCTGAGAACTCATCAGATGCAAATCATTACACTTCATTTTGAGTTGAGTTGTGCTGTTAAGGCCACGACAAGCAGAGCAAGTCCACCAGCTGCTCATGGGAGAAAGATAGAAAATCTCCTCCCATGCTATTTACAGCCTCTGAAAACCTGTGGGAGGGTCAACTATGAGTTGGTTCCAACTTGACAGTGCATAACAACAACAGTATACCTCAATATAATTAAAACAAAAATCTTCAAAACTGAACCACGAGATTGATAAATAGGGACAATATTGAAGTTTTGGGGAATTTCATTTTGTATGGAATAATACTTAATAACACTTATGGAAGCAACAGACAAAAAAATATATTGCACTGGGCAAATGTGTTGTCAAGGTCCTTTTTATAGAGCTGAGGAGCAAGGTTGTGAATTTATATGGCATCCCTGATCCAGGTTATGATATGTGGATTGCTTCATATGCATTTTAAAGTTGGATAGTGAGTAAAGAAGACCTAAGAAGAATTAATATGTTTGCATTGTGATATTGACAGAGTATTTATCATAATTCTAAAAGGACGAGAAATCTGTCTTGGGAGAAGTGCAGTAGGGTGGCTTCATAGACTTACTTTGGACATCTTATTAAGAAGAGCGTGTCCTCATAAAATGACATCATGTTTGGAAATAGAAGATCAGTTAAAAAGAAGATCTTCTTGTAAAAAGAGCAAGTGCCACGTGGGGAGTGCAGTATCTGACATTTACCAACTTCACCGAGGGAAACTGTCCACGTTCACAGCATCAATAACATAAAACCAATTCCCATGAGGTCAGACATGCCCCGCCCCAATACCTCTTTATACCATCCCAGCACTAATCTTACTACTTTGGTGGGTCCAAAATCTGATGTGATAAATCACAGACCACACAGAACCATATTAGAAATGTCAAAAAGGTTATAATTCAGATTAATAAGAGAATACATTCCAAAGCTTCGTCTGACATACTTTGGGCATGTTGCAAGGAGGGACTGGTCCATGGAGAGGGACATCATGTTTGGCAGAGTGAAGGGGCGGTGAAGGAGCAGAAGACCTTCGATGAGATGGATGAATTCTGTAACTGGTGTGGTGGGAATAAGTGCATTTGGCACAGGATAGAACGGTGCTTAGAGCTCTTGTACATAGGGTCACTATGAGTTGCAAATGACTCGATGGCACATAACAACAACAACAACAATAGAATACAATCAAGACAATTCCCAAAATGTACATGCAGATACCTCAACCTCAAGCATGGCTTTCAGTGTCCCCAAGTTCTCAGTCCTGACAATATTGGCTTCCCATAGACAATTGTCTGACAAAATTCTCATCAATGAGATGGATTGGCACAGTGATTGCAACAATGAGTTGAAACATAGATGATAGCTAGCGAGGATAGCAAGGCTCAAGCAAGGTTTCAGTTTGTGATACACAGTCATATGCGCTAGCCAGAAGGCACCTAACAACAAACCATAGCCTACAATCTGTATTTTGCTAAGTCAGTGAAACAGAGGAAAACCTCACTGAGACGGACACAGTGACTACAGCAAAGGGCTTAAGTATGTTGGAGATGATAAGGATTGAGCATGATAGGACACAGTTTTAATCTGTTATTCATAGGCTCTCAGCCATACTCAATTCAGCATCACCTAAAACCAATAGCAGGCATTTCTGACAACTAAAATTTGAGACTCACTTAAACCTAGTTTCCTACAAAATGAAATTCTGATACCACAGAGTCATGATGAAAGCCTATTTGTGACTTCCTCTTGCATTTTGAAAGTACAAAATATGACATCTAAAAAAAGAAAGTTAATCAACTTGAAGTTCTTTTTCACTTTTTATTCTAAAAGGAAGGAGTTCATTATGTGTTCTCAAAAAAAAAAGTATTCCATCAAAACTGTAAGCAACATTTGAATTTATTAGTTGTGCCAACTAACTAGTCTAAGAGGAACCTAACTGGTTGCAATGGTTAAGTGTTTAGCTGATAACCAAGGTGTCAGTGGTTGCAATTCATCAGCTGCTCTGTGGAAGAAAGATGCGGCAGTCTACTTCTGTAAAGATTTAGGGCCTTTAAATTCCTATGGGTCTATAGGGTTGTTATGAATTAGAGTAAACTAAAAAACAGTGGATTTGGTTTTGGTTTTTTTAACATATTAGAAAAATTGTCCAAGAAAGAATCCTTGAAGATTTTGAGTTTTGCACATTTTATATACTTCAACATTTCTCTACCAGTTAGGAGTGAGACCAGACTTCCTAAGTCTCACACTGTAACACATTTATCCTTGTTTTCCATATGTGGAAGCACTGATCACAATGCTTTGTGAGGTATGGATTGAAAGACTTATGCAAATACTTCAGGTGGCCCCAGATTGAGTATCTGTTGTTATCCTTATAAAAAACCATTCTCCTTCTGTTTGCCATGGAGAAGTCTAATCTTTCCTGTTTGCTGCTCTTGTTTTCTTACTGGTTACAAGCTGCTCTGCTGCACCATTTGAGAACAGGGGAGCACTGCATGGTTTAAAATTAAAAAGGGAGTGCATAAGGGCTGTATTCTCTCTCCATATCTATTCAACCTATATGCTGAACAAATTATCTGAGAAGCTGGACTCTATGAAGAAGAATGTGGCATCAGGATTGGAGGACGACTCATCAATAATCTGCATTATGCAGATGACCTTGCTTTCTGAAAGTGAGGAGGACTTGAAGCACTTGTTGCAGAAGATCAAGGAATGCAGCCTTCAATATTGACTGTATCTCAATGTCAAGAAAACATAGATCCTTACCACTGGTACAATAGTCAATATCATGATGGATGGAGGAGAGATTGAAACAGTCAATAACTTCACCTTACTTAGATCCACAATTAACATCCTTGGTACCAGCAGTCAGGAAATAGGTGATGCATTGCCCTGAAAACTCTGCAATTAGGAATCTCTCCAAATTATTGAGGAGTCAGTTTGTCACGATGTCAGTTTGAGGACTAAGGTGCATCTGATTCAGGCCATGGTCATTCTGATCACTTGCTTTATATGTGAGAGCTGGACAATGAATAGGGATGACAGAAGACTTGATGCCTTTGAGATGTAGTGTTGGAGAAGAGTGCTGAATATCCCATGAACTGGCAAAAGAACAAACATGTTGGAGTGGGTAAAGCTGGAGTGCCCATTGGAGGCAAAGATGATGAGGCTTAGCCACACTTTGGGTGTGTTGCTAGGAGGGGCTGTTCCTTGGAGAGGGACATGGTGCTTGGAAGAGTGGAGGAGGGTCAGCAAAGGCGAGAAAGACCCTCAAACATGTGGATTGACACAACGACTGCAGCAGGAATGACTGTGCCATTGAAGCACAATGAATGTGGGTCAGGAAGTGTGAAGATGGCACAAGAGAAAACCTGGTTCATATTCGTTGTTCATAGAGTAACTGTGAGTCATATTCACTCAATGGCACCTTAGAACAACAACTTTTAGGTGTAGACCACTGAGTACATGGACATCTATAAAATTAATGACCAGAATTTCTTTAGCCACTTTTCCATTGATGGATAGTTTGGTTATTTTTTACTTTTTACTATTGTAATACACTGCAATAAATATGAGTACTCATAGATCTTATTTCCTTAGGATACACACCTAGGAATTGGATTGCTGTATCTATTGATATTTCTATTCTCACATACTAACGAAGTGCCAAACTGCTTTCCATAGTTTACCATTTTATGTTCCCACCAACTGTGTATGAACATTCCAATCTCTCTAAACCCATATGAGCATCTGCTGTTTAAAAAGTACATTTTGGAATGTGTTTTTATGTACTTTAAACAATTGCTATCAAGTTGGCTCCAATTCATGGTGACACTTTGTTTGTGATAAGTAGCAGCAGGGGTTTAGTGGCAGAATCCTTCCCTTTTATATAATAGTCTGAATGGGATCCAATTCATACCAATGCATCTCACTTATCACCACCACCTTTCAGTCAATAGAGAATTCCATGTTCCTGTGATGCTGAACAGATTTCAGTGGACCTTCCATACTAAAGCAGACCTGGGTGGGGGGGAAAGTCCTGATGAGCAACATCTAAATGAAAACCGTTTCCAGATCTGCAAATAATACAGTATAGTGCTAGGCCTAGTAGTGTTTTGTTCTGATGTGGACTACATAAAATAAAACTATAGAATCACCACTAGTCAAGACAGATATGATGGCAAATAAAAGCAATGATGCCCATTTGAAGACTAAGTTGTGCCTGATTTAGGCCATGGTCTTTTCAGTTATATACTATGCATCTCAGAGCTGGATAATGAATAAGAATGACAGTAGAAGAATTGATATCTTTGTATTGGAGAAGAGTATTGCATATTCCATGTCTTGCCAAAAGAATAAGCAGGTATGTCTTGTAAAAGGCACATTCAGAGTGCTCCATGGAGGCAAGGATGACAAAGCTTCATCTGTCACATTTTGGACATGTTGCTTGCAAAGCGATATCATGCTTAGAAAAGTGGAGGGTCATTGAAAGAGAGGAAGATATCTAATAAGATGGATTGACATGGTGACTGCAGTAGTGGCCTCAAGTGTATCAGACATGGAAAAAAGGGCACACAATAGGACAGGATTCAGATCTGTTGTTCATAGGGTTGCCATGAGTCATACTCGACTCAATGGCACCTAACAACAACAACAATAGCAAGATAAAATGTAACATTTATACATATACAGCAATGACATTCTTTATGAAAAAATTAATTTTCATATGTCTGAATATTAGAAACGTATCTGCTAACCACAAGAAATATTGCATGAAAGCATATATGCAGTTCCCTTGCAGTGTTGCTTCCCATTGGCTTCACTGCTCTAGGAGGAGTCAAAGTGTTGCTCTTTGTTGGTGACCATATTCATCATAAATGGGATATACCATTTCAGTTTAGTGGGAAAGGAGCTATGCTGCTAACTCTTTCGCAGGTGGTTTGGACCCACCAGCTGCTCTCATGTGATATACAGACTCTTAAAACCTTGTGGAGGGCCAGCTATGAGTTCATTCTGACTCAGTAGCAAAGAATGTGAAGAGACTTTTTAAAATCATCCATCGAAGGTATGAAACAATATAATAATGAGAATCTATATGTTAAGAAGATAGATTTTTTTTCTTGAGGCAGTGGGGTCTCTATGAGTTAAGGTCAGCTGGTCAACTTGATGGTTGCTGACAAGAACAAGAGATAGATTAAATAACACATTCTCATTAGCTGTTAGAAAGAGTTTATGTTGTTGTTAATTGCCATTGAGTTGAGTACGAGTCATAGTGATCCTATGAACAAAAGGCCTGAAGCCTTTCTATAACTATTGTCATTTATCAAAGTTCATAGAGTTTCCAGAGGCATATGGTTTACGAAGTGGATGCCACTCCTGCTTCCAAATCTGCCTTAAACTGAGAGATCCACCAAACACTCTTCACCATGGGTAACATTTGATACCCCAAGGGTATCAGCATCACAGAGTTTAAAGGATCTGAGAAATCTTTCCTAAACAATGAATTTTGATGAACCAATCTATTATATTATTTTGGAAGAGTCAGATAAAAATTTAAATTTTGACAAAGATATGTACAACTTACTATTTTATTTAATGGAGAAGAAGTAAATTCTAAAATATCCAAAATTCACCATCCTCCTTGTAAATGTATAGATTCATTCATCTCTAAGATCTTATGACAGAATTTCAAAAAGACCTCTAAAAGTTCTATTTCAAAACTCCCATAAATATCTATCCGTGTGAGTAAATAATGAAGTCCTTAGATATTGAATATGTACTATGTAAAAGAGAAGTGAAAATTACCAATATGGGAAAAGAATGTGATACAAAGAAATGCATTATGTGCTTAGTAGAGAAACTAAGATTTCTGAGAAACAGCTAAATGAATGAGGTCATAACTCAGCATTTTAAAGTCCCCAGTGCTGAATTTGTACTGTTTGCAAGTAATCTGAAGGGCATTCAGGCTTCTAGGAAGAAATTTTGCAACTCTAAATTGCTGCCTGTACTTGGCTGTAATGAAGATGCTTTAAAAACAAAAATACCAAGGGAACTTGGTCTGGGTCTAAGAGGAAGAATAATATCTTGCTCTTACAAGCCTCAGACATCACATACCTTAATAATTTTAAAAAGCTCAAATTTATTGAGGATTAAAATATTAAGAATGTAGTCATGCAGAGAAAAATAGAAGTTATTTTCTCAGCTTCAAAAATTATTGTTTCTGAAACCCCAAAGCAGCAAAGATGTTGAGAACTTTCTGCAATAATAAAATGTATAATTTCTGTGCTATCAAAAATGCTAGCCACTGTTGGACACAACAATATTGTGAAATGTGACTAATATTTAATTTTAATGACAATTGTTTTTATGTGCTGTTGAGTCACTTACGACTCATAGCAACCCTATGTACAACAGTCTTAAACTCTGCTCTGTCATATGCCTTTTATTGTCTCTGACATACCTACCCCTTTTACCCAGTCACTGACTCAATCTACCTCATTAGGGTCTTCCTCTTCTGTGCTGTGCCTCCACCCTCCCAAGCATGACACCCCTCTCCAAGAATTGGTTCCTCCTTGCAACATGTCCAAAGTATATCAAACGATGTTTCAGAATCCTTGCCTCCAAGGAGCAACCTGGTGTAACCCTCTCTAGAATGAACCTGTTAGTTTTCTTAGCAGTCCATGGTATATTCAATACTCTTCTTCAACACCACAGCTTAAAGGCATCAATTCTCCTTCTATCATCCCCAGTCATTGTCCAGCTTTCTGATGCATAGCAAGTGATCGCAAAGAGCATGGCCTGTATCAGGCACACCTTAGTCTCCAGACTGACATCATTACTCTTCAGTACTTTAGAGAGATCTCCAACAGCAGACTTTCCTATTGCAATACGTCTTTTAATTTCCTGGCTACTGATTTCAAGACTGTTATTGTGGAGCCAAGCAAACTAAAGCTGTGAGCAATCTCAATCTCTTCACCATCCATCATGATGCTGTCAATCAGCCCAGTGGTGAGAATCTTTGTTTTCTGAGCCTCAATCCATACTGAAGGCTGCAGACCCTGACCTTCCACAGTAAGTGCTTTAGGTCCTCCTCAGTTTTAGCAAGCACAGCTGTGTCATCTGCATAATGCAGATTGTTGATGAGTCTTATTCCTATATGCTATCATAATGGCTAGTGACGAGATTGAGACTGTTAACACCTTTAGTTTGCTTGGCTCCACAGTCAACACTCTTGGCACCAGGAACCAGGAAATCAAAAGATATATTGCAATGGGAAAGTCTGCTATTAGAGACCTCTCCAAAGTACTGAAGACAATAATGTCATTCTGGAGACCTGATACAGGCCATGGTCTTTGCACTTACTTGCTATTCGTCAGAGAGCTAGACAATGACTGGGGATGATAGAAGGAGAATTGATGCCTTTGAGCTGTGGTGTTGGAGAAGAGTATTGAATATACCATGGACTGCTAAGAAAACTAACAGGTTCATTCTAGAGAGGGTTACACCAGGTTGCTCCTTGGAGGCAAGGATTCTGAAACATCGTTTGATATACTTTGGACATGTTGCAAGGAGGGACCAATCCTTGGAGAGGGACGTCATGCTTTGGAGGGTGGAGGGACAGCACAGGAGAGGAAGACCCTGTATGAGGTGGATTGATTCAGTGACAGGGTAATCGGGATGTGTGTGTCAGAGGCAATGCGATTGGCACAGGATAGAGCAGGGTTTAAGGCTGTTGTACATAGGGTCTCTGTGAGTCGCAAAAGACTCAATGGCACATAACAACAATAAACAACAACTAGTAATTACAGTTTTTGAAAATGCACTCCTGCTAGTGTGTGTGTGTGTGTGTGTGTGTGTGTTTAGTAGTTTTTGATATTTGTAACAATTGAATGTAAGCTGATCAGCCACTTAGTTAACAATGAGCTGTGGTCTGGAAGCCTCTTGTTTAAATCATTCAGGACCTGGTGTGAAGGTCTTTGTATTTAAAAGTTGGTTGGCCAGAGGGCTGTCCTAAGGGCCTGATTGTTTGTGTTTGGGGGCAACATTGTTCTGAGTGTTATAGCACTTGTCTGTCAGTTTGGTATACTGAGATAAATTGGGGTTGCTGTGTTACTGAAATCTGTGCCACTGGTGTGTCAAATGCCATAAGGGTTACCCATGGTGGACAGGTTTTGGTACAGCTCCTTAATTGACTTGGAAGCAGGGTTGGCACCCAGTTCTTAATAACAGGCCTTGAAAACCCTATGAACACTAGAGGAAAGAGGATAGTTAAATAATAGAGTTCACATCTTTTGTTCATATGGTTGCTATGAGTTGTACTCTATTTGATGGTACTTAACAACAACAACTCTCTCTCCATATTGTTGTTGTTATTGTTATGTGCCATAGAGTCGTTAAAGACTCATAGTGACCCTATGTACAACAGCCTAAACCCTGCTCTATCCT
>NW_006400006.1:1731016-1732030 GCF_000299155.1 Elephantulus edwardii
AATCTTGTTTGCATGTGATATTAATGATATAATATCTTTGCACTTTACTCACAATAAACTAATAAATTATTGTCATTGAATCTGAACAATCTTTTTAAAAAAATTGTTAAATATATATATGTATATATATATAATTGTTGTTAGGTGCCGTCGAGTCGTGGGCGACTCATAGCAACCCTATGAAGGAGAGTCTTCGACGCTGCTTGGGTGCCTTTCATCCTCTCTCCAGGTTCATAGGGTTTCCAAAGGCAAGCTATTATGGAAGCTGACGCCACTCCTCCTTCCACGATACATATATATATATATATTCCCTATGACTCTTTTTAAAAACTTTTTTTGGTTAATTTTAATGAAAATTCACAGAGACATTGGATTTCCGTTCATTCATTGTTGCACTTTTCTCCCTACCCACCTCTCCCACCAATTCGCTCTTCTCTTTGAATCCCTGTGACTCTTAAAGAACTAAAAGCAAGTCTAAGGTGGTTCCCCTCATACTCCAATCAGGTTTTTACTTTACCAAGACAGCTGGAAACAGTCATTAATAAATGAGATACAGTAAAGGGATTCAGCAGTATGTGTGGTAAAATTATTAATCCAGATATAGAGTTCAAGTCTTCTCTGTAATTAAAAACTAAAACAAGCTTCACACAAATTCCAAGAATCCTACAATTAGAATATGCTTTGTAAATATCTTCTTTTTGTGTGCAATTAAGTAATTTATAGTGACTGTAAGACTATACAACTGCCCATAGGGTTTCCTAGGCTGAACTATTTTGGGAGTAAATTACTGGTTCTTTACTCCTGTGGAGTAAATGATGGTTTTGAACCAGTGACCTTTAGGTTACTTATAAGTTGAGAGCTTAACTATTGTGCCAGAAGGGAGCCTTCTTTATGTTAACAAATGATATTTTAAAATATCCGTCTAAAAACAAATATAAAAGAAAGACATAGGTGTGTAATAATTTTTTTTGTGTGCTCAGGTAGTACAGTATTTCCAGAAGAAGGAAATCATGT
>NW_006400006.1:1732130-1734905 GCF_000299155.1 Elephantulus edwardii
GCATAATAAAAACCAAAATTCACCCAACTGGACTAACAAGTTACATCACAACAAATGGAGAAAATATTAAAGTTGTCAAAAGTGTCATTTACTACTGGCTTCCCATATTTCTCCCCTTTTTTCATAATTATGGGAAGCCAATACTAAATATTTGTAATAAACTGAATGCTATTTTTAAAAAAATAAAATATTTATTTTATACTGGCTTACTTACAAAGTTTGTATACATTGTTGGTTTTTTTATCTTTTTTCAAGTTTTCTACTAGTTTAGTTAGAAAATTTGAATACATAGTTTTGAAGAATAAATTCTTTCAATTTCCCTCACCCTGCCCCCATCAAATTGTACAACCCCATGATTAATCCCTCCTCCCCCTGCACATTCTCATCCTTCTGCTTCCACCCTCTCCCACTCCTCTTGTATACTCAGTACAAAATAAAGGCTTTATACAATATTTATCCTTGTTCACTGAGTTAGTTCACTCAGCGTAATGCTCTCCAGTCCCTCCCAAGTTAGGTAATAATTTATAAAATCACTACTCCTGCATGCTTTATACATTATTTTTTCACACCAGGTCTTTCTCATTTCCTTTACCCACTCCTCCCTCTACCCAACAAATTGTGCAGCCCTATGGTTATCCCCCTGCCCATCCTCACCCCTGTGCTTCTGCCCTCTCCCCTTAGGATCCTCATACATGTTTTACTAGTCATCTTTCTATTTCTACAATAATGGTCTTATACAGTATTTGTCCTATGGGACTAAGTTCACTTAACCTAATGCTCTCTAGTCTCTGTCAAGTTAGGTAGTGATTATCAGAATCATTGCTCCTGCATGCTGCATAGTATTCCATGGTGTGAATTTCTTTTCCATGTTCTTGTGATGATGAATAATGCTGCTATGAATATTGGTGTAGTGGGAAGTAATTTGAAGATTGTAAGAAGTTTAGGAATTCCCTTTCCTAGATTTTTACTGTTGTTGTTAAGTGCTGTCGAGTTTTAGGCGACTCATAGTCACCCTATGAATGAAAAGTCCTGGATACCTGTATAATTTTTGTCCTTTCTCCAGGTTCATAGGGTTTCTAGAGGGAACTATTATGGAAGTGGATGCCACTCCTGCTTCCAAGCTTGTTTTAACTGTGGAGCTCCACCAAACGCTGTCCACCATGGGTAATCGTTCTCGCATTTGACTCATCAGCGCCACAGTGTTGGGCTTCACAGCAACCACGAATTACCTCTGTACAGCAAGTGGACATACAAGATTTTTACTACTTTTGATTAATACTAAAGCTTAATATTTAATCACTTTCTTGATTTTAAACCATGCAGTGTTTTCTTGTTCTTTGTGATGACAACTTCTTGGTTAGACATAGGTTTCACGTGAACACAACTAACTGTTCTGGGATTCCCATTCTTCTCAATGCTATCCATAACTTTTTGTGATTCATATAGTCAAATGTCTTTGCACAGCCAATAAAGCACAAATAGACATCCTTCTGGTATTTTCTGCTTTTAGCTAAGATCTATGTGGCATCAGCGATGACATTCCTGGTTATACCTTCTTCTAAACTCAATTTGAACTTCTGGCAGTTCTCTTTTAATGTATGTTTGTAATTTTTTTGTGTGTGATCTGCAGCTTGTCTGCGGTATTAATGATATTTCTCAATAATTTCCACATTTTGTCAGATTTCTTTTCTTGTTAATGAGAAAAACCATAGATCGCTTCCTGTAAGTTGGCTAGCTGTTTTGCAATTTTCCTGTCACAGACTGGTAAGCTTGTCCAAGGCTGCCTCTGTTACTTGAAACATATTAAGTGATATCCCACTGATTCCTGGCGCCTTATTCTTTCCAATGTCTTCCATACAGCTTGACCTTCTTCCCTCATCACCATTGGCTCTTTATCATATGTTATTTCTTGAAATATTTTGGTGTAAATGAATTCTGTTTGGTATAGTGACTCTAAATAATCCCTACAACTTCTTTTGATACATCCTTGATCATTTAAGATTTTGTCCATTGCATCTCTCAGTATTGAAACTTGAGCTTGAATTTGTTTTTTAGTTCTTTAAGTTTGAGAAAAGCCAAGTGAATTCTTCCCTTTTTATTAACCAACTCTAGCTATTTGCCCATTCCGTTATAATACTTTATGTTTCACTGGGAATTCACTGTATTTTTTATAAACATATCCCAGTAGCTAGTTATAATAACAAAAACATTTTCACAAGACCTGATTAAATATATCAACATATTTGCTAAGACTTTATGCTGATTTTTTAAATCTTCTAATGAGCACTGATCAGAGCTTTCACTATCTCTCAGTTACACTCACCACTTACATTACTAAATTTTATCTGCACGTGCTACCTACCAGAACACTATTGTTTTCTTTGGTGTTACCTTTTTTTGTTTACCTATTCTTAGTTATTTTTTATTGAAATTTTGGTGAAAGTTTTTAGAATAAATTTATTTTACCTTCAATAATTCATATAAATCTTCTTTCATTACATTGGTGGCAGTTTCTGCAATGGAATATCCATTTTTCTTCCTTCTCACTGTGTTTCCCATTGCCATTCATCATTCTTTACTGTCCCTTCCTACCTTTTGATCTTCATACCCAGGCAAAAACGACTGGAACAGCACATCAACAGAGAACCACCAGAAGTCCAGGCTGGGTTTAGAAGGGGTCGTGGTACTAGAGATATTGTCGCTGATATTAGATGGATCTTGGCTGAAAGCAGGGACTACCAGAGGAATGTCTATCTGTGTTTCATTGACTATGCA
>NW_006400006.1:1735965-1768963 GCF_000299155.1 Elephantulus edwardii
ACGGCACATAACAACAACAACAACACCCAGGCAAAAGCTATTTTTAAAAAATCTTGTATGGTTGATTGTTCTAAGAAGTGCATACATACTTAGTGTTACTGTTCACCTTAAAGGCTTGTCTTTAATTTGGCTGAAATTTGAGCCAGTGAATTAGTTAAATTCCCAGACTGAAAGCTATCTAAGGGTCATAGGCACAGAGGTTCTCCCAGTCTCTATTAGAAAAGTAAGCCTGGTATTTTTAGTGATTTTTAGTTTTTCTCCACAGTTTTCTTCCCCTGGGTGCAGGACTGATTGAATAGGTATGCAGAAAAGATACAACACTGATGTACACTTTTCTTAATTTTAAACCCTCGCTGATCCTCTGCTCTGTTTGGACAACAGATTCTTGGTTTAGTATATATTTTCCATGACCACAATTAAGGGATTTCCATTCTTCCAAATGTTAGCCATAATTTTTTGTAATTCACACAATCAAATGTGTTTGCATAGTTAATAAGACACAAATAGTCATTCTTTTGGTATACTCTGCTTTCAGTCAAGATCCATCTGTCATCATCAATGAAATACCTACTGCCATGACCTCGTCTAACTCCAGTTTGGACTTTTGATGATTTTCTAGCCATTGTTTAAATAATCTTCAGCAATATTTTACTTGTATATTATACTGATATTGTTTGATAATGTTCGCATTCTATTGGATTAGGAAAGGTGTTCATCAATAGTGTATCATTTTTCCATATGTATTCAATATGTATCCTGAGTAAATAATTAGAGAAGCTGGACTATATGGAGAAGAATGTGGCATCAGGTTTGGTGGAAGACATTTCAACAACCTTCATTACACAGATGACAAAACTACACTTGCTAAAAGGTCAGGATTTGAGACATTTGCTGCAGAAGATCAAAGACTATATCCTTCAACATGGATTATATCTCAACATCAAGAAACTAAAGATCCTCACCACTGAGCCAGTGGGCAACATCATGATGGAGAACAGAAGTCATCAACAGTTTCTTCTTACTTGGTTCTGCAATCAATACTCTTTGTACTAGAGGTCAAGAAATCAAAAGGTGCATGATAAAATCTGCAGTCAAGGATCTCTCCAAAGTGCTAAAGAAGAACAACATCAGTTCAAAGATTAAGGTACACCTAATTCAAGCCATGGTCTTTTCCGTTCCTTGTTATGCAACTGAACATAGAACAAAGAATAAGGATGTCAGAATAAGTATGAATGCCTTTGTGTTATGGTGTTAGAGAAGAGTACTGAAGAACCCATGGACTGCCAAAATAAACAAATATGTCACGGAGAAAGTGAGAGCAGGGTGGTCCTTAGAGGCAGGGATGGTGAGACTTCATCTCACACACTTTGGGCATGTTGTTAAGAGTCCTTGGAAAAAACCATCACACTTGGGAAGGTGGAGGGTGAGCAAGATGGATTGGCACTGTGTCTGCATCAATGGCCACTAGTATGATGAAGATGGCACAGGGTCACTATGAAGTGCACTTTGTTCAACGATGCGTAACGACAACATGTCCAGGACAGGTTAACACTGCCAACAACCCTAAAAGGTATCTAGAATTTTTATATGAAAAGGAGTTTTTAGGAAACAACCTAAGTGCCCATCAGCAAATGGATAGAGAAGCTGTGGTATATTCACACAATGGAATACTACTCTGCATTGAAAAACAAGGAACTCATGCAATATTATTAAAAATGGGTGACCCTGAAGGACATTATGCTGAGTGAAGTATCTCAGTCACAAAAGGACAAATACTGCATGGTACCACTGTTGTAAAACAGGACTGACATCGGGGTTGGGGGGAGACAGAGAAAGATGGGTTCAATAATGTATACTGCAGTGAAACAGATGAGGGAGGAAACTGTTTAAAAGGGATATGTGATTAGGTATTTTTGTCATGACAGGAGTCTAGAGCAAAGGCTGCATAGTGGAGTGGACCTGGGGGAGGGTTTGTAAAACAATGAAATAATTTTTCTTTTACTTTTCCAAGTGGGTAGTGTACTGGGGGGGAGGGTTGGGAGGGGAGAAAAGTGCAACAGTGAATGAACAGAAATCCAAACTTTGTAAATTTTTACCGAAATTAATAATAAATTTAAAAAAAAAGTTTTTGTCTAACAAAAGGAATTAAAGTTAGTAGCACCTTGTCTATCAGTTGCCATACTCTGGTGGATTGTATGTTGCTGGGAAGGTGGAAGCTATACCAGTTGTATTTAAAATACCAGCAGGCTCACCCATGATGTACAAGTTCAGTGGAGCTTACAGACTAAGAAGCAGGACCGACCAACACTTCGAAATAAGAGACCCTAGAAAATCTCAAAATGGTAAATCAGAGAGTTAGTGAAATCTTTCATAAGATGTATTGACATAACAGCCACAAAAACAGATGCAAGGACACTCATGATAATGAAGATGACAACATTCTGCTCTGTTGTATCTAAGGTCACCAGGAATTAGAGCTGGTGGGCCAGTGGCTAGCGTGTGCTGCCAACTCAAAGTCAAGTGGTATAAATCTACCAGCTACATTGAGGAAGAAAGATAGTCAATCTCCTCCTGTTTTATTTACAGTCTCTGAAAAATCGCTGGAGGATCAATTATAAGTTGGTTCCCACTAGATGTTACATAATAACAATAACAACACAGCTAACAACAGCAGTATAAGGCAGTAAGTAGAATAGTAATCTCAAGAATTTGATAGTTGCCTAAAGATCTGTTGTCCTATCAAAGGTTTGTAATTTATAATCCCAGAGGTTGTAGTTCACAGAGATAGCTTTCTCAGAGAGAAAGCAACTTACATTCTATTAAATCTAATGTACTTTTGGATGGGAAGGTATAATTCACTTTTCAACAAAATAGTGCATTCTCAAGAATAATTTGTTTCCTTAGGGTGTTTCAGGTCATCAAGAGAATAGATTGTCCAATATACTAGAATTATGTACATAAGAAAATTATGACATTGGCTCTATCAAAGGAAGTCTTCATTTTCCATAGACTAATATTTTTCAGACTCATCCCAAAGGCATATTTGTTCTTGCGTTTCTTGATTTTAATAGTGTCCTCTACAAGCTTATCTCCTTACTGTATTTCATGAGGGTCTTGCCCTAGTAAATCTTTGCTTTTATAGATTTCTATTTTAGGGCTAAATTGTGGGAGTAAGGAGGAAGCAGATTGCAAGACATGTGCAGTGACGTTTAGTCATAATTGCCCAGTTCTCAAATGTAAGAGTTGCTTTTTTTTTTCTCTCTCAAACTCCTATTTTCCATTGCAGGTCATAGCCGCACTTGGAACATTTCCTAAGTTTAATCAAATTGTTCCATATCTGAACTTCTGTTTCCCTTTCAGAGTGTAACATAGTTAGCAGAATCATCTTAAATATTGAAATTGTTTCTGGATAATTATCTTTTTTTTTCACTTTCTTACCTACACTTGAATTCAGGCCTCTATTGTATCATAATGAGTTTAGTAACCTGTGAGTAAGGAGATAATCTTTCAAATACTTGCTTGAAATATTTTAGGTGCTGAAACAATGAGGAGGTGACAAAAGGTCATTATTGAGAATATGAGAAGGAAGTGTGACAGAAACCATCTTCAAGGTATAATCAGGGAGTAGAAGGAAGAAGGACCAGTTGCATGTTGTGCATTGTAGTGTGCTTGATTATCAGCTCACCTTCAGTAGCACATTGCCTTTGGACAAACTATGTCCAAAATGCTGGGCCTTATTCCCTGAACAGAGGGTTGGTGAGAGGTTCACCTTGCCAAGCCAAGGAGCTTGAAAAAAACAACATGAAAATTCCCTAGGGAAAGTTGGTTAGAGCCAGTGAGAAATTCCTTCTGAAATGGGACAACTGTGAATCTACCATTACTGTGACACACACTGCTTGGTCTCTAACATTGTTCTTTCTTGTGAAACAGTCTTATTTTTCGTTACTTTTGTATTACTAAGTTTTTTCACCTCAGAAAGTGTAGAATAAGACTAGCCTCATTGAGTTGTTCTGAGGATAAAATTAGGAAATATGCATAATGCTTGGAAAATTGTTATGTTGTTATTATGTGCCATCAAGTTGCCTGTGACTCATAGCATCCCGTGTACAACAGCTCTGAATCCTGCACTGTCCTGAGCCAATTTACTGATTCTGATACATCTACCATCATTGCCCCTGTTATTGTGTCAATTCATCTCATCCGGAATCTTCCCCTCCTGTGCTATGCCTCTGCCCTTCTGAGCATGATGTCCTTCTCTAAGGATTGATTCCTCCTGGCCATGTGCCCAAAGTATGTGAGATGGAGCTTCAAAATCCTAGCTTTCAAAAATCCTAGGTTTCACCCTTTCTGAGACAGACCTATTTGTTTTCTTGGTGGTCCATGGTATGTACAAGACTAATCTCCAGCACCATAACTCAAAGGCATCAATTCTTCTGTCATCCTTAGTCATTGTCCAGCTCTCTGATGCATAGCAAGTAATTGTGTAGACCATAACCTGGATCAGGCAAACCTTAGTCTCCAGAGTGACATCACTGCTTCTCGGTACTCCAGAAAGGTCCCTGACAATATACTTTCTCAGTGTAATTTGTCTTTTGATTTCCGTACTTCTGGTGCCAACAGTGTTAATTCTGGAGCAGAGCAAACTGTAATCGTTCACAGCCTCATGGTTAACCACAGTTTGTTGTGATCCACACAGTCAAATGTATTTGCATAGGCAATTGAAACACAAATAGATATCCCTCTGGTACTCTTTTCTGTCTGCCAAGATCCACCTGACATTGGTGATAATATCTTTAGTGTCATGACCTCTTCTAAACTCAGATTGTTGTTAAGTGCTGTAGGCTTGTAGAAGACTCATAGCGACCCTATGAACAAAACACCTGAACACTTGTATAACTTTCATCATTTCTCCAAGTTCACAGGGTTTCTGGAGGCAAGCTATTTCGGAAGTGGATGCCACTCCTGCTTCCAAGCATGTTTTAATTGGGGAGGTCCAGAAAACACTGTCCACCATGGGTAACCATTATTGCATTTGACACATCCATGTCACAGTGTTCAGCATCACAGCAACCATCAGTTACCTCTATACAGCAAATGGACAGACAAGTGCTATACCACTTAGAAGAACGTTTGACCTAAAACAATTAAAACTAGGCCTGAAAGCAGCAGATTAAAATCACCCATCTTTGGCTTGGTAGCGTTGCTTCTGTCCACTAGGTTAGCGGATCTCTTTCTATGTTACTAAAAATACTATTATTACATTAAAAAACTTACTGAAAATAAACTTTTCTTATTCTTGTGTAACACATTATTATGATTATTATGGATGAAACTGTGTCTTCCCCAAAATATGTATTCAATTGTTAACTACTATACTTGTATGTGGTCCCATTTGGGAATAGGATTTTCTTTGTTATGTTAATGAAGTCATGTCAGTGTAGAATGTGTTTTTAACCTAGCTGCTTTTCTGATATTAAAAGATTGGATTAGGCACAAAACCAAAGATCTTTCTAAACACATCCAATCATTTCACCTCTGATGGTCCTAATTTTATTATATAAGCAGGGAACTATGGCCTATGGGCCAAATCTAGTTTACCCTCTATTAAATGGTCTTGGTTGCTACAAAGACTGGTCAACAAGCCTGAAACATATTGTTGGACCTGTTTATAGAGAAGCACTTGCTATACCTTAAATGATAAATAAAATGAAAATATTTTGGTTTTGAATCAGGGCAGTTCATGGACTGTCACTCGCATTTCTTTTCTCTCCCTTTCCCTTCCTTGACTCCATATGCCATTCACAAGAATTCACTGTCACATTCACAAATGTTTGCAGACAGAAAATTCCTCCTACACTCAATGTTTAAATCAAATATGTTCTTTCAAGATTAAATGAAAACATTTCCTTCTCTGCAGTGCCTTTACCAACATCCTTACTCATCCATTTCTTGTGCACATCACATTTTATAACTAATTGTCACCGAGCTGACTGACTCGTGGTGATCCCACGCATAGCAGAGTAAACCGTGCTGTGTTGAGTTTTCAGTGGTATTTTTTGGAAGCAGACCTCTAGATATTTCTTCCAGGGAAGGAAATTTAGATGGTTTTGAGCCACCTTTTGGGTGCTAGTTAAGTGGGTTAATCTTTACACCTTGCAAAGATTTTCTCTAAAATAAAACTCATTCTGTTGTCATTGAATCGATTCCAACACGTAGAAATCCTATAGGACAGAGAACTTCCCTGGAGGGTATTCAAGGCTGAAATATGTAGGGAAGCAAATTGCCATGTCGTTCTACTGGTGGGTCCAAACAGCTAACCTGTCAGTTAACAGCCCAGCGCTTAGCCACTGCACCACCAGGACTCCTTCCTTGGACTCATAGGGGCTATTTTTCATGTCTGAATCCCTCACTACTTAATGAACCCTTGGCCATGAGAGTAGAGAGCCCATGTTTTATTAATTTTCTCATCTGCAATAACTATATCATTTGACATAAAAGATTCTCCATATGGGGTTAATAAAGCTTGGCCTAGTCCTACAACTTTTAGGGTTCTCCTAATGAGAGCAAAGAGATCCAAGTTTGGAACTCTCGTCAGCATATTTGAATGTCAGATCTGTAAAAGCAGTTTGGAACTGGAGATAACCTGAAGTAGTGGAAAACACTTCTACTTGGTCGTTTTGTATTCTCTAAGTCATTGTCAAAGATAAGAAATCCTTTTATTACTTATTTTGGTTAAAGTCCTACAAAGCTTTCCTTTTGGCATTCAAGATCCAGTATCATTTTATTTTATCTACCCCTGAGGTTCATCTCCTGGTGCAGCTTCTCCATTCTCCTCTCACTTTCCACAAATACGTACAACTGTACTCACGTCCATCGACCCCACTGCTGTACACATCCACTATTTTCCTTGTTAGACTTCTGCTCTTTATCTTTTTCTATAATCACCCTTCCCCGCCGCATTGTTGTTTCTATCCCTTTTTTCTTGATTATCTAAACCAACTTTATTTTATAGACTTAGAGCAGCTAGTGGATTTGAACCTCGAGTTTTTTTAGTTAGTACTGAAACCCCTTACCACTACCTCACCAGAGCTCCCTTTACTATATGTAGTTTTGTGATATTATGTTTGTAATATATTACTGACTTTTTTGGGGGGTGAGCTGTTCTCTTGTGTGTATATGTGTTTATTTAACATGTGACACCTTCTTCATCAGAGAGCTCTGGTGACCTAATGGTAAGACTCTGTATTGCAATCCCAAGGGCACACAGTTCAAATCCATCAGCTGCTCTTCAAGAGAAGGATGGGTAATCTCCAATGTGATTAACTGTTGTTGTTGTTGATTGCCTTTGAGTTAATTTTGACTCATAGCAACCCTATGAACAAAAGGCCTGAAACCAAGCTACAACTATTGACCTTTATCAAAGTTCATAGTTTCCGGAGGCATGTTGGATGCCACTCCTGCTTCTGCGTCTGCAAATCCACTGGAGGATCAGCTATGGGTTGATTCTAACTTGATGGCACACAACAACAACAACAACAACAACCACTTTCTTCACTGGGGGTTTATTTTGGTTGTGGTTTTAAGAGTCTTATAAGTGCTGGGTTGTGAAAATACCAGTTTTGCTCATTTATTTGGTTTGATAGGTCCTAGATGCACTCTGGTGGCATAGTCTGTAGCAAGTCGTGCTATTAACCAAAAGGCAGTTTGTCTGTAGTGGTTCAAATGTACCAGTGATTCTTAAGCATTAAGATGAGCAGTCTCTTCCCATAAAGATTTCAGCACCAGAAACTTGATAGAAGGTTGCTAAGAGTTGGAACTGACGCTACTGCAGGAAGTATGAATTTTAGTTTAGAACTAGTTTGAAGGGGCCTGGCCGGCGTAAAATGTTTGCCATTTCCTGCTGTTCAAACTATTAACGGTTCAAATCCAATTGGTAGTTCTTTAGAAGAAAGGCTTAGTAAACAGCATCCACAAAGGAAAAAAGCACAGCATCCCGTCAAGAAAACCCTATGCAGCAGTTCTATTCTGTAATATATGGGAGTGCCTTGTGAGTAGGGGGTTAACAACAATAGACTACTATTAAGATCATATCTTCACTTTGGGTTTCATTAAAATGAGGATAACATCAATCAAGATCGCATATTCACGTCCGCCTCAGGTTTTAGGTTTTTATGTTTTCCTCACAGAGTCCCAGAGAGATAGCAAGTCTCTTGTCATTTCTCTAGGTCGGTGAGTGCGTATTTAGCACACTCCGTCTACCAAAGGGTTTGACTAAGTGCAGAAAGCTTGGGTTCAGCTCTCCACCTCACCAGGACTCAGTCCTCTCCTCGTCTTCCTTTTTAGACCTGAGAACTCAGTCACTGGTTGCAAGGGTTCAGCGCTCTGAGGGTCTATTTCATCAACTTGATTTGTTGTTTTTGCTGTTGTGAGCTGCCCCTGAGACGGCCTCCTCTTGTCAACTCCATGAGCAATGGAGTAGAACTGTGATGATCCATAGGGTTTTCGTTGGCTGATTTTCAGAGAAGGTTACCCTGCCTTTCTTATTAGGATGTCTTAATCTGTAAACGTTGCTGAAACTTGTTTAATATGATAGCAACTCACAAGCCTCCATTGACAAATGGGTTATGGTCATATGTGGGGTGCGCTGGCTGGGATTTCAACTTCTATTTCCCACATGGCAGGTTAAGAAGTCTGCCACTGGACTACCACTCCTGCCTCCCTAACTTGATTCACTAGTATACATTTAATTTTATGTTTTATTTCTTCAATGTATGGGTTTCCTGTTTTTCCTTTCAAGTTTTGTGATTTTTACAAAGAATTTTCTCTGACATTTCATCCAGTTTGTGGAGCATGTGTTAGCTCTGCATGCCATGTTGCTGGAGGGTCTCTGCTGGCCTCGCTCGAATTGTACTCATGGCCTCCTCTGCATATATTACCCTGTCCCCAAGGAAACCCTGACCCCAGAGGAACAACACTTGACATTCAGCTCAATGGGATCTTTTGTAATGCTTCTCCACAGTAGAATTCATCTCTTTCTCACTCATGTTGCCACTGTACACTGTTCATTCTTCTACCACAACACTATGGTGTCGGTGTGCTTTCTGGCTGAAGATCATGTTTATTCATAGTGTTTGTAACCTCAACATCCTACATAGCCCAAGATCCCTACACTTCACAGTATAGGACACGTGAATAGGAATGCATGAAAGAAAGAGCATGTGCATTTTAAATGGTTAAAATTTGGAGATCTTTGTCTCTGTCTTAGGCATGTCTACTCTGGTGCCTAGTGGTAAGAAGCTGTGCTGCAGTCCCAAAGACTCACAGTTTGAATCCACCAGCTGCTCCGTGGGAGAAGGATGGGCGATCTCCATGTGATTTACTGTCTCTGAAAACCTGCTGGCGGGTCAGCTATGACTCAGTTCTGACTTGAAAGAACACAACAACCACAATTAACTAAAGGGAAGGTGGTTTGAGCCATTCAGGGGATCTTAGTATGAAAGGCCTGGTAAAAAAATAAGCCATCAAAAACCCGACACACCTACTCTGAAAACGCATGGGTTTACCAGGAGTCAGCACTCACTAGATTGTAACTGTGTAGTTTTTTGCTGTTGTCTTTGGATTTTAGCTTTGTCTTTTTGCCAGATTTTCATAGTAAACTGTATCTATACAGATGCTATTATTACTTACTATTGAGTAAACTCCAACTCATTGTGACCCCAAATCTACAAAGTAGAACTGTGCTCTATCGGATTGTCCAGGCTACAACCTTTGGAAGCAGATTTCCAGTCAGTGTGCAAAGATGTGTATGGGCAGATTTGAACCACCCGTCCCTCTGCCAGTAGTTGCCATTTGTGTCATGGAGAGACTCTTACAAAGAAATTAATAAAGTCAAATAAAAACTTACCTAATCGTGACAAGAAATGAATTGAGGAACATGCAATGAACAGAGCAGCAACAATCAGGTGCTATGCTCTCGGTTTGCCAAGTGCAGTGGATTACTATATTGAATTGTCACAGTGGCATTTTGAGGAAGATGCTATGAGTATCCTTGCTTCATAGAAGAGAAAACTGAGACTGGAATAACTAAACCTTGTCCGATAAAGGCAGAGATAAGTTCTGAGCCCAGGAGTTCACATATGTAAGCTTTGTGTTAAACAGCCTGACAACACTTATTAAGGATGCAGATCAAAGTTTCTGATCTTTAGCTTAAAAAACAAACCAAAACAAAACCCTAATTACATCCAGATGCAATATAACTGTGAATGCCAGAAACTCAGAAGGCAGAATTCTGCTAGAGATGGGAAAAAAATTGTTTCCACTGAAACAAGTGATAAGAAAACAGTAACAGTGCATCATTTAAGCACCAAAAACATGTGAGACCTAGCAAAACAAGGGAATCTCATAGAGTTCTGACTCTCATAGGTTTTATGGTAATTATTTTCTAATGACTCATCTGGCTTTTTTTTATTACCCTGCAAGTAAATCATCATATATAGCTGATTGATGGGCATATGCTTCCTTAGAATCTAGCACGAGGCTCAAATGCTGCTGCTTAAAAGACCTATAGTAATTTTCATTTTTCCTTCTTATCCATAGTCACAAAAAGGAAAAATGTAATTATCCCCTCTTGTCTTCCTGGAAACAAAATTAGAAATTAATCAGCAGTATATCTTTTATCGTCAGAACCTCAGAGTCTCCCACTGACATTTGAACATAGTGATACAAAGTCACTAGGGCTTTGGTGCATTCATTTCTCCTTATTGCTGATCCAGAAGTATGAATTGAGACAAAGGGGGGCAATTCATAGTGGCCCAGCGCTCAGACTTGTGGATGCAGACAATGGGAAATTCCCATGATACTAATACCATCTCATCTGAATTCTTTTAATGGAATTTTATGGAGAGGAGCTGACAACTCCTGAATCTAAGAGTAAGTGAAAGACTCTCCAGCCACATGATCCAAAGCAAAGCAGAGATACATCTTTTAGAGCAGCAGAAGTTTCTGATTTCGGATTATTAAAGAACAGGCTAAAGAAAGATAAGCAATTTGAGTAGTTACTAAATATATTAAGCATACATGGGACTGAGATATGTGGGACTATGTGCAGCTGAACAAACAAAGTTACTATTTTGGTAGAAACCCAGAGTGTTTGGTGACCCTCCTTGCTATTTCAGAAGTGCTGGTGAGTGATCCTATCTGAAGTCCAGAATAGATTGCTTATCTTCAAAAGGAAACAGATTTTTAAACATTTGAATGATCTTCGAATAAGACGTATTGGTTATAACAATTGTTTTAAGAATTTATAATGCTACCAAGATGAGAGAGACTCATAGTGAGAGCGTAAGAAAATGATAGAGTACTTGTTGTTGTGTTGTTGTTGAGTACCGTGGCGTCAGAGTCGACCCATATCTGACTCTCTAGTAGATTTTCAGAGGCAGCTAATCACCCAGGAGAAGGTTGCCCATGTTTTCCATCTTTTTTTGATGGATTTGAAGTGCATGACTGGGAATTGAGTGCAACTTCTTACCCACTGTATTGCCAGAGCTCCCTGATCGAGTACCAGGAACTTCATTTTTTATTTGTAATTCAATGAGTCCATTTCTCAGAGATTGTGAAGATGGCACAGAATAAGACAGGATTTAGACTGCTAAAAAAAAATGAACAAGTATGTCTTGAAGGTGTAACCAGAGTGCTCTTTGGAAGCAAAGATGATAAAGCTTCATCTCACTTACTTTGGGCATGTTGCTAGGAGAGGCTATTCCTTGGAGAGGGCATGATGCTTGGAAAGATGTAGGGTTGATATAAGAGAGGAAGGCCCTCAACTAGATGGATGGACACAGTGACTGCGGCTGTGGGCTTAAGTGTGTCAGAGATTGTGAGGATGGCACAGGATAGGACAGGGTTTAGACCTGTTGTTCATAGGATCACTATGGGTCATACTCGACAGCAGCTTACAGCAGCCATAACATTAGCATGAGACTGTGTGCTATAATGTGGATCATTTATGTGAAAAGTTTTCCTTTTTCTTTCTAATCTTAAATTGATATAATTAGGGCAGTGCCTCAAATTCTGTGATTTAGTGCCTCTGTAGTTCATAGGGCGCGGACCTGCCATTGCAAAAGCTGTGCTTCTCTGTCATTTGGAATTGACCAGTAGCTCTGCAGAGGAAAGAGGAGCAATCTCCTTCCGTGTTATAGCCTCAGAAACCCAACAGAGCACCAGATATGAGTCGAGTCTGATCCCATGGCAATGAGACTAAATTTTATCATGTATCTATTATCTATCTATCTATCTATCTTTCTATCTATCTATCTATCTATCTATCTATCTATCTATCTATCTATCTATCTATCATCTAGTTATCTATCTAAATATAGATATGAAATAATTATTTTAATAAATAATTAAAAGGAGACTTAGCAGAATAGAATGTAATTTTTAACCCAAAAGTTTAGAGAGCTTCTGGTGGCCTAGTGGTAAAGAGCTGTGTTTCCAACCTGAAGGTACATGATTCGAATTCACCAGCTGCTTCATAGAAAAAAAGATATGCAATCTCCTATGCAGGTTACTGCCCCTGAAAATATGCTGGAGGGTCAAATATGAGTTGGATTCAACTTGACAGTATACAACAACAACAACAACAACAACTCAAAAGGTCAGGGATTCAGTAGTTTCCAGGGAGAGAGACCCGCAGGCTCCTCATCCTGTGAAGGTTTATAGCCACAGGAAACCTGCTGGAGGACGACTGAGTCAGACCCACCTCCATAGCAGGAGCTTTAACTTGGCTCCACTGCTTTTATAGGGAAATGAAACAGTGTTAAGGTAGTGGTTATGCACTCAACTAAAAACTAAATTTTGGGTGGTTAGCCAGCCACTCTAAGAGAGAAAAGAAATAGCTGTCTCTTTCCCTTAATATTACATCCTTAGAAAACCTATGAGACAGTTCTAATAAGTCCTGTAGAGTCACTATGATTCAGAATCCACTGAACAATAATGGGGTTTCATGGAAGAAGAAAGCTATCATTGTAAACATGTGGAAGAAAAGAGCAAAAAGAAAATGTAAATGGTTGACATTTAATGAATGACTGGTAATATTGCCCAAGGCATCTTATTCATAATAAGATTTTTTTATTATTAATTTTAATGAACATTTACAGAGACTTTGGATTTCAATTAATTCATTCATTGTTGCACTTTTCTCCCTGCCCAGCCCTCCCTCCATGTTCGCTCTTCTCTTTGAAAAGTAAAATTCTTTCACTGTTATACCATCTCCTCCCTCCACTATGCAGGTTTTGTTCTGGACCCCTGTCATGACAATAATGCCATATCGCTTTTAAACAGTTCTCTCCCTCATCTGTTTCAATACAGTATACATAATTTATCCCATCTTTCTCAGTCTCTCCCCAACCCCAGTGTCAGTCTATATAATAAGATTTTTATAGTATTATAAAAGAAATTATAATGAAAGGCAGTATCTGATAAAGGGTTCAGGTGGGTTGAGTTGTTGTTTGAGCTAGTATCAAGCAACACACATTATATTTTAGAAATTAATCTCCCTTTGAAAAGTTACTGGCATTTCTTTTTTTAAAAAAAAAGAAACTTCAGTTACTTTTCACAAAGAGCTAAAAAGTTCCTTTTGGTTTTAGTTGTCTTCTATGACAACCTTCCACTCTTCTAACTAAGGGAGACAACTGTATCAGAGGAGGTTCCTGGAGAGCTCACTGCTGAGTTTGAAATTCCATTAGTAAGAATTCTCAGAGAACTTGGCACTCAGAAAAATAGAAACTAAGTCTGAGGTTGTTGTTGTTATTTTCCATCGAGTCGCCTGTGACTCACAGCGACCCTATGTACAACAGCTCTGAAGCCTGCCCTGTTCTGAGACAGTTTCACTGACTCTGACACACCAACACCCACTGTCCCAGTTACTGTATCAATTCACCTCATCTGGGGTCTCTTGCGCTGTCCCTCTACTCTTTTGAACAAGATGTCCTTCTCCAAGGATCAGTCCCTCTTAACCACATGCGCAAACTATGTGAGACAGAGCTTCAAAATTCTAGCTTCAAAGGAGAAACTTCCAAGACAGACCTATTTGTTTTCTTGTGGTGCATAGTATGTTCCAGACTCTTCTCTGGCACCACCACTCAAAGACATCAATTCTTCTGCCGTCGTTAGTCATTGTCCAGCCCTCTGATGCATAGCAAGTGATTGCAAAGACCATTACCTGGAACAGATGCACCTTAGTGTCTAGACTGATACTGCCTTGCTTCTCAATACTCTAGAAAGGTGGGAAAAATTATTTTATTTTGGAGGGACATTTTGTTAGGGTCAGCTGATATGAGAAAGGATTGAGTGGTATCAGTGTGGTTGACCTGACCAAAAAGCCTAAGCTGACAAAACCACAAAAATGATACCTCCCTAAAAAAAAAAAAAAAAGCGCTAAAATGAAATAGAAAAATTTTGAGAGGGCACTGGTGGGTCACACTTGGAGAAAGGTTTCAATATGGAAGCAAGCATAATTATAGCAAAAATACTCATTTTATGCTGTGGTGGCATGATCTGTAGGAAGTTTTTAAATGCATTTAAATACATTTTTTCTATGATAACTGAATTTAACTGATACAGAAAACAAATTTAAGTGAAGCTGAGGAAATAAATGAATGTGAAAGTAAACTTGCACAATTCTAAAAACATTTTTATGCTTAACAATCCCCTTCTCTAAAGGAAACTGTAGTGATGGATGACATTGCTGATGTCGAATGCATCTTGGAAGAAAGCAGAGAAAATTAGACAAATATTTTGATTGTGTTTTATTGAGTATGTAATGGCATTTGACTATGTGGATCATAACAAACTATAGTTAGCATTGAGAAGGATGGGAATCTCCAAACATTTAATCATGCTCATATGAATCCTATACCTAGACCAAGAAGCAGCTGTCCGAACAGAGGAAGGGAATATTATATGGTTTAAAAATTAAGAAACATGTCTGCATGCTGAACAAATCACATTTGAGAAGCTGGACTCTATGGAGAAGAAGAATGTGGCATCCGTATTGGAGAAAGATTCATCACTAACCTTCATTATGCAGATGACACAGCCTCGCCTGTTGAAAGTGAGAAGGACTTGAAGCTCTTGAGCATCAACAGAGGTTAGACATTGCAGTCTTTAATATTGATTGCATCTCAATGTTAAGAAAAACAAAAATTCTCACCACTGGATTGATAGACAAGATCTTGACAGGTGAAGAAAAGATCGAAACTGTCAACACTTCATCTTACTTGGATCTATTACTTAACATCCACCAAATAGAAGAACAACAAGCTAATTCCCAACCTCTAGAAGGAAGGGGATTATAAGAGTAGAGGCTGAAATAAAGGAAATAGAAAACAGAAAAGCAATTGGAACCGTCAATAAGACCAGGAGCTGATTCTTCAAAATGGTCAATAAAATAGACAAACCATTGTCAGACACAACAAAAGAAAGAAAAGGCACAAATAAATAAGAAATGAAAGAGATTGCATCACAACATAACTGTTACTAAAAAAAAATAATAATGTAATATTATGAAAAGTTGTACTCCAATATATGCCTTAAAGATTGAAACTATCAACAACTGTGTCTTACTTGGGTCCACAAAAAAATACCCTTGACAGCAGCAGTCAGAAGATCAGGAGACATATTGCACTGGGAAAGCCTGGAGTCAGGGACCTCTTCAAATTATTGAGGAGCAATGATGTCAGTTTGAGGACTAAGGCATGCTTGATTCAGGCCATGGTCTTTTTAATCATTTGCGTTGCATCTGAGAGCTGGACAATGAATAAGAATGACCAGAAGAATTATTGATGCCTTTGAGTTGTGGGGTTGAATAAGAGTATTGAATATCTCTTGGACTACCAAAAAATGACAAACAGGTATGTCTTGGAGAAGATGCAGTCAAAGTATTTGCCAGAGGCAAAGATGATTAAACTTCCTCTAAAATACTTTAGGTAAGTTTTGAGGATTCCTTAGAGAGTGACATCATGATTCAAAAAGTAGGGGGATGACAAAACCAGGTGAATTGTCTCAGTGACTGCTGCAATAGGCTCAAGTGTGTCAGAAATTGTGAGACTGGTACAGGACAAGAGAGGATTTGGATCTGTTGTTCATAAGGATGCCATAAGTTGTACTTTACTGCACTACACCTAACAATAACAATACAATTAGGAGAATTCTCGCAGCCTAGTGGTAAGGACCTGTACTGCCAAACCCAAGGTACAAGGTTTGAAACCACGAGCTGCTTCAAGGGAGAATGATGGGCAACCTCCTCCAGTGTGACTTATTCCCTCTGAAAACTCACTGGAAGGTCAGCTAGGAGTTTGTTCCTACTTGACAGCCCACAATATAAGCACCATACAATACAATTGCACTTTACTCATTTTCTCTCTGTAATTCTCTTTTCCATTAATCTTTTCATTCTGCTCCTTCCTGCCTTGTGACCTTTATCCTAGGGCAAATGTTCTTTTGACCTTCTATGGTTAGTTATTCTAAGGAATGAGGGCTAACCAAGTGTTGTTGATCATTTTATTGTTTAGCTTGAAGTTGGAGCCATGAAATGAGCTTTCTTCCAGGTTCAAAGGGTGATTCAAGGTCATAGTTTCAGGCTTTCCAGTAGTGTCTATATGATCCATAGACCCTGCCCTTTCTCAGCTATGTAATCTTCAGTAAATTACTTAGTATTGTTAGGCTTTATTTTTTTTTTAAATTGCTGTAAAATTTTATAACCCAACTTTTGCCAATTCAGCATTTTTTATGAAGTATAATTTAGTAACGTCAATAGCATTAATTATATTGTGAAACCATCACCAATAATCATTGCCAAATTTTCCATCACCATAAACTTTGAGGCCTCAGTTTTCACATCTATAACATGCAGATAACAGGAACAAAGGGTGAATGAAGACTAATATCCACATACATAGATCAAATATTTTGAATCAGAACAAAACTAGACACTGGCTGTGCCATTATTTTAATTATATAAACGTGGCTTCTGTGAAGTGTACAGGTTAACAAGGTATTAAATACTAGACACAAAGTATATATACAAGGTTTTTAAGTGATTCGCAGGTAGCAAATTTTTTTAATGAACTTAAACTGGAAAAGTTTACTTGCCTAAAATAATTTTTTGATAGAAAAACCAAAACAATCAAATAAATTAATAAACATGTGCAAACATGGATATAATTTTATATTTCTCTTCTCTATTAGTTTGCATGAAGTATTCTTAAAGAACCTTGGAAATCCAGGTGTTTTTTAAAGAAGCATTTTGGTCATGTCTCACATTACTCCTTGAGTAAGGGGAACTGAAACTCAGTTTAACCAATCTAGTTTCTCTGACATCAACTTTTTGAAACTACAGGCTAGAAATGTCTTTGGAGTTATTTGTAAATTGAACTCTGTGAGCCCTATTATGCTGTGAAACAAAAGCCAAATTTCTGTCCTAATATCAATCTCAACACAGGTGCGGCCCTGATGCATACGTGTATTATTCAGTGAAGCTTACGAATGAATCACTGAATATTTGAATATTTTCCTTTCTGTAGTAAATTCACTGCCTTCCAGACAATTCTGACTCATGATTACCTTCCACCGAGTTTCCTGGGCTGTATATCTTTACGGGAGGAAACTGTCTCTTTCTCCCACGGAGTAGTTGGTGATTGAATACGCCAAGCTTTCAGTTAGCAGCCGTGCATGTTATGTACTACGTCACCAGAACTCTTTCCTTTTGCAGTGTTGTTGTTATTGTTAGATGCCCTGGAGTTGGCTGTAATTCATAGCGACCCTATGAACAGCAGATCGGAACCTTGCCCTCTCCTCACCATCTCTCACATATTGGAGCCCGTTGTTACAGTCACTGTGTCAATCCACTTCCCTGAGGATCTTCTTCTCTTTTGCTGACCTTCTGCCTTTTCAAATATGGATATCCTTTTCCAAGGACTGGTTCTTCCTAACAACAAGCCCAAAGTATGTGAGATGAAGCTTTTGCCATACTAGTTTCCAAGGAGCACCCTGGTTCCAATTTCCCCAAAACCTGTTTTTTTTTGTGTTCTTGGAAGTCCTCAGGATAATTCCTTGAAAAATTAAGTTCTTGGTTAGTGAGTGGCACTCAAAGTGAGTGGTGGGAGTGTACAAAGAGTTTGCTTCTAAAAGAAACATATGCTCGACCTCCTCTTGGATCTGCTTCTCCTTCCTTTGTAAAGAAGAGCTCCTTTCTGTGATCAAATAGTCCACCTTAGCTTCATATAGTTTATAAGTTAAGGGATACTGGTTTCCCCCTAGTTGTCAGGAGACAGAACCATTTTCAGAAGGACTCAGATGTTTCTGAATTTTTATTTTTTCCCCTGCCCTTTTGTTCACATTGTTGTTGAGTCTGTCACAGGTGAGTAAGCCTTGAAAGCTGTTACAAGGTCATGGCTGTTGTACAGCTTATTCAAAGAGAAACTCTGGTCACAGTCCACCTCAAGTTGCAATAATGGGGTCCATGAGAGGCAGCCCAATGAAGAGACTGCATGTGTTCAGTAAGTGCTACAGAAGTCTTCCCTCGGGGAGGTCCGTACTTTAGTGAAGCTCAAAAGCAATGGGACGAAACATGAAAGAACATCTTCTACTGGGGCCTGACAGCTTTTGTCCAACAAAGTGAACTTGTTTTTCTAGTAGCTGGAGCTAGCATAGACAATGTTTATTTAGTGGATGTTTGGAATCCGATTTGGAAGGAAAAGGAAATATGACAACTGGCAAGAACAAGGGAAATTTATAGACATTGTATATTCTGCTTTTATCTAAGATCTTTTATGTCAATTCAGTGTATTCAAACAACTTTCAGACAACCTGCAAGAATTTTAAGAATCCTGACCTGCACCAGTTGAGCCAAGTTACTTTTGATCACTGGTGATGTTTTTCCTGAGCTCTTTTCTCAGCTCATTCCACTCTCTGGGCCCATCCAAACCCACCAAATGGTGTATGATGAATTTTACTTATACTTTACATACTTCTTGTTGAAGAGGATTCTTACGACTTATAATGATAGCTTGCTGAATTTTCAATAATGAGATTTGAGGATCATAGGGCTTTCTTCCTTCCCTACTCCTGAGCCCATGCAGGTAATATCAAGAAAATATTTTTCACTGCTCTTCTTTCTAGTAGTATAGTTGGTAGGGAGTTATACTGCCAAACCAAAGTTGGGTGGTTCAAACCCACCACTTGCTCCTCAGGAGAAAGGTAGGCATTCTCCTTTCATGTGATTTAGTGCCTCTGAAAACCCATTGGAGCTCTGGTGGCCTACTAGTAAGAAACTGTGCTGCAATCTCCAAGCCATGCAGGTTCGAATCTACCAGCTGCTCCACTGGAGAAAGATGGGAAATCTCCTCCCATGTGATTAATTGTCTCTGAAAACCCACTGGAGAGTCAGCTATGAGTCAATTCTGACTTAAAGAAACATAACAACATTCTTTCTGGAAATTTCAGTGTCTTGGGCTTAATTACTTGCTAATGGCAACATGTTTCAGATTTGTGATTTTCACATTCTCTTGTGTGTTAAAACAAAACCCACTGCCATTGACACTATCCCACCTCACAGAGACTATATGAGATGGAACAGAATTACTTCATAGGGCTTCTGAGGCTGTGAATCATTTGGAAACAGATAGCTTTATCTTTCTCTGAGGGGCAACTGGTAGCTTCAAACTGCCCATCACCTTTTGGCTCTTTACAGACCAGTTTCCTGTGTAGTCTCTTTTCGGTCTAGAACTTGACTGAAAAAATCCTGGTGAAATTTTATAATTAATGTAGGTCAGTTTGAGGATGATGAAAAAGTTCTTCTAAGAAACCAAGCAGTTCTGCCGTCACTGTTTTCTCACTGGATAGGGTGGGTGTGGATAAGTCATTTCACTCAGCCAGTGAGACTCTCGGGATCACAGTGGTTCTGTGTGTAACATTCTGTGGGCATGACTCAGGCTGTGCAGCCAGCTTCGTGGAAGCTAACGACAGGCGCCATTTCCTCATCTGTACAATGATTCACAGACAGCAATCAGCTTGTGGCTACTCCATGGTAAGATGTTTTTGTTAGGCAACCTTTGTTTTGTACCCAGTGGGCTTTGCTTTTTCTCATTCTTTCCCAGAGTGCCTGAGCCTTGGAGAGTGAGTTTAGTCCCTCAAACTGGTCTAGACAAGGAATGAACCCACTTTGCTGCTAAACTTTTGAAGAACGACTCAGTCCAGAGACAATAAAAATTGTCTCTAATTGTGCCAGTCAGAGGCGTGCTGGCTGTCCTGATGAGGCCCAAGCCCCACCACCAATAAGAAAACATTGGCCAAAGGGCAGGGCGTTGCTTTCCACAGCTATGCCTGAGATCTTTTTCCCAGCCCCATCTGCCCTTCCTGGCTGAGGCAGCAGCCCTCGAGGAATAAAACCCCTCTACTCGGTCGCCTTGTCACCTGGTTCATTTTTTAGTCTCAAGACTGGGCTTGTCAAGCCCCTGGAGTTGCTGTGGATTAGTCCAGGTGGCCAGAGCTTTGGTTGTTCTTGGCTTTTTCTACGGATAATTTTAATGCTGTTAATGGATTTGGAAACCATGCTAATGTTGAGTTTGGAACTCTTTGTAATTGCACCCCAAGGCCACTGGCTTAGCAGTTGAACTGTCAAACAGTCCATAAATAAACAAATTGAATGGAAGAGGTGGAACCATAAAGGCAATTACAGAAGTAGGAGCCAAAAGAAGCACTTTCTGTTAACTGACGAAAAGTCCTGACTCTCTACGCTGATTCCCTGAAGTCCAAGTCCAGGAATGGAACGCTAACTTGCTACCAATCCCAAGAGATGGATTGCACTGGACCAACCAAATATAAACTTAAACTGTGCCCTACTCCTTCAAGGATGATCTGGTTCATGGTCAATTTCAGAACTGTAGGACACAACTGATGTCCAGATTAACCATGCCTTACCTCATAGCAACCTCTCTATTCTAGGACAGGAGAGCAATTGCTGAATTTCACCGTGGTTTTCTTCTGACTGAAGATTGCATACAGCTTGAACCAAGCCCAACTCATTCTCTTGACCTACTTAGCCGGCGCTAATGTGACACAAATATCACAGTAGGTGATTTGACAGGACAGAAGCATCTTTTCTCACAGTTCTGGAAGGTGAGAGTTCAAATCAGCGATCTGGTCATGTTGCTTCCACCCCTGTTGTTCACTCAGTAAGTTCCCTGGTTCATTGTGATCCTCACATGCCATCTGTATTACCCTATATGTGCTTGTCTCTTCATCGAATGTGCTCTTTTTGTAACTCAAAAATGTGTGGGCCACATCCTGCACTGATACTGGTCTCATTAATACAACAAGAAACCCTCTATTTCCAAATAGGGCTACATGCACAGTAATAGGGTCAGAATTCCAAAGCATACTTAGTCGTGGGAGTGTCATAGTTCAATCCATAACACCCCTTAATTCATCCTTAGAATAAAGCCCAAGCCCCCTTTAAGAGAGGCCTTGGTACAGTTCTGTTACTAATTTGTGGTATCACATGTATTACCCAACTTGGCTGCAGTAACAACTGGTCCCCTAATCTCAGCAGCTCACACCAACAAACTTTGATTTTGGTCTCCTGCTGCATGTTGGTTGTCCTGGCTCAACAGCTGAAACTTTGTTCCAAGTATCTTCACTCTAGAAAGTTGTTTCTCACTCTAAAATTGTTATTGTTATACAGTCAGAACTGAGTCATAGCTGACCCTCTATTGAGTTTTCAAAGGCTATAAATTACACGGAAAGAAATTGTCCATTGTTTTCCCTCAGAGAGGCTCAAGGATTTGAACCATGTGCCTTTGGGCTGACAGTGCAACTCCTTACCCACTAGGTAACCAGAGCGCCCTAGAAACGAAGTAGCCACTCTCCTTGGAATAAAATATTTCTGTTTTCCTCTGTATGTGAGAAAAATAGAAGATTGGATTGGAAAATGTGATGTTTCAAAGTGTCTAATTGTACACTCTCCCTCTCTGCTCACCTTTCATTATCTCAAACACATCACCTGGCCCAGCCTACCAATGTGGTGGGAAGGAGGCTCCACCTTCACCGAAGTGCTGCCAATCACTTGGCAACAGTCACTGATAAAATAGCAAGATTGTAAAAAAAGAAAATAAATCCACATATGACAAGATACAAAGAAGAAAACCAGTATGGAGTAACAATAATACAATCCATCATATCTGAGTGATAGGACAAACATGCCACTTCATGAGAAAGGCAAGGCATCTGGCCAGACGCCTCTAGTCCATAAATCTGTCTCCTGCATTTGAGTGGAGTACTATAGAAAAAAACACAGAATTAGGTCTTGGTTTTTAAGTTTGGCAGTGCCTGTACCAAGGGCTCTTTTATGAAATGAAGTCTAATTCTTTTTTAACGTCCTAGAAGTTCAAGGCAATATCTGTTGGTCTGTGAGTTTCTTCAATTTGTTTGAATTCATCTTTGACTGCATGGGTGGCTTTGGGATTTAAAGATATCCACTTGGCTCTTCTTGGAGCTGACTCTGAACTGGCAGCATTGCTGTGGCCTGGCAACAGGCCAGAGGCTGAGGCCGCTGACAGGACCCAAGCTCCTTGGTCTCAATACAGGTTCGAGAAGTGAAATATCAGAGGAAAAAGAACTCGATGTAAGGATAAACTTAAAATCTATTTCTGTGCTTTTATAGGAATGGTAAGAACAAATGTTCTTAAATTAGCAATTTTGCTATTTTATCAGTGAGTCTTTTTCATGGGACATATAGCTTAGATGGCAATATTATGTTTTTATTGTTACAGTTCTCAGTGAATGTCAAAAGGCATGTTGGTGCTTTCCATCTGTGAAAGAATTCTTTTAATAAACTCACAAAATAGGAAAAAATAAGAATTTCAATGTAGGATAAGCAGAGAGCGAACTTTTTCTGGTTCAGAATTCAAAATGATTTTCAGTATATATGAGTCTCATTCTCTCTCCCTCATTGCTATGAAGTCAGAACCGACTCAGAACTGACCCTTCAGTGGTTTTTCAGATGCTATAAATTGCCTCCTGGCGATTTCTTGCCCATCTTTCTCTCAAGGAGTAATTGGTGTATTCAAATCTCCTGCCTTGTCCACTAGGCACCAGCTCCCCATATTTTAAGTCATCTTTGCTAATAAAATACCAAAACACACACATACCAGTGTTAAGCTGATTCTGACTCTTAGCTACCTTCCATCCAAACTCCAAGTCTTTAAGTCTTTACAGAATATCGTCCATCTTTCTCCTTTGGAGTGAATGGTGGGCTCAAACCTTCTACCTTCTGATTAGTAGCCCAATACATTAGACAATATATCAGCAAGGCTTCTTAAAACAAAAAAAATAAACCTTTCTGTAATTATGTATTTTCTTTGGTATAGTCACAAAACAATAAATAACCATTGTAATGAATGTCACTAAAATGTTATTTTAATAAATGTCACTAAAGGTGTTTTAACCTACCTACATGCTACTTAGGAAGCTCTGGTGGCCTGGTGGTAAGAAGCTGCCCTGCAATCCTGAAGGCATGTGATTCGAATCTACCAGAGAAGGACGGGCAGTCTCCTCCTGTGTGATTTATAGTCTCTGAAAACCCACTGAAGGGTCAGTTCTGAGTCAGTTCCAATTCAACAGTGAACAACAACATGCTAAGTGGCACCAAATTCAATTGTCTTTTATCAGAAATGGGATTGCATGACAATGGCTCCCAAAATACTTTACTTCCCCCATCATAATTTTAATAAAAGTTAACAGAAAGGTTGAGGTTTTTTTTCACTTATAGTTGCACATTTTCCTTCCCTCCTCCCCCTAGTCCACTTTGCAATGCAGCTCTTGTTTCAGATTGCTAATTGTCATGCATACAATGCCTAATCATACATTTCTTATAATAGACCTGTTCCTTATCTTTCCAGTACAGTATTTACTAGCTAGCTACTGGGAATCCCAGAACACTTGATTGTGGTTATGCGAAACCTATTCTTGGACCAAGAATAAGTTCTCAGAACAGAGCAGGGGAAAACTGCATGGTTCAAAATAAGGAAAGGAATGTGTCAGGATACATCCGTTTTGATCTATATGCAGAACAGATCGTTCAGGAGACAGGGCTTTATAGGAGGAACGCGGCATCAGGATTAGAAGAAGTCTAATCAGCAACCTACATTATGCAGATGACACAACTTTGCTTGCTGAAACTGAGGAGGAACTGAAGCACTTGCTGTAAAAGGTCAAGGACTTTAGTCTTCATAGTTTGAAGCTCAACATCAAGAAGACTGGGCCAACTGGCAGCACCATGATAGATGGAAAAGAGACTGAGGTTATTAACAGTTACATCTACCTTGGCTCCACAATCAACACTTTTGGCACCAGTAGTCAGGAAATCAAAGACAAATTGCATTGGGAAAATCTGCTGCCAGAGACCTCTCCACAGTGCTAAGAAGCAACGATGTCAGTCTGGAGACCAAGGCATGCCTGATCCAGGCCATGGTCTTCGCAATTACTTGATATGCATCAGAAAGTTGGACAATGACTAAGGATGACAGAACAATTGATGCCTTTGAGTTGTAGTGCTGGAGTATTGGACATACCGTGAACCACCAAGAAAACAAAAATGTCTTGGAGAGGATGAAACCAAATTTCTCCTTGACAGCTGGGATTTTGAAGCTCTGTCACACATACTTTGAATATATGGCCAGGAGGGACCGATCCTTGGACAGGGACATCACACTTAGAAGGGAGGGAGGAGAGCACGGGATGGATTGATACATTAACTAGAGCAATGGGGGGTAGGTGTGTTGGAGTCAGCGAGACTGACTCAAACAGAGCAGACCAGAGTTGCTGTACATAGTGTTGCTATGGGTCGCAGGTGACTCGCCCACATACAACAACAACAACAGCTTCTCTTCTGTTCTTTCCCCTGAATCCCACCCTGTGTCAATATTATTTTATAACGGGTGTTGTGCAGTGTTTATCCTTTTGTGACTGAGATATTTCACTCACTATAATGTCTTTCCGGCTCACCCACAATGTGCTATGTTTTACAAGTTCATTGTTTTTCAATGCTGTGTAATAGTCCTTTTTGTGAACGTACTAGTTATTCTATCCATTTGTTTATCTCTTTTCTTATTCCTTGCTCTATACTTGTCTGCTTTCTTTTCTGATCATTTCATGAAGCTGGGGCTCTAAGAGAGTTTAGGTTTTAGCTGTATTCTCTCTTCAGTAGCCTTCAAGTTGGTTCCTATGTCATCTCTATCAGAGTAGAACTGTGCTCCCATGGTGTTTTCAATGCCTGACTTTTCAGAAATAGTCAGGCATTTCTTCCAAGGCACAAGTGGCTTGAAATGTAAATCTTTTGGTTAATAGTCGAATGTGTTAACTGTTTATACCACTAATGAATTTTACACTTCAAATGATATTTTCAGTTAGTAAATGAAGGAATAATTGAAAACAAAACACAGTTTTGTTCAAGAAAAGAATACCACATACAGCCTGATGACTAGAGAACGGGATAACTGCCCCAGGTCACCCAGCTCTTATTCTCTACTTTTCTATCTTCTTGCCAAGTTATTTCCTGGAAATGCAACTTCTATGCTATGAGCCACACATTGTGATTTTCTTTTAAGTCAGAGTAGTGATATCATCTTAACGTTGGTACTGTTGAAGAGGGTCTAATACTTTTAAAAACTGCTTGACTAAATACAAAGGGGAAAATATAAAAAGAAATGAAAAACAACCATCATCTCCTATACAAAAGATGAAAATTAGAGCTACCAATTGGTGCCATTTTCCTGTATGTGTGTAGTGGTCTATGGATGTAAGAAGAGGACCTTTGGAGACATAAATCCAAGACCTGTCAAATATTTTAACTTGCTTGTCAGTGCTGACACGTGGTAGATCCTTTGATTTCATTTTGTTGGCTATGCTTTTAAAATCAGACATTGCCATGTAAAATAATGCCAGTGAGGGCAGGAAAGAGATTCTGTTAGCATAAATGTCCCCCTGTTAAGAGACTCAGAGCTACCTTATAGTCATTGCTAGATTAGCACTTCCATAGACAAATTGTCTGGGTTTTAACTTTGTTTCAAAATAATCCCACCTCTGAAGGGAAAGGCAGTATACAATAAGGGTTTGATGATGTTGTTATGTGCTATTAAGTTGGCTGCAACTCATAGCGATCTTATTATGCACAAAAGCTCTGGGTCCTGCACTGTCCTGAGCCAATCTCTTGGCTACCAGAAGAGTTTTTCTGTTCATTAGAATGTTTGGTTGTAAGAGAAATAAATAGTTGTTTTATAGGCATGGTGGTACACTGAATAGTCCAATATAGCCCTTCTAATCATTGGCTTTGTAACTTCCACACAATGACGAGGTCATTCCCTCACTTACTCTCATTGTGATCTAGTTGCAACTGCCTCATAACTGACCTCCAGTGAGTTTTTGAGGGTGTACCTAGCATAGAAGATTGTCCATAATTTCTGTCACTGTGTCTAGCTAGCCCTGTCATTGAGATTCTATTTTTCTCTGTTTACCAAGCATGATGTCTTCTCCAAGGATTAACTCCTTCTATTAACATGTCTCTGATTTAGAATTGAATGTTACTGACATACATTGGAGAAGGTTTTAACAGAAATGAAATATGCTAATGTATGTTATATAATTATGATACCTTTTTCTTCAGTTTATATTTTCTGCAAAAACTTTAATTGTACATTAAAAGACAGCAAAATCTAGAAAACTTATTTTACAAGCTGCATTGATGTCAATTATGTTATGAAACCATGATATGTGACTCTGTGAAAACGTACTGTCTTTCCTTTTACAGAAATCAAATGAATCTCCAAGATATCTCACTTAGGTCTCTTTGTTAGCATGTTTGATATCATCCCCAGGAAACTTACCTGATTCTCATTATGCAAATTGTCCTTGAGCAAGAGGCTCTGGGGATTTTGCTTAAGCACTAACGTTCAAATGAGTTGCTAATTGGTTAGCTTGCCTAACCAAGTTAATCCTCCTTCCCGACTGTATGGCAATATTTATTTTAAAATATTTAGTAAATGCTCCCATGTGCCAAATGTTGGAGATTAGCAAAGAATAAAATTGATGCTTACCCTTGCCTTTAATGAAAACCCAAACTCATTTCTATCAAGTCTGTTTCTACTCAGTTTCCCTATTGGACAGAATGGAACTGCCTCATAAGATTTCCAAGGCTGTAAATCTCCTGTGAATCTTTATGGAAGCAGACTGTCACAGCTATCTCTTGGGGAATTGCTGATGAGTTTGAACCACTGATCTTTTAGTTGGTCACTAAATGCTTTAAACACTTCCAGAACACCTAGTTCTTTGGGGATTTTATGCTCTATATTAGGTAGTAAAATGGCACAGGCTGAAAATTTAGTTTGGTAATGTTTAAAGGCATGTTTGCAAAATCACAATGAGATACTATCTCACTCCAGTAACAGTGACAAAGTGTAACAGGACAGCAAGTAATAAATGTTGGAGAGGATATGGTGAGATAGGAACTTTTACACATTGTTGCTGGAATTGTAAAATGGCACAACCATTCTGGAAAGCAGTTTGGCACTTCCTCAAAAAGCTGAACATAGAAATTCCATATGACTCAGCTATTCCACTGCTTGGAATATACCCTGAGAGAATGAGAACTGAGGCCCAAATGGAAACTTGTATACCAATGTTCATAGTAGCATTATGCATCATTGCAAAAAACATGGAAACAGCCCAAATATCCAAATACAATGGAATGGATTGAGAAATTATTGTACATTCACATGGAATACTATGCAGCATAAAGGAGCAATGGTTTTGTAAATTACTACCTAATTTCAGTGGGACTGGAGAGCATTATGATAAGTTAACTCAGTCCCATAAAGGCAATTACTGTATACGACCATTACCGTAAAATGAGTATAAGGATCCAAGGTGGGGGCCAGAGGATTGGGGGGGTAGGAGGTGGGTAATCATAGGGTCACACAGTTTAATTGGGGGCTGGTGAAGGAAATGGGAAATATCTGGTGTGAAAAACAATTTATACGAACTTTGTAAATAAAGCAGTGTGTGTATGTGTGTGTGTGTATGTGTGTAAACACAATAAAAGCTACATGACAAGATAGAAAGTTGTTACAACATAATGGCTAAAAATGAAAAACCCAATCTACCAGATGCTCCTCTGGAGAAGGAGGTGCAGTCTCCACATGTGCTAGTCAGATCCAATTTGACTGTCAGTACACAACAAGGAAAAAAAAAGAAGAAAAACCTAATGTTATTGTTGTTATGTGCATCAAGTCACTTGTGACTCGCGAAGACCTTATGTACCACAGCCCTAAACACTGTGGTATCCTGTGCCAATCTTATTGTCTTTGAAACATCCACCCCCATTGCCCCAGTCACTGAATCAATCCATCTCATCTAGGGTTTTCCTCTCCTGCTCTTGTCCCTCCAACTTCCCAAGCATGACGTCCCTCTCCAAGGGCTGGTCCCACCTTGCAACATGTCCAAAGCATGTCAGATGAAGCTTCAGAATCCTTGCCTCCAAGGAGCAGACTGGTCTCACCATCTCTTAAGATGAACCTGTTTGTTCTCCTAGCAGACCATGAGATATTCAATACTCTTCTCTAGCACCACAGCTCAAAGACAGCAATTCTCTTTCTATCATTCCTAGTCATTGTCCAGTTCTCTGATGCATAGCAAGTAATTCAAGTAAATACAAAGACCATAACCTAACCTGGATCAGGTACACCTTAGTCTCTAGACTGACATCGTTGCTCTTCACTACTTTGGAGAAGTCTCTGACAGCAGACTTTCCTGATGCAATTTGCCTTTTAGTTTCCTGGCTGCTAATAAAAAAGATAATGTAATAAGTTTTGTGCCAATTTAATCCCTATATTTCTGTAAGAATTTATTCATGTATCATAAATCAGAATTCCTTAGCTTTCTACTCATTTTTTAGGAAAAGATCTCTACTCTCCCATTTTCCCCTAATTTTGTTTTGTCAAAATTGTAAATATATGCCTATGAGAATAATTTTAAGTATCCAGAGGACAAAATAATCTTCCTCTGTCTCCATGACTTTACATAAATGGAATAATTCAATATGTGGCTTTTATGTGTTTGGCTTCAGTTTAGAACTGTGTTTTCAAACATCATGTATGATATAGCACATATCAATATTCTATTCCTTTATATTGCCAAATAATACTCCATTATATGAGTATACTATATTTTATTTACCCATTCATCAAATGTGTTTGATGTTTCTACTTTTCTGACTATTGTGAATAATACTACTGTGAATATAATTTTCAATTTTTGTTTAAACACCCATTTTTGTTTCAGTTGGCTGTGTATATAGGACTTTAATTTCTTAGTTATATACTATTTCAATGTTTAACTGTTGAGGAACTTCCATACTGCTTTTCTCATTGAATTTATTTTTGTAAGGTTTTAAATGCTAATTAATGGTAAAAAGACTTTGTAAATTAAGAGCTACCAAACTCTATCTCCTCCCTTTTAAGATTTTAAAATTTTCAAATAATGAAAAAAAGATATATTTGGAGTCAGTATTAAGTGTTTTCTCAAAAAATCTTGGGCACTTGTGTAACTGTTGTTTACATTGCTAATCTACTTGACAAATAATTTCTTGCTGTGTTTGTATTCTGGTCTCTAGAAGATAAATACAAAGTCAGGAAACATAGGGTAAAGTTGATTTAAAACTGTGTACTTCTGGTTTCAAATAATATGCTCAAGGTATTTTTCAATGGAGGTCTATTTGTTCAAGAATTAAAGCATTGTGACTACTTGCAAATCTGAGTAAGAGAAAACTATAGTGAAACTGTAGCTACTGTCCAGAAAATTCAGGAAACAAAAGAATAGTGTATTTCTTAAGCTATTAAAGGATCTGAAAATTGAAGAAGTACAGAATATTTTTTTTTCAAAAATATGACTGCCTTGCTGTTGGAAAAGGACTTTATTCTTTGTTTCCTGACTCTGTTAACACCTTATATTTTACTTTTATGTATCTACTATATTAAGGAAGTAGACTTTTAGTCTGTTAACTTTCTTCAAGGACATATTTATAGCAACTAAAATATTTTTTTCTGTTTCATAGCCCAGAATTGGATACTGTCAAGAAGGTTGGATGGCCAAAGTTGTTTTTTTTTCCTTCTAGAACTCCGTGATTCTTGGGAAATAGATAAATGTTTTAATAGGAAAAGACAGGAAATCAACCTTCTGGTTCGAAGACAGTGAAGTCATTCAGCAAGGGCTTCCTGACCCTGTCGAAACTGTTTCCTTTCATGTTCTTTTTTACCAAAGGAGGATCTTAGAGTAGAAGATTCTGCTGTCTCAAAGATGGTGCCTGTCTGGCAGTTTGATCCACTAGTAACTCCACTGAAGAAAAATAAAAGGCGGTGTGTGTTTATTTTTCCATGTGATTCACAGCCTCTGAAAATCTGTTGGAGAATCATCTGAGTCAGTTCTGACTTGAAGGCAGTGAATGAATAAGTGAGTCTATGGGTGCTCTTTTGAACCTGAGAGGTTGCAGGGTTCTCATATCTCACTACTTCTTTGATGATTTTGCTCCTATTTGTCATCTCTGAGAATTTGGACTTGTTACTAAAAGTAGCAATTCCTTCACGAATTGTTAATAAAGTCAAGTGACTCCTCCCTTAGTTAATTTTCAGTTAAATGAAGAAGCAAGATATGTATCAAACATTGGAGGCATAAGCATCACAAAGTTTTGAAAATTTCAGACAAGTATTATAGCGTTGAACCGACTGCCTACAAATGAACTTCATATACAAGAAAATCATAAAGAGCAGTAAATAGTTGCAATATTTGATTTTGGATCAGAGGATAGGTTCTCAATCAACCTCTGCGATTAATATTTATTGATACCTTTGCAAAAATCCTTTATGTGTTTTGTAATGCTATTAAAAATTAATATAATAATTTACACATTAAAAAAAGAAGCAAGATGCACAAATTATGGAGAGAAGAAAGGTGAATTCCCAAGGCTTGTTATTTAGGAATTTGTGGCATGGGCTTAGTCTTGGATATTTTAAATACTCAAGAAAACTTTCTGAGACTTTTGCTTGCTAGTCTGACAGTCCATGGCATATTGAGTGCTCTTTGCTAAAACCACAATTCAAAGGTATCAATTCTTCTTTGGTTTCTTCCTTATTCATTGTTCAACTTTCACATACATATGAAGCAATTTCTAATGCCATGGCTTGGGTCAGGCACACTTTAGTCTTTGAACAGACATCCTTGTACTTCAGCATTTTAAAGAGCCCCTAAACAGCAGATCTGCCCATTGCAACATGGCACTTGATTTCTATTCTGTTTCTATTCACTGTTGTTTGTAATCTGTTCTTTAAATAGGATACAAATAAATAAGGAATGCTGAAATTTAAAAAAACCCCAAAAAGCTTTAGCATTTTTCATAGGGATGGTTTCAAGACCTCATAATCACATTTTATTTCTTTTATATTCTTGACTGAAATATACAGATACATTTTGTCAAAGCATTGGTGAGGCGTTCGAGATTAGGAGGATGGAGTCCATACCGTTCGAAGGATTTTTACACATGCATTCCATGGGAATCTTCACGTGGGTGTCCTGTGAATGGAAAGAAGCTCAACTGAAGAAGCCTCCAAAAGTCTGAGGTCACAGCCTGTAGCACAAATCAGAACGTAGTGTGCAAAGGAAGCTGTTTCGATTCATATTTTGCCTAGCCAGAAGGTGGAAAATATTTTAATAGTTACATGATTAAAATAGCAGTCTTTTATTTACTCTCTTCAAGAGCAGTTGAGAAACAGTCTAGATTAAAATTCAAGCAACCGAGGTTCAGCTCCTGATCTGCCAGCATCTTGGCAGGCGTCTCCTCAGCCCTTTACCAGAGAAACAGGAAACAACGATGACAGAGCCGGGGCAAGCCCAAACCCCACAGGAGCCTCCTCTGTAATTTTGGATACTTCTGGAAACAGAACCATCAGCCCTAATTACCTATGTCGGGAATCCTGAGAGCACCAGGCCACATTTCTCAACAGCTTGCTCAAGCTAGTCTCCTAAAAACAGCTCAGACCTGCTCCACGGAGGGATTAACCCTAGCAGCTAAGGAGGGTGAACTCATTTTAGGCATACATTTCTGTTAACAACCAAACAACCAAAAGACCCACTGTTTAAGAGTAAGCCTGATTTGATTTTGGTGCTGTAAATTGTCCCAGTTTTGAAACTCCTCAGAGAAACTACACTTAGAGTAAATCTTAATCAGATAAATTTCACTAAACTAAATGCCTAACTCCTTGTTAATGCTTCGTTAACAAAACAAACGAAACCACAACCACATATATCACTACTGTAGCGATAAAATGAATCTCAGTGGCCTTTTCTAAGCTGTTTCTCAAACACTCTCAAGTTAACTGGTATGAATTAATTGAGTTCTTTCTGCCATCAGTATCAGTATCTTTTTTTTTTCATGCATGGATAAGTTTTCGGTGAGGGTTGTAGCAAATGACTCAAAATTGAGTGGCTTGAAACAAAGACGTAGTCCTGTAGGTTCTGGGCATGGGGAGTGTGAAATAAGGGGTCTGCCATGTATGTTGATTCCTTCTGAAGGTGTGAGGGAAAATACATTCTTCTTGCCTAGCTTCTGATGGGCTCTGGCAGTCATTGGCTTTCCTCGGCTTACAGATATACTATCATGGCCTCTTGTCTTTGTTTCCACATGGTTGTTTTCCCTGTGTGCCTGTCTTGCTTCTTACAATAACTTTAGTCAAATTCTATTAGTGGCTATTTCAGTGAACTCATCTTGATTTTATCACATCTGCAAAAGATGCTATTTCTACATAAGGTGACATTCATAAGCACCAGGGTTAGAACTTGAACCTTTTCTCTTTAGGGGAGGGTATCCATAACGGAATAGTCAACACTCTTGGTAACA
>NW_006400006.1:1769783-1772551 GCF_000299155.1 Elephantulus edwardii
GGAAACCCTATGAACCTGGAGAAAGGATGAAAGTCATGCAAGTGTCGAGGACTTTCATTCATAGGGTCGCTATAAGTCGCCTACAACTCCATGGCACTGAACAACAACAACAACAACCCAAACACTAAATAGTGAAGTTAGTGGGTAAGGTGACCATTTTATAGACAAGGAAGCCAAGGTTAAAAACCAGTTGCTAACAAACTTGTAGCCTCAATCGGTAGAATTGGCCTATGGATGCTTTTTATTCTCCTACCATTTCAAAAGTTAAAAAAAATATGCACACCAATAAGGTTCTACAGATGCTTTGCTTATGACATTTTATTTTTAGTTGTTTTGTAGATAATCATTTACATAATTTATGATAAGAAAACTACCAATACTATAAACTCAAACTCAAACTTATTGCTGACAAGCAGGAACTGACTACTGCATGACTCTCTAAGTAAGTTTTCGTTTCCCTTTGGAGCCACCAGTTGAATGAAAACACTGAAGAATTGTTGCCTTTGAGTTAAGAGCACAACACCTTACAGACTACCCACTATGTTATTATTGTTGTTAGGTGCCATCAAGTCAAGTATAGCGACCCTATGAACAGCAGACTTGAACCATATCCTATCCTGTACCATCCTCATCATCTCTGACGTGCTTGAGTGTAATCACTGTGTCAACCCACCTCACTCAGGGTCATCCTCTCTTTTGCTCACCTTCCATCAACAGCATGCCCAAAGTACGTGAGACAAAGCTTCAGTATTCCTGCCTCTAAAAAGCACTCTGGCTGCACTTTCCACAAGACCTATCTGTTTGTTCTTTTGAAAATTTATGGTCTATAAAGTACACTCATGTAACATCACAATGAAAAGACATTGGTTTTAATACTGCCATTCTTATTCTTTATCCATCAGTCATATACAAAGCAAGTGATTGAAAATACTCTGGCTTCAATCAGGAACACTTTAGTCTTCAAACTCACATCATTGTTCCTCAGTACTTTGCAGAGGTCCTTAATACCTGACTTTCCTATTGCGACATGTCTTTTGATTTCTTGGCTGATGGTGCCAAGGATGATGATTGTGAATCCAAGTACAATGAAGTCATTGGCAATGCCAATTGTTTTATCCGTCTGTCATGATGTTGCCTATTACATCTCAATCAATATTAAGAAAACAAAAATACTTACCGCTGGACTGATAGACCACTACTATATTACTATTAGGTCTAAGGGATCATGTTATAAAGGTATGATGATATTGCGATTGTGCAATTGATTTTGAGAAATACTTCTTGAATATACCTGAAATTCATTATCTCTGCCTAATTTACATTTTGTATTGATTAGAATGGTCAAAGAAATAAAATATGCCAGGCATTTTATTTGGTTTCTCTTAATAATTTTGGAGAAAAATTGACAAAGAAGGTATAGACTGTATACATTCTTTAATCCATTTCAGCAAATATTTTTAAAGAAATTGTCACATGCATATTACTTGTCTAGCTAGAGTTCTTTTGTTCATTAGAATGTTTGGTTGTAGGAGAAATAAGTAATTGTTTTATAGGCATTGTGGTAAACTGAATTATCCAATATATTCCTGCTAACGATTGACTTTGTAACTTCCACAAAATGACTATGTCATTCCCTCACTCATTCTCATTATGCTCTAGTTGCAACTGCCTCATAACTGACCTCCAGTGGGTTTCTGAGCCTGTGCATGGAATAGGAGAAGATCGTCCATCTTTCTCTCTCAGAGGTACTAGTGCATTTGAGTTGCCAGAGAGGAGTCTATTTTGAATTAAGAACACAACTCCCTGTGGACTATCCACTGGAACTCCCCAATGACGGAGTTGTTTTTATATGTCATCAAATTGACTATCAATCGTAGCCATCCTTTGAACAACACATCTGAACCCAGCCCTGTCCTGTGTCATTCTCATTATTTCTGACATACTTAAGCACTTATGTCAAACCATCTTGTTGAGGGTTTTCCTATGAAAGTGTTACGTCCTTTCCCAAGGACTAACGCCTTCTAACAATATGCCCAAAGTGTATGAAAAGAAACATCACCATATTTTCAAGACTGGGTTTGTTGTTATGTGCCTTCGAGTCAGAACTGATTCATAGCCGACACATAAGTCAGATTTCAGAGGCAATAAATTACATAGGGGTTGATTTCCCATTTATCTCCTCTGGAGCAGCTGAGGAACTCAAATCACTTTGAGTTCCTTTGGGTTGGCAAGCAACTCCTTACCACTAATCCACAGATTAGGTTGTTGTTTTTAGGTACCTTCCAGTTGAGTATGACTCATAGCCACCCTGTGAACAACAGACCTGAATCCTGTCCTATCCTCATCATCTCTGATATACTTGAGCCCATTGGTGCAGTCACTGTGTCAATCCATCATATTGGGGGTCTTTTTCTCCTTTGATGATCTTCATCTTTCCAAGCATGATATCGGTTTCCAAGGAACAGCCTCTACTAGCAACATGCCCAAAGTATGAGTGATGAAGCTTCCCCATCCTTGCCTGCAAGGAGCACTCTGGCTGCACCTTTCCTGAAACATTCATTCTTTTGGTAGTTCATGTGCTATTCAGTATTCTTTTCCAAAACCAAAACTCAGAAGCATCATTTCCTCTGTTATCATCCTTATTCACTTGTCCAGCTCTCAGATGCACAACAAGTGATTAAAAAGGCTATGGTCAACAAGCACATAAAGAAATGTTCAAAATCCCTAGCCCTGAGAGAGATGCAAATCAAGACAACTATGAGATATCA
>NW_006400006.1:1773412-1778171 GCF_000299155.1 Elephantulus edwardii
AAAAGGCTATGGCCTGAATCAAGTGCAGCTTAGTCTTCAAAGTGACAACATTGTTTTCCAGTATTTTGGAGAGGTCCCCAACAGCAGACTTGCCCAAATCAAAATGTCTCCTGCTCTCCTGACTGCTGGTTTGGACGGTGTTGATTGTTGATCCAAACAAAATTAAATAATTGACAGTTTCTATCCTCTCTCCGTCTATCATGATGTTGTCTATTTGCGTAGTGATAAGGATGTTGTTCTTCTGATGTTGAGATGTAGTCCAGATAGAAGGCTGTTGTCTTTGATCTTCTGCTACAAGTGCTTCACATCATTTTCAGCAAGCAATGCTGTGTCATCTGCATAAAGCAAGTTATTGATGGGTCTTCCTCTGATCCTGATGCCACATACCACATCAAACAGTCTACCTTCTTGAATTGTTTGCTCAGAATACAGACTGAGGAGGTATGGAGAAAGGACACAACCTGACATACAATCTTCTTGATTTTAAACCATGCATTGTTGCCTTGTTCCATTCAGACAACAGCGTGTTGGTCTAGGTATAGATTTCTAGGTATAGATTTTATATGGGCAAATTTAGTATTCTGGATTCCCATTAGTCTCAATGTTAGCTATTGTTTGTTGTGATCCACACAGTTAAATGTCTTCGCATAGGCAACAAAACACCGACAGATACTCTTCTGGCATTCTCTACCTTCACCCAGGATCCATCTGACATCAGCAACAATATCCTTGGTGCCATGGCCTCTTCTAAACCCAGTTTAGAAGTTCCATGACAGTGTACTATTCTAGCCATTTTTTAATGATCCTCAACAATCTTTTGCTTGCATGTGACATTAATGATATTGTTTGATAATTTTCACATTCTGTTGGATCTCATTTCTTGAAAATGAGAATAAATATGTCTCTCTATGTCTCTCTTCTCAACAGTCAACCAGACAGCTGTCTTCCAAATTTCCTGGTATAGACTTGTGAGCAGTCTTTATAACTGGAAACATATAAATCAGTATCCTGTCTATTTCTGGGGCCTTATTTTTCACCAGTGTCTTCAATACAGCTTCAACTTCTTCCTTTGTTACCACTGGCTCTTTTATATATGAAATGCTTTGTATCCACCAAAGGGATTGGACTTTAAAAAATAATGAAAATAAGGTATGTATCAGCCTTACAAGGTAGGACCATGGAAATGAAGTATATGGAGTACTAATGCACAGATTGCTCAGTTTTGACATCTCAGCTTTAACTGGACTTAAAATGAATAATACTGGTAGTGGAAAGAAGATCTCACTATCATCAAGCAAGAAGAGCCAGGAATGGAGCATATAACCTGTGGGTTCAAGATGTCTGAGCTGATTCTTCTTGACCCAGAAGAGAGAGGAGCTATAACACCTTGTTGAGGTAGTAAGAAAGTAAAGCATCAGAAATAGCAGAACCAGGAGAATGATGAAAGATAGAGCAGTATGATTCCCAGCCCATGAGGCAAGAAGCAAGCTGTCTTCAGTCAGAGGGCTTTCCTGATACAGTGATAGTGCTTCCAGGAGCTTATACTGGCAGAGTTTAAGAGTTTTAACACTTGCTCAAGCAGGCCAGAAACCAGATAGAGACTAAGAGCCAGAGGTTGAGGGAAAAGATGATTTGATGAAAGGAACTGTCCTGATTGAAGAATTATGTCTTGAGTGTTTCTGAACCTGAGTGGTTTGGTGTTAAGGATTTGTGCTGGTAATCCAAAGCCATGAGGTTCGAATCCACCATATGCTTCATGGGAGAAAGATGAGCAATCTCTTTTTGTGAGATTTACTGCTTCTATCTGAAAACTTATTGGAGAGTGAATTATGAGTTGATCCCAGTAGATAATAACTTCCCTAATAAATCTCATAATTATGAGTATTGTCTTTGAATTTGATGTAGCCATCTCTATCAAACCTAGCAGGGAAGAGAGTTCTATGAGAGAAGCTACTGGTATCAGAACTGGTCAAAAAGCATGTAGGCCATGTCTGACCTCTGCTGCACAGGAAGTGGCCATGGGCGTCTGATGCTGATGTTGATGTTGGGTCTGTATCCTTTCTTGTGAAGTTAGAGAAGGTCAGATGCTGACCTTTTATATTTATCAAAATATATCATCTTAAATAAGTAAAAGTATTTAAATAATAAACTTGATAAGGCAAAGGGAAAATGTTAATTCAAGCTATAGAGAAATATTCACTTGTTAAAATAACCGATGCAATGATACTCAATGGGACTTACACGATGTGATGGTTCCATGGGGCTTGTTAATTTCATACATGGAACAACTGAAGTCAGAAGGTGAACAGAGTCTGAAAGCCAGGTTTCTGATTTCTATCCATTTGCTGGTTCCTTTTTAAAGGGAAAATTCCTTCCTTTGGCTGCTTTGCAAAATTCATTTAGAGAAACTGATTTGAGATTGGTCACGATCAAGGATGTGCTTCTTCAGGAGAGCAATCTTGAATGTGATTGTCTGGAATATTTTTTGATAAAAAATAACACCACACAATATAGTTACATTCACATTTAATATTTTCATCTTAAATTATAAAGTGAATGAAGAAAATATTTCTTCATCTGTTTTAATAATCTATATGAAGAGTTCTCATGCTGCAAATCCTTTGGATAAAGGAACTGAGAAAATTAAGGCTTTGAATTGATCTTGGGCAAGAATGTGGGGTTTATCGTTTGCCAAACTGGAAATTTTAATGATTCTCCTCCATCTTTATGTTTTATAACTAAATGCTCCTGTGATTACTTGAAAGTAAAAAATTGTGATTCCATCATAAAGAGAAATGAAGTTCTGATAAATACAAAAACATAGGTGGGCCTTAAAAACATACTGAGAGAAATAATTATTCAGTCTTAAAAGGACAATACTGTACGATTCCACAGATCTGAAATAACTCCAAAAGGTACAAATATAGAGGTCAACATTATTTAGCTTTTATGAGGGTGGACAGGTAAGGAGGAAAGGAGACACAGTGTTGAGGGGATACTGAGCTTCTGATGAGGATGCTGGAAAGACTAGGGAATGGTTTACGGCAAATGGTAACAAACAGACAGTTGAGCAACATGACAAGCACAACTAATGGCATTGAACTATAACTATAAAGATTATTGAAATGGAAAAGAGAAGCAAAAATACAAAACAAAACAGAAATCAAAACAAAAATTTTAAATCTTCCAATATTCTTTTGAACTTCACCCTCTGAGCTACTTCCCCTTGACTGAAAATGAATGCAGGAGCTCCGGTGGTGGCCTCGTTCGTGGGCAGTTGTTCTGTTAACCCTAAGGCTGGACCTCTCTGGCAGTTTGAATCCACCAGCAGCTCCACAGGAGAAGAAAGGGCCATCTCTCCGGAGCGATTTTACAGACTTGGAAAACCACGGGAGGGTCAGCTATGAGTCAGTTCCAATTTTTTGGCAATGAGAGTGAGTAGTGTATGAATGATTCTTGTCCATATACAGAAAATTGTCACCATACTAGCAAAGGTGTTTTTTTCCAATAGAATTTTGTTTTACTATAAAGAACAGAAACAAAGACTCATTAAACACTTCATATTTTCCATTTATTTCATTATGACATAAGCTAGCATTGAATCTTTATTCACAAGAGGAAGAGCATATTTCCTCATTTTCACCATAGTTCCCAAACTGCCATTTTTGATAATTTCATTTCTTCTTCCAAGAAGAAAATTGACTAACCTCCTTTAAAAGTGATAATATATGTAGCAAGCACTCAGATGTTTCATTTAGTCACAAGTGAGAAATAGAATTTATTACAACATGGTTTTCGATCTGTGTGAATAACTATGTGGGTGGGAGTCAGTGTTGCTAAAGAAAGACAAATGCCCCTTTGTCCTTATCTTGTTCCAGATTCTGATAATCTGGGGTTCCATCCAAGTCCTTAAAATTGTGTCATTTACATTTCTCTTTTTAAGAAGGCCATACTCTATTGAAGTCTATGGGGGAGAGAATAGTCTAAAAGTATTATATTTTAGGGCATTATTTTTATCGTAGGAGTATGCAATGAGGGTTGCAGAGTGGATTATATTTGGGGGTAGGGGGTGGGGTTTGGGGAGGTGCAGGGGGGATTGTGTACCAATGAGGGAGTTTTTCTTTTGCTTTTCAAGGAGAGGAGCAAAGTGGGGGGGGGCGCCGGGGTTTGTGCGGGGAGAAGGGTGCAACAATGAATGAATGGAATTCCAAAATCTCTGTAGATGTTCATTGAAATGAAAAATAAACAACCTAAATTAAAAAAAAAAAAAGAAGGCCATACTCAGACATTTTAGAACTAAACTTCCATTCAGGTAATCAATTTTCTTGACTTCCTTGTTTAAGGTCAGAATTTACAACTTTCAAATTTTTTCCTATATTCTGTTCTTTGTCCAATCAAGAGCCAAACTTGAAAATCAGAATTTGGTTTATAAATTACTGATTAAGTGCAAAGAAGCTCTACTGGCTTAACACAGTATGTGTTGTGCTGGTAACCCAGAGGACAGTGGTTTGGATTCACCAGCTTCCCCTACAGAGAAAGAATGGCAATCTCTAATGAGAAGTGATAGTCTCTGAAAGCTGATGGAGGATTATTGCAATTCAGGTTGCTGTAATTAACCTGACAGTAATAGGTTTTAATAATGTGTTGTTTTTGTTGTTGTTATGTGTCATCGCGTCACTTGCAACTCATAGCGACCCTATGTACAACAGCCCTAAACCGTGCTCTATCCTGTGCCAATCACACTGCCTCTGAAACACCC
>NW_006400006.1:1778551-1788983 GCF_000299155.1 Elephantulus edwardii
CAATAAGTTTTTTAATTTCCTGGCTGCTGGTGCCAAGAGTATTGACCGTGGAGCCAAGCAAACTAAAGTTGTTAACAATCTCAATTTCTTCACCATCCATCGTGATGCTGCCAGTTGGTCCAGTGGTGAGAATCTTTGTCTTCTTGACATTGAACCTCAATCCATACTGAAGGCTGCAGTCCTTGACCTTCTGAAGCAAGCTTTTCAGGTCCTCTTCAGTTTCAGCAAGCAGGGTTGTGTCATCAGCATAACGCAGATTGTTGATAGATCTTCCACTGATCCTGACGCCACACTTCTCCTCATAGAGCCCAGCCTCTCGGATAACCTGTTCTGCATACAGGTTGCAAAGGTATGGAGATAGGACACATCCCTGGTGTACACCTTTCCCAATTTTGAACCATGTTTATGTACACATTTTTTAAAGGTTGTTTTTTGAGTGGCTTAGTTTGCTATCTGCTGCAAATCCAAAGGTTGGCTGTTCTAGCTTTTCCATTGATTCCAAGGAAATAAAGTCTGATGAATTACAAGAAAGAAAATTCTATGGAGTAGTTGTAATCCATAAAAGAAGGGTCAACATGCATAATGACTCATAACAATATGCATTTTGTGTCATTTTCATGCCAGAAGACTAATGATATTTTAATGTGCGTATATATTTTGTGTTCTCAATTATTCTTAAACTTATCTGAACATTTTAATTTCATTCAGAAAATATTTAAATTAAATGAGTTCTTTCTATATGGGGGTTCTGCATAAGAATTTATTTGGAAATAATTTCTACTACATCTTGTTGATAGTTTTCTTGTTTTCTCTGACCTACTATCTTTCCAAGTATAATGTCTTTTATTCCAAAGACCACAGTTTGAAAACTACCACTGACATACAACCAGTATTGAAATCTAGTTTTCTCTTTTACTTTCCCCCTTTTGCATACATTTTAGAATATTTTTATATAGTCTGTGCCCTTATTTTTTGGGTCCTTTTCTACTTAATTATCACATATTTTCTGTAATATTATTATATCTCTGTTGTTGTTGTTATGTGCCATCGAGTCACCTGTTACCCATAGTGACCCTGTGTACAGTGACTCTGAACTCTGCCCTGTCCTGAGCCAATCTCACTAATCCAGACATACCAAACCCCATTGCCCCAGTTACTGTATCAGTCTGTCTCATCCGGGGTCTTTCTCTCCTGTGCTGTCCCTCCACTGTTCTGAGCATGATGTCCTTCTCCAAGGAACAGTCCCTCCTGACTACATGCCCAAAATAGCCTCCTAGGAGAAACTTGGTTTCACCCTCTCCAGGACAGACCTATTTGTTTTTGTGAAGGTCCATGATATGTTCAAGACTCTTATCCAGCACCACAGTTTGAAGAGATTGATTCTTCTTCTGTCATCTTTAGTCCTTTTCCAGATCTCTGATGCATAGCAAGTAATTGGGAAGACCATGGCCTGGATTAGGCACTCCTTGGTCTCTAGACTGACATTGTTGCTTTTCAGTACTCTTGAGAGGTTCCTGACAGCATATTTTCCCAATGTATTTCATCTTTTTGATTTCCTGACTGCTGGTATTGAGTGTTGATTGTGGATCCAAGCAGGCTGTAACTGTTAACAACCTCAATCTCTTTTCCATCTATCATGGTGCTGCCAATTCATGAGAATCTTGGTCTTCTTGATGTTGAGCTTCAATCCATATTGCAGACTACAGTCCTTGACCTTCTGCAGCAAGTGCTTCAGGCCCTCCTCAGTTTCAGCAAGGAAAATTATGTCATCTGCATAACATAGGTTGTTGATGAGTCTTCCTCCAATCCTGATGCCACATTCCTCTGCATAAAGTCCTGCTTCCTGAGTGATCTGTTTCGCATATAGATGCACTAACACTAATTTAAAAAAACAACAAACAGATGAGCTGTGGGAAGATATCAAGAATATCATCCATGAAGAATATAAAAAGTCATTACAAGGAAGAAAAAAGAAAAGATCAAAATGGATGTCAGAAGAGAGTGAATATTGCACTAAAACACTGAGAAGCCAAAACAAAGGAAGAAAAAAAAAAGTTAAGGGGGTGGACAGAAAATATCAAAGGACAACTTGGGAAGAAAAAGTAGTTTTATAATGAAATGTGCAAAGAGCTGGAGTTGGAAAATCAAAAGGGCTGAAATTGCTTAGAATTTCTTAAGCTGAAGGAACAAATTCAAACTGTGAGTTCCAATATTTAAGGATGCTATGAGCAGAATATTGAATGATTCAGGAAACATTAAAAGAAAATGGAGTATAGAGAGTCACTGTACCAAAAAGAATTGGCTGACACAGAAGAATTTCAAGAAACAACATGATCAAGAGGCAATGGTGATGAAGGGGGAAGTTTAGGCTGCTCTGAAGGACTTGGCAACAAAACAAAGCCCTAGGAATTGATTGAATACCAACTGACATATTTCAACAAACAAATGCTGCCCTGGATGTGGTCACCAGGTTGTGCCAAGAAATCTGGAGGACAACTACCTGGTCAACTGACTAGAAAAGATCAATATTTATTCCCATTCCAAAAAAAGGCAACCCAGTAGAGTGTGGAAATTATCGAACAATGTCAATAAAATTTTTGAACCATGCAGTGTTTCCTTGCTCTATTCAATAACTGCCTCCTGGTCCAAGTATAGGTTTTAGATTAGCATGATCAAGTGTTACGGGATTCTCATTCTTATCAGAGTCAACCACAGTTTTTTATGATCCACACAGTCAAACGCCTTTACATAATCAATGAAACAGACATTCCTCTGGTATTCCCTACTCTTAGCCAAGATCCATTCTGGCAGTTCTCTGCTGATGTGCTGTTCTAGTCATTTTTGAATAATATTCAGCAGAATCTTGCTTGCATGTGATATCAATGATATTGTTCGATAATTTCCACACTCTTTTGGGTCACCTTTCTTTGGAATGGCAACAAATATAGATCTCTTCCAGACACAACTATGCTTACCAAAACTGAAGAGGACCTGAAGTGCTTGCTGCAGAAGGTCAAGGACTGCAGTCTTCAAAATGGATTGAGGCTCAATATCAAGAAGACAAAGATTTTCACCACTGGGCCAGTTGGCAACATCAGGATGGATAGTGAAGAGATTGAGATTGTTAACAACTTGAGTTTGCTTGGCTCCACATTGCAATGGGAAAGTCTGCTGTTAGGGACCTTTCCAGAGTATTGAAGAGCAATGGTGTCACTCAGGAGACCAAGGTGCATCTGGTACAGGCCATAGTCTTTGCAATCACTTGCTATGCATCAGAGAGCTAGACAATGACTAGGGAGGATAGAAGGAGAATTGATGTCTTTGAGCTGTGGTACTGGAGAAGAGTAATGAATATACCATGGACTGCTAGGAGAACAAACTGGTTCATCCGAGAGAGGATTAAACTAGGCTGCTCCTTGGAGGCAAAGATTCTGAGGCTTTATCTGACATACTTTGGACATGTTGCAAGGATGGACCAGTCTTTGGAGAGAGACGTCACGCTTAGGAGGGTAGGGAGACAACGCAGGAGAGGAAGACCCTCTATGAGGTGGATTGATTCAGTGACTGGAGTAGTGGAGATGGGCGTGTCAGAGACAGTGAGACTGGCACAGGACAGAGCAGAGTTTAAGGCTGTTGTACATAGGGTCGCTATGAATCATACGTAACTCGATAGCACATAACAACAACAATCACTAATATTACATGCTAGCAAAATCCTGCTGAAGATAATCCAGAAATGACTGGAACAGTACATTGACAGAGAACTACCAGAAATACAAACTGGATTTAGAAGAGGTCTTGGCACTAGAGAGATTGTTACCAATGTTAGATTGATCTTGGTAAAAATTGAAGTACCAGAGGAATGTCTATCTGTGTTTAATTGACTAGGCAAAGGCATTTGACTGTGTGGATCACAACAAACTGTGGCTGACCTTGAGGAGAATGGGAATTCCAGAACACTTGATTGTTCTATGCGAAACTTGTACTTGGACCATTAAGTAGTCCTCAGAACAGAGCAGAGAAACACTGCATGGTTCAAAATCATGATGAAAGGAGTGTGTCAGGGATGCATCCTGTCTCCATATATCTCTATTATACAAAATCAACTATCATTTTTGCCAAAATAATCTTTTGAATATATTTGTGATTATAAGAGTCATATAGGGATCTCTGGTGGCCTAGTGGTAAGAAGAAGCTGTGTTGCAATCCCAAATGCACGCAGTTCAAGGACACCAGCTGCTCTGCAGGAAAAGAATAGTAATCTCCTCCTGTGCGATTTACAGACTCTGAAAACCTGCTGGAGCATCAACTGTGGGCTGGTTCTGACTCAACAACAGCACCAACAAGAGTAACATAAAATGAAAATATGAAGTCTCTTTTGCATTGCTCCTCCTGACACCTCCTTCTAAAACTCCCTAGAAATAAGCAAAGCTAAATTAATCAGGTATGTTTTCTGAAATGTCTAGGCACACAAAAATCAGTTGTTGTCCAGTTAATTTTACCAACCCATAGCAACCTCAGGTGTATCAGGGAACAAATGTGTTTTGCAAGATTTCAAATGGCTGGATTTTTGGAAGTAGATTGCCAGGCCTTTCTTCCAAGGCACTGCTGGGTAAACTCAAATTATCAAACTTTGAGTTGAACTAACTCCTAATCAATTGAATCACCCATGCACTCTATGCTTATGAAAGGGTACTATTAATGTGATATAACACTTCCTTTAGTATATGTTAGCTATCTGCTTGTGGGAGAAAATCATTCTTCTTATTCTGTATCTTTAAAAAAATCCATGTGCTCACATTTTTATATGTTAGATTTTTCTAATTTTGTTATAATATTTTATTGTGATTTTACAAAAGTTTATAGAAAACTTTGATTTTCCACTGATTCATTGTTGCACATTTTCCTCCCTTCCACCCCCCAGTTAGCATTTCTCTTTAAAAAGAATCTTTCAGGAATCTCTGGTGACCTGGTGGCAAAAAGCTGCACTGCAATCCCAGAGATACGTGGTTCGAATCCACCAGATGCTCTGCTGGAGAAGAGGGGCAATCTCTTCCTGTACCAGTCAGATCCAATCTGACAGTACACACACACACATAATAAAATAAAATAATTCTTTTTTTTAAAAAAAGAATCTTTCATTGTTGTCCAATTTCCTCCCTCCCCCAAGCCCCCTCCAGTCTACTTAGCTATGCACTTCTTATCCTGGACTATTGTCATGCAAATAATACCTAATCATATATTTCTTTTAGATAGTTCTTTCCCTCATCTATTTGAATGCAGTTCATTATTTATCCTCTTTTTTTTAGCATCTCTCTGACATTCTATTGTATCAGATACATTAATTCATGATGAACATGCAGATTACTCATCCATACATTCATGTACTCATTTATTTTTAATTACAAAATGTTAGCATTAGTGTGGTTGCCAACACCTGTGGGGCCTTTGTGTGGCTTAGAAAGGCATTCGTCAGTGAAGGATGTCTCCTGTGAAACCCTCCAGTTACACTTTCCACCCTTCTCTAGTTTAATTTTTCCCTTAAAGACTGATTTGCATTCATACGGATCATATGAATACACTTCCTTGCAAGTCTAGTTTGTGGTTGTGTTCAGCCAATGAAAAACAGCTGTAAGAAATTGGAAGAGGAAGTTAAGGTGAAATCAGAATATTTTTTCCCCAGGCTCTTATTCCTCCTTCTACTCTCTGGGGGCTGGCTTTCTCCCTCAAATTTGTTATCTCCTCCTCTGCTAACTGTTCCCTTTCTTCTGTTTCCAGTTCTAACACTCTACCCTATTCCCTTTAGCTACCTTATTTTACCCTGCCTCCTGTAAATTGTCTATTTATTAAACTCTGCTGACTGAGTAGAAACCAATTAATAGTTGACTCTGGCAGATTTTCAGAGGCATTCAATCACATGGGAGGAGAGCATTCATCTTTCTCCCACTGAGAAGCTGGTGTATTTGAACAGCTAGAAAGGAAGAAATTGCACTGCTAACCCTAAGGCACACAGTCCACATGCTTTAAAATTATTAACTTAATTATGTTTGACACATAGTTAAGAACACTTAATTGTGATCACATGCAACCTATGCCTAGACTACGAAGCTATTGTCCCAATAATGCAAGGGAACATTACATAGTTTAAAATTAGGAAAGGTGTACATCCAGATTGTATCCTTTCTCCATACCTATTCTATCTGTACACTGAGCATAACATTTGAGAAGCTGGATTCTGAAGAATGTGGCATCAGGAATGGAGGAAGAAACATCAACAAGCTTAGTTACACAGAGGACACAATCTTGTTTGCTAAAGTCAGTAGAACTTGGAAGTATTTGCTGCAGAAGATCAGGACTACAACCTTCAATGTGGATTGCATTTCAACACCAAGAAGACAAAAATCTTTACCACTGGACTGATAACCCACATCATGATAGATGGAGAAAAAAAATAGAATTTTTTCAATAGTTTCATCTTACTTAGATTCATAGTCAACAACCTTGGCACCAGCAGTCAGGAGATCAGGAGACATATTGCGTTGGGCAAGTCCTCTGTTACAGAATTCTCCAAATAACTGAGGAGCAATGATGTTATTTTAAAGACTATACATTTGATGGCTGGACAATGAATACAAATGACAGAAGAATCTATGCTTTTGAAATGTGGTGTTGGAGAAGATACTAAATATTCCATGGAGTGCCAAAAGAACTGCAGTGTTAGCCTAAAAGTTGGCTTAGTTTTAGCCATTACATTAAGCCCCTTCCGGTATCCAGCTACCTTCACTGCCGACAGAGGGTCTTCAAGTTATCAACAGTTGTGGGACGAGACCCTGATAATGGTGGTGGAGAAACTGTGGCATTGCTGTTAAGAAATTGTGGCAAGGAGTGACCTGAGGCTTCTTGCATTTGAGCTGGCTGAAGGAAAAGCTATTTGCTGAACTGAAACCAGAGCTGGAACTAATTGAAGAATTGTGTCTTGGGATTGCTGAGCTAAAACTTGGATTTGCATTGGGTGATATTCTTTGTTTTCTCCTACTCTCCGGCTTACTTCCCTAATAAACCTCATTTTCAGTACCACAGCTGTGAGTCTGTGTGTCAGCAATGACTAAGCAAACCTCTTGTTGCTAATGTTGCTCTAGAGGCACCATGGGGCTGGACTACAGGCTATTTTATCTGTTTTCTGTTCTGGGGCAGTAAAGGGCTATACTGTTCTCACTTCCTCTGGCCCTTTCAGAAAAACTCTTATGGCCCTGTGGCTTTATGTCCTATTTTCTGCCCTCTAGACAAGAGTTAACAGATATGTCTTGGAAAAAGTACAGCGAGAGGCAAGGATGATGAAACATCCTATCACGTGCTTTGGGCATATTACTAGGAGAAGCTATTGCTTGTAAAGGGACCTCATGCTTGGAAAGATGGAAGGTCAACTAAAGAGAGGAAAACCCTCAAAAACATGAATTGATGTAGTGACTGCAGCAATGGGCTCAAGAGTGGCAGAGATGGTGAGGATGGCACAGGATAGGACAGGGTTTAGATCTGTTGTTTGTAAGTTCGCTATGGGTCGTACTTAGCTTGACAACACCTAACAACAATTGGTGGTCTCATGGGTAAGGAGCTGCACTGTAAACCCAAAGCCAGGTGGTTTGAATCCACAGGAGAAAGATGGTGTATTACCTTCCATGAGATTTATAGTCTCTGAAAACAGAAAGTCAGCTACATTTTTTACTTGTACTGTAATTGATTATCATCTTCCCAACCAAAAATAGTCCCAAACCAAAGTGCTCGCTTTGGAAACTGTAGCTTGTGCTCAGTTCAGTCCTCACAACCTTCTCCCCCAACACTACTCAACCTTACTGGTACAATAGAAATTCTTTCCATTGTTCAAATAAGTATGTGTTGTGTTTGTTTGTTTGTTTTTTTTTCCGCTTGTGTGAATTACATAGCATAAAACAGTGTTGTTAGAGGCTATGGTGTCATGTAGACTCATGAGGACCCTATGAACAATGGACTTGAACTTTGTCCTATTCTGTGCTGTCCTCTTTATCTCTGACATATTTCAGACCATTGTCACAGACAACAATGTCAGCTCATCTCACTGAGTGTTTTTCTGCTCTTTCACTGACCTCTCACCTTTCTCAGGATGATGTCGTTCTCCAAGGGATGATGTCTCCTTATCAACATGCCCAAAGTATGTGAGACAGAATTTCATCATTCTTGCCTCTAAGGAGTATTTTGGTTTCACTTTCTCCAAGATCTATTTGTTTGTTCTTTTGGTAGTCAGCACTTTTCTCCAACATCGATTCTTCTTCTGTCATCCTTAGTCATTGTCCAACCCTCAGATGTATAACAAATGATTGAAAAGATGATTGCTTAAATTGTTGTTTATACTGTAGTTACTGTGACTCAAAGCAACCCTATGAATAATAGCTCTGAATCCTGCCCTATCTGGAGTCAATCTCACCATCTTTTTTTTTCCAATCTCACCATCTTTGACACACTTGCCCCATTGCCACAGTCACTGTAATAATCTGTCTTCTACAGGCTCTTCCTTTCCTGTGCTGACCCTACCAAGTATGATGTCCTTTTCTAAGGACTGGCCCTTCCTGAAAACATGCCCAAAGTATGTGAGACAGAGTTTCAAGACCCTTGCCTCCACAGAACAAACTTATTTCACCTTCTCTAGGACAGACCTGTTTTCTCGACAGTCCATGGTGTGTTCAATACTCTTCTCCAGCACCACAATGCAAAGGCACTGAGTCTTACATTAGATACACCTTAAACTGATATCGTCGCTTCTTATAACTTTGGAGAGGTCCTTGACAACAGACTCTCCCAGTGTAATATGTCTTTTGATTTCTTGACTGCTATTACTAAGGGTTATGATTATGGACCAAACTACTAGCATTAGAAAATTCTAGTTCAAAGATGACATACATTTTGTTCTTTGAATTTGCCAAATGGTTATATAAAAATGGTACCACAATTTATAATCTCACTTTACCTTGCCAATTCTAGGTTTTAACAAACTTCAAAAATTTTTGTCCATTTCACTGGTGAAAATGAAATATCTTTTTTCTCATTCACTATATATATATTTAATTAATTTTAATGAAAGTTTACAGTGACTTAGTATTTCCAGTCATTCATTACTGCACTTCTTTCCCTGTCCCCCACCCCAATTAACTTTTCTCCTTGATGAGTAAAAGAAAAACTCCTTCATTGCTATGCAATGGCTCCCCACAGGTTGACTGCATGTGTAGCCTTCATTCTGGACTCCTGTCGTGACAATAATACCTAATCATATATCCCTTTTAAACAGTTCTCTCCCTCATTTGTTGCAATGCACTATACGTCATTCCTCCCCTTGTTCTCTATCTTCACTCAACCCCAATGTCAGTCCTGTTTTATAATAGTGGCCCTGTGCAATATTTGTCCTTTTGTGACTGAGATATTTCACTCAGCATAATGTCCTCTAGGGTCATCCACTTAGCATAGTATTTAATGAGTTCCTTGATTTTCAATGTTGCATAGTATTCCATTGTGTGAATATATATACCAGAGCTTCTCTATCCATTAATTTGTTGATGGGCACTTGGGTTGTTTCCAGCTCTTTGCAATTGCAAAAAAAGCCGCAATAAACATGGGTGTGCATATGTCTGCTTGTGTGACAGTTATGGTTTCTTTAGGGTAAATTCCCAGAGGTGGAATTACTGGCTCAAATGATATTTCTATTTGCAACCTTTTGAGAAAGCACCATACAGCCTTCCAAAGTGGTTGCACCATTTTACACTCCCACCAACAGTGAATAAGGGTTCCAGTTTCTCTGCAACCTTGCCAGCATTTGTTGTTAACTGTTCTGTTAAATTTTGCTGTTCTTTCTGGGGTGAGATAATATCTCATCATTGTTTTGATTTTCATCTCTCTTAGAGCTAGGGATTTTAAACATTTCTTCATTGTTGGCCATCTGAATATCTTCCTTGGTGAAGTGTCTCTTAATCAATATTGTATTGGAAGTCTTACAAGTAGCAATAAGACAAGAAAAGGAAATTAGAGGTATCCAAATTTACAAAGAGGAGGTAAAATTACCTCTCTGTGCAGGTTTGCTCTATCCCTGGAGTGAGGCTAGCCAGCCTGGGCCTAGGGTTTGAACCAGGAGTCGGCCTTAAGCCCAAGGCAGCCGCGAAGGAAGCGGCCATGTTGTTCCTGGTTTGGCTGGTGCCTTTCTAGGCTCGTGGGAAGCTTTCCTTGCCAGAAGGCAGGAGCATAGTGGTGGGAGTGCAGGAATCGTGGCAAGCTTTTGGAGTGGACTGCTTTTCCGGGAATGTGTTTGACGTGCAGGTTTGCTCTGTCCCTGGAGTGAGGCTAGCCAGCCTGGGCCTAAGGTTTGATCCAGGAGGTGGCCTTAAGCCCAAAGGGCCCTCGGGTGACTCGTGGT
>NW_006400006.1:1789398-1790572 GCF_000299155.1 Elephantulus edwardii
CAGTGACAAAGAGAATACAGAGATGGAGCTAAAAGAAAAACAATACCCTTCACAATAGCTAATCACAAGATTAAATACTTGGGAGTAAATCTAACCAGAAGCACAAAGGATCTGTTCAAAGAAAATTACAAAACATTACTACAGGAAACAAAAAGAGACCTGGAGAAGTGGAAGAATATCCCTTGTTCAGGGATAGAAACTCAATATTGTGAAAATGACAATACTACCAAAGGTAATTTACACGTTCAATGCAATCCCAATACAAATACCAATCCCATTCCTCAATGAGATGGAAAAAGCAATCTCCAGTTTTATTTGGAATGGAAAGAAGGCCAGAATAAGCAAAGCACTCCTTAAAAATAGAAAAAAGGTAGGAAACATCTTACTCCCTGATTTCAAATCCTACTGCACTGCCATGGTTATTAAGACATCCTGGTACTGGTACAATGACAGACATATAGATCAATGGAATAGCATTGAGAACCAGAAATCAGACCATCTACCTATGGTCAATTGATTTTTGACAAGGAGATGAAATCAGTTAAGTGGGGAAACAACAGCCTTTTTAAGAAATGATGTTGGCAAAATTTGAAAACTACCTGCGGAAGACTCAAGCAAGATCCACACCTCACTCCATGCAAAAAAACCAACTCTAGGTAGATCATGGACCTGGGACTAAAGCCAAGGACTATAAACTTTATTAAAGAAAAGCTTGGAAGAACTCTAGAAGTCGTCATCCATAACATAAACAGTATTCCAAGCATCCTGAAAAATCTACAACCAGGAGAGGATAAAATAGATGAATGGGACCTTCTAAGAATCAAATCCCTATGCACATCCAACAACTTCTCCAACAGGGTAAAAAGTGAAGCCACAGACTGGGAAAAAGTATCTGGTAATGACATGTCAGATCAGGGACTATATCTAGAATTTAGAAAATACTTCAGCACCACAACAAGATAAAGGTAAACAATCCAATTGAAAACTGAGCACAGGATATGAACAGATGTTGTTATTGTTGTTATGTGCCGTCGAGTCATTTGCGACTCATAGCAACCCTATGTACAACAGCCCTAAACCCTGCTCTATCCTGTGCCAATCATGTTGCCTCTGACACACCCATCTCGATTACCCCAGTCACTGAATCAATCCACCTCATAGAGGGTCTTCCCCT
>NW_006400006.1:1791838-1794460 GCF_000299155.1 Elephantulus edwardii
AACATTTGAGCAAGAGCCTATGGTGATGAAGGAAGAAGTTCAAGCTGCTTTGAAGGAAATAGCAAAAAATAAGGCCCCCGGAATAGATGGTATACCAATTGACATATTTCAGCTAACAGATGCTGCCTTGGATGTGCTCACCAAGTTGTGCCAAGAAATTTGGAGAACAACCACTTGGCCAACTGACTGGAAGAGATCTATATTTGTTCCCATTCCAAAGAAGTGTGACCCAACTGAGTGCGGAAACTACAGAACAATCTCATTGATTTCACATGCAAGCAAGATTCTACTGAAGATTATCCCAAAATGACTGGAACAGCACATCAACCGTGAACTACCAGAAGTCCAGGCTGGGTTTAGAAGGGGTCATGGTACTAAGGATATTGTAGCTGATGTTAGATGGATTTAGCTGAAAGCAGGAAATACCAGAAGAATGTATATCTGTGTTTCATTGATTATGCAAAGGCGTTTGACTGTGTGGATCATAACAAACTGGGGCTGACTCTGAGAAGAATGGGAATCCCAGAATATTTAATTGTGCTAATGCGAAACCTATACTTGGACCAGGAGGCAGTCATCAGAACAGAGCAGGCTAACACCGCATGGTTCATGAACAGATACTTTACCAAATATTTTTTTCCCAATCTGTGGGAACCTGCTCTATCCTGTGCCAATCTCACTGTCTCCGACATACCTTCCCTGATTATCCCAGTCACTGAATCAATCCGCCTCATAGAGGGTCTTCCTCTCCTGTGCTGTCCCTCTGCCCTTCCAAGCATGATGTCCTTCTCTAAGGACCGGTCCCTCCTTACAACATGTCCAAAGTATGTCAGACGAAGCTTCAGAATCCTTGACCGCTAAGAGCAGCCTGTTTAACCCACTCCAGGATGAATCTGTTCATTTTCTTCTCAGTCCATGGTATATCCAATACTCTTCTCCAACACTACAGCTCAAAGTCATCAAGTCTGCTTCTGTCCTCCCTAGTCATTGTCCAGCATCAAAGACCATGGCCTGTATCAGGTGCACCTTAGTCTCCAGAGTGACACCATTGCTCTTCAGTACTTTAGAGAGGTCCTTGACAGCAGACTTTCCCATCACAATATGTCTTTTAATTTCCTGGCTAGTGGTGCCAAGAGTGTTGACTGTGGAGCTAAGCATTAACTAAAACTGTTAACAATCTCAATCTTTTCACCATCTATCATGATGCTGCCAATTGGCCCAGTGGTGAGATTCTTTGTTTTCTTGATGTTGAACTTCAATCCATGTTGATGGTTGCAGTCCTTGATCTTCTGCAGCAAGTACTTCAGGTCCTCCTTAGTTTCAGAAAGCAGGTTTGTGTCATCTGCATAACACAGGTTGTTAATGAATCTTCCTATAATCCTGATGCCACATTCCTCCTCATACAGCCCAGCCTCAGAGATGATCTGTTTTGCACATAGATTGGGAAAGTATTGAGACAGAATACATCCCTGGTGTACACCCTTCCTGATTTTGAACCATGCAGTATTTCCTTGCTCTGTTCCGACACACTGCCTCCTGGTCCAAGTATAGGTTTTGCATAAGAACAATCAGCTGTTAAAAAAAAAGAACAATAAGCTGTGAAAACTAGGCTAGGTACTGATTGTGAAACAGACCATCAACTACTCACGTAAGTTCAAGCAAAGTTGAAGAAAATGAAATCAAATACACAGAAACAAAAATTTGACCTTAAGTCTATCCCATTCGAATTTCAAAACCATCACAGAAACAGGTTTGAGGCCTTGACACCAGTGAGCAAAGACCAGATGAGCTGTGGGATGATAGCAAGAATATCATCCAAGAAGAATGCAAAAGGTCATTACAAAGACGGAAGAAGAAGAAAAGACCAAGATGGATGTCAGATGAGAGTATGAATAATGCATTATTGTGTCAAAAAGCCAAAGCACAGGGAAGAAATCAAGAAATTAAGGAGTTAAACAGAAGATTTCAGTGGGCAGCGTGGGAAGACAAAGCAAAGTATGAAATGTGAAAAGAGCTGGAGTCAGAAAATCAAAAGGGCCACATGTTCAATATTTCTTAGGTGGAAGGAATTAAAAAAAAAACCTGATTCAAGCCATGAGTGGAAATACCTAAGGATGTTTTGGGCAGAATATTAAATGATCAAAGAAGCATTAAAAGGAAGATGGAAGAGTACACTGTAGCAGAAGGAATTGGCTGACACAGAAGGAATTCATGAAACAACGTATGAGCAAGAGCCTGTGGTGACAAAGGAAGAAGTTCAAGCGGCTCTTAAAGAATTGACGAAAAACAAGGCCCCAGGGATTGATGGTATCCCAATTGACATAGTTCAACAAACAGACGCTGCCCAGGATGCCCTCACTAAGTACTGCCAGGAAATCTGGAGGATAACCACTTGGCAAACTGACTGGAAGAGACCAATATTTGTTCCCATTCCAAAGAAAGGTGACTCCCACAGAGTGCAGAAATTATCGAACAATATCATTAATATCACATGCAAGCAAGATTCTGCTGAAAATTATCCAAAAGCGTTTGGAACAATATGTCAACAGAGAACTGCCAGATGTGCAGGCTGGATTTAGAAGAGGTCGCGGTACTAGGGATATTATAGCTAATGTTAGATGG
>NW_006400006.1:1795035-1803689 GCF_000299155.1 Elephantulus edwardii
TTTAGTTTACTTGGTTCCACAGTCAACACTCTTGGAACCAGCAGCCAGGAAATCAAGGGACAAATTGCACTAGGAAAGTCAGCTGTGAGGGTCCTCTCAAGAGTACTGAAGAGCAACGACTTCAGGCTAGAGACTAAGGTGCGCCTGATCCGAGCTATAGTCTTCGCAATTACATGCTATGCATCAGAGAGTTGGACAGTGACTAGTGATGATACAAACAAAATTGATGCCTTTGAGCTGTAGTGCTGGAGAATAGTGTTGAATATACCATGGACTGTTAGGAGAACAAACAGGTTTGTCCTGGAGAGGATTAAGTCAGAATGCTCCTAGGAGTCAAGGATTCTGAAGCTTCGTCTGACATACTTTGGGCATGTTGCAAGGAAGGACTGGTCCTTGGAGAGGGACATCATGCTTAGGAGAGTGGAGGGACGGTGCCGGAGAGGAAGACTCTCGATGAGATGGACTGATTCTGTGATTGGGGTGGTGGGAATGAGTGTGTCGGAGATGGCGAAGTTGGCACAGGATAGAGCAGCATTTAGGGCTCTTGTACATAGGGTCGCTATGAGTCGCAAGCTACTCGATGGCTCATAACAACAACAACATGGGTCACAGGTGACTCGACAGCATGTAACAACAACATCACATAGGAAAATAAGACAGGATCTGTGTCTTACACAATACACAAAAATTACAAAAGGATTAGTGACCCAAATATACAGACCAAAACAAAACGAAGCTAGTAGAACAGACAGAGGCAATGTTATCAGATCTAGCTTTCAACTTTGATTTCTTTCATATCATATTATCATATATTTACTATAATAAAATGATAGCAACACAAACAGTAAAAAAAATAACATAAATAGACATCACGTGAAAAAACCTGTTGTTCATCAAAAGATTTTATCTTAAAAGTGAAAGGTGTAAAATAGCTTTGAAGAATCATCTAACAAGATTCTAATACTCAAAATATATGTATAAAGATTTGGAAACTTAAGAATATGAAAGAAGCAATCAAAACATGAAATGGGCAAAGGACTTCAGTAGACATTTCACCAAAGAAGACATTGAAATGGGCATCAAACACATGCAAAGATGTTTATTACAAGGTATCAGAGAAATGGAAATCAAAACCACAAGGAGATGAGACATTTCATTCCCTCTAGGATGGCAAAGTTAAACAGCTAAACAAATACAAAAGATGAAATGTTGGCAAGGATATGGAGAAGTTGATATCTTTATCTGTTGCTGGAGATAATGCAAAAATGGTACAGCCATTGCACAAAACGGTATAACGTTTGCTCATAAAACTAAAGCTAGAACTTCCACACGACTTAGCAATTTAACTCTTAGGTGAACACCTAAAAGACTTTAAAACAAAGACTAAAGAAAATCATGCACATTAACTAAGGTTCATTGCAATAGTATTCATGCTAGCAAAAAAAAAAAATGCCCAGAAAACAAATATATAGATAAATAAATCGAGATTGTTAACAGCTTCAGTTTGCTTGGCTGCACAATCAATAATCTTGGCACCAGCAGCCAGGAGATTTAAAAAATGAATTGCATTTGGAAAACCTGCTGTCAGAGACATCTCTGAAGTACTGAAGATCAACAGTGTCAGTCTGAAGACTAAGGTGCACCTGATTCAGGCCATAGTCTTTCTAATTACTTGCTGTTCTTCAGAAAGCTAAGCAATGACTAGGGATGATAGAAGCCTTGGAGCTGTGGTGGTGATCAAGGGTATTGAATATACTATGGACTACTAGGAGAACTAACAGGTTCATCCTAGAGAGGGGGAGATCAGGCTGCTCCTTTAAGAAAAGGATTCTGAAACTTCATCTGACATACTTTGGATATGTTGCAAGAAGGGACCAGCCCTTGGAGAGGGACGTCATGCTTGGTAGGGTGGAGGGACAGTGCAGGAGAGAAGACCCTAGATGAGATGGATTGATTCAGTGTCTGGGGTAATGGAGGTAGGTGTGTCAGAGACAATAAGATTGGCACAGGATAGAGCTGGGCTTAGGGCTGTTGTACATAGGGTCACAGCACATAACAACATCAGCAAACAATACTACATTGGCAGTAGGAGAAATGAAGTCTTAAGATGTGATAAAATATGGATGGAGCTTAAATATGTTTGGTGAAATAAGTCAATCATAAAAGGCCAAATATTATATGAACTTGCTTATATAAGAAAAATAATATATGATCCATTTATATAAGATATGAAGAGACAAATGTACAGAGACCAAAGCTTATTTATAAGAGATCACTAAGGCCTGAAAGAATGGGAATCCCAGCACACTTAATTGTGCTCATACAGAATCAACACTTACACCAAGAAGCCGTTGGCCAAACGGAGCAAGGGAACACTGCATGGTTTAAAATTAGGAAAGGCATGCATCAGGGTTGTATCATTTCTCCATACTTATTCAGTCTTTCTCTACACATATTCAATCTTTCTCTACACTTATGCAATCTGCATGCTTAGCAAATCATTCAAGAACATAAACTCTCATCCCAACAACAATAGCAAATTCTACAGGACAGCAAACAACAAATAGTGGCGGGTTTGTGGAGAGATTAGAACTCTTATTTACTGTTGGTGGGAAATGTAAATTAGTCTAATCACTGTGTGAGGTGGTCTGGCACTTTCTCAGAAAGCTGGAAATAGAAATACCGTTTGACCTAGCAATTCCATTTCTAGGAATATACCCTAAAGAAACCAAAGCTGCCACCCAAACAGATGTATGCACATCTATGTTTATTGTTGCATTGTTCACAATAGCAAAGAGATAGAAGCAACGCAAGTGCCCATCAACAAATGAATGTATAGAAAAACAATACCATATTTACACAATTAATTGACTATTACACAGCCCTGAAAAATATGGAACTCATAAAATATTATACAACATGGGTGACTGAAGGATATTATGCTGAGTGAAATATCTCAGTCACAAAAGGACAAGAACTGCATGATATCACTGTTATAAAACAAGACTGACATGGGAGTTGAGAGGAAACTGAGAAAAGAGAGGATAAATAATAAACATTGCATTGGAACAGATGACAGAAAGAACTGTTTTAAAGGAACATGTAATTAGGCAATATCTGTATGACAACAATCCAGAATAAGAGGTGCATAGGAAATGATGCAACAATTAATGGTTTATTTTTTAAAAATAAGCTGGGGAAGGTAGGGAGGAAAATTTGTGACAATGAAAGCCCAACTTTTCTGCAAACTTTCATTAAAATTACATACACACACACAGAATGTAGACTCTATGAAGAAGAATGTAGCACCACTATCAGAGGAAGAATCAACAGCTTTCATTATGCTGATGGCACAACCTTGCTTGCTGATTGTGAGGAAGACTTGAGGTGCTTGCTGCAGAAGATCAAGGAGTACAGCTTTCAATATGAATTGCATCTCAACATTGTTGTTGTTATGTGCTGTTGAGTTGTCTGTGACTCATAGAGACCCTAAACACAATAGCTCTGAGCTCTGCCCTATCCTGAGCCAATTTCACTGTCTCCAACCTACCCTTACTATCCCAGTTACTGTGTCAATCCATCTCATCTGGGGTCTTCCTCTCTTGTGCTGTCTCTCCACCCTTCCAAGCGTGATGTCCTTCTCCAAGGACTGGTACATCTTGGCCACATGCCCAAAGCATATTGAGCTTCAAAAGCCTTGCCTCCACAGAGAAACTTGGTTTCACCCACTCCAGAGCAGATTTGTTTGTTCTCGTGGCAGTCCATGGTATATTCAATACTCTTCTCCAGCACCACAACTCAAAAGCATAGATTCTTCTTCCGTCATCTTTATTCCTTGTGCAGCTCTCTGATGCATACATGACAAGTAATTGAAAACACTGTGGCTTGGATCAGGCACATCTTTATGTCTGGACTGACATCATTGCTCTTCAGCACTCTGGAGAAGTCCCTGAAAACATATTTTCCTAATGCAATTTTTCTTTTGACTTTCTGACTGCTGGTGCCAAGAGTTTCAATTGTGGACCACTGTGGACATTGTTAACAACCTCAATCTCTTCTCCACCTTTCATGGTGCTGTCAGTTGGCCCAGTGGTGAGAATATTTGTTTTTTGGTTTTATTTTTATGTTGAGTTTCCATCCAGAAGACAAAGATCCTCACCACTGGACCAATAAGCAACATCATCATAGACAGAGAAAAGATTGAAATTGTCTATTATTTCATTTTATTTTGATGCACAATCAACACCCTTGGTACCAGGAGTCTGAAGATCAGGAAATGCATTTCACTGCACAAGTCTGCCAGTAGGGACTTCTCCAAATTACTGAGGAGACAATATTCATCAGTTTGAAGACAGTTGTGCCTCATTCAGACCATGATATTTTCAATCACTTGCTTTGTATCTGAGAGCTGAACAATGAATAAAGATGACAGAAGGAGAATCAGCGCTTTTTAATTATGGTGTTAGAGAAGAGTACTGAATATCACAGGGGCTGCCAAAAGAACAAACAGGTATGTCTTAGAAAAAACCATAGCTGTAATACTGCTTTGCTAAAGGATGGTGAAACATTGTCACACATACTTTGGGCATGTTGCTAGGCGAGAATATTCCTTGGAAAGGAGTATCTTGTTTGCAAAGGTGGAAAGCCAGCAAAGAGTGGAAGCCACGTAATGAGATGGACTGACACAGTGAATACAGTAATAATCAAGTATGTCAGAGGTTATAAGGGTGGCACAGGACAGGAGGACAGGTTCACATCTGTTATTAATTTGCTAAGAATCATGCTCAACTCAACAACACCTAACAACAACAATCCTATCTCATTAATACAACAGATAATTCACTTTGGAATAGGGTCACAAGCATAAAAAAAGAGGCTAGAAATGATAATGCATCAGAAAATGGAAAACTATATCTAGAAGGGCCATATTACTTAATTGACTACATCATGAAGGTCAAAAAAATCAAAAGAAGTGTTGCAATGGGCAAATATACTGTGACAGACATCTTAAAGTGCTAAGGGGCAAGACGGTCAGTTTAAAGATACACATCTTCCAAGCCATAATGTTTTGAATCACTTCACATGCATGTGAAAGTGGGACTATGATAAGGAAGACAAAAGAATGAATGCCTTTGAATTGCAGAATTAGTGAAGAGTGTTGAATATACCACAGCCTGCCAAAAGAACAAACAAATCTGTCTTGGTGTAAGTGCAGCCAGGTTGCTTCTTGGAAGCAAGGAGGATGAGGTTTGGTTTCACATGCCTTGAAGATGTTATCAGAAGGGGCCAGCCCTTGAAGAAGGATAACATACTTGGAAAATCATAGGGCCAGTGACAAAAAGGAAGATCCTCAATGACATGTGTTGATAGTGTGGTTGTGACAGTGGGGTTAAGTACAGCAGAGATTGTGAGAAAGCAGCAAAGACTGCAAAATCAGGCAGGATTGCAACCTGTTGTATGTAGGGTCACAACGGGACAGATTTGATTCAACAGTCAGCCTCTCATAGCAACTACATAGACTCCTTTATGTCTAAAGACTGGCATCCTTTCTTAAATACATATAGGACATTGTTGTAAACTGGCTGTCACACTTGTAATCTGCTAACCTTGAATTAGCAAGTGTAGTTTATTTAAGAAGGCAGGCTACTGCTCACCTGCAACAGACAGAAAAGGGCTTATTTACTCCTGCCAAACAGGCCATCTGCTCACTATGTCTGTGGACTGTTGTGGAAACAAGAACTGCTATGATTCACAGTCATTATCTTTCTAGGGAAAAGCATGCAGCAGATTGGAGCGGCCAGCTGTATGGGAGGGCATGCAATTACTCACTGTTCCTGTCCAGTTTAGTTATAAAGGGTTGTTGAAGATGATTTTCAACAAGATATACTATTTTAGCCATGGCTTTCTCAGCAGCATCTGCTTTAGGAGTAGGGCCATATGCTAAAATGTGGGGACTTACATAATTTCATTTTGTAATTTTGAGTGAGACACTTATTTTCCTAAATCTACTTTTTCATATTTATAAAATAGATAAACTATGCAACCCATCACAGTGTGTTGCCACGATTGCAATAAGTATTTATCAAAAGGCTTATGAAGATGATTCTAATGACAGTTGAATAAATTTTGATTCTAGTCAATCATCCTCTGAGTCTCTGAGACTATAAATTTTAACAGGAGGTGAGTGCTTCTTTTTTTCCCCATGGAGCACCTTGTGGATTTGAACTTCCAACCTTTCTATGAGCAGCTCAACATACCACACACTATACTGCCAGGGCTCCTTTTATGAAGATATTTTTTTTAAAAACAACAACAACAAAAAAAACACAACAACACCACAAACATAAACAAAACAAACAAACCCTCCAGTCATTTTTTTCGAGGTTACAAATCACAGAGGAGGAGATAGCCCACCTTTCATCCATGGAATTTCTGTATACAAAACAACAAAGAGGCACTGCTTTTACTAGTCCCTACTGATTATGCCACCAGAGTTTGTTAAAAACATTGCTAGGTATATACTCTCTTTGAGCACTGAAAATATGCAAAGTTAAAGGGTCTGCTAGCTTCCAGCATGAAGCCAGACAAATGTGGAGAGGGGTGGCGCCATGTTTCATACGGGCCTCCTGTGCCACAATATTTAAGCACTTTTGTCAACAGCTGAATTATCAGACAGAGAAGTTAGTGAAAAAGTGATTCAGATTTCACTATTTGAGTTTTTCCAACTGAGCCCTCAGACATTCTGGAGCACTGAATCATTCCCATTATGCCTTTCTGAATTCTTAACCGGCCAAATCTGTCGTTGTTCTGATTCTGACTCAGAGTAACCCTGTATGATAGAATAAAACTTCCCTATAGAGTTTCTTTTTTACTTCTTCCTATGCATCTGAAAACTGGACAATAAATACGGATGATAAAGAAGAACTGATGCCTTTGAGTTGTGGTGGTTAAAGTATTGGATATACCACAGACTGCCAAAACAAACAATTCTGCCTTGGAGAAAGTGCAATCAGAGTGCTCCTCAGAGGCAAGGAGGATAAATCTTCATCTCATGTACTTTGGCCATGTTGTCAGGAGGGGCCAATCCTTGGAAACTGAGATCATGCTGGGAGAAGTGGGGGAGCAGAAAAAGAAGATGACCCTGAGCAAGACGAATTGACAGAGTGCCTACCATGTTGGGTGTGAGCATATCAGAGAGAGAAGGCTCAGAGAAGGGCAGGGTCAAATCTGTAGTTCATAGAGTTGCTCTGAGTCATAACTGACTTGATATCTCCTGACACCACCACCACCTTGGGCCCAGGATTTTTACATTTTATTTTTTTTAACAGGCCTTTTTCTTTACAGACACAGGCGTACAGCCACATCTTTCACTTTTAGAGAAGCTAGTGGGTTCACACTGCCAACTTTCAGGTTATCAGCCAAGAGCTTGCCAGCGTTCCTTTCTTGACCCACAGAGTCAGGCATAATAAATTCATTATCTTATAGTACAAAATATATTGGGATGCAGGAGTGGCATCCACTTCTGAAACAGCTTGCCTCCAGAAAGTCTGTGAACTTGGAGAAACCATGAGAGTTATACAAGTGTTCAGGTCTTTCGTTCATAGGGTCACTATCAGTCATCTACGACTCGACAGCACTTAACAACAACAAGAGCGAGAGGGCTCAGTTAGCCTAGTGGAAAGGAAGCGATGCTACCAAGCCAAAGGTAGGCGATTTTAATCTGCTGTGGTATAGCACTGATCTGTCCATTTGCTGTACAGAGGTAACACATGATCACTGTGGAGCTGAACACTGATGTGTCAAACGCAATAATGGTTACCCTATGGAGGACAGTGTTTGGTGGAACTCTAAAACAAACTTGGAAGCAGGAGTGGCATCCACTTCTGAAATAGCTTGCCTCTGGAACCTCTATGAAGTTGGAGAAATGATGAAAGTTATACAAGGGTTCAGGTCTTTTGTTCATAGGGTCTCTATGATTCATCTATGACTCAACAGCACTTAACAACAACAACACATTGGGATGATATATTACATGTTGATGTTGTTGTTAGTTGCCTTATTTTGGTTCCAACTCAGAGAGACAGACCACATGTACAATAGAACTTTGTTGTGTTCAGTCATTGTTGTAGCCACTGTGTGGATCCATCTTGTTGAAAGTCTGCCTCTCATTTGTGGTCCGTTAAAAGCAAGTAATCAGAATATACCAAATGCAGGTCTGTTAATTTTAAAATGTTAAAGTTTATTATCGTGCTTATTTTATACTTTCTGCCCGTATCTGACTGTATCTGTAGATTTCTTTGACTTGGGAGCAGGGGTAAGGATATGTTTGCTTATATTACCCTATCCTTTTCTGGAAGCTGGACTCCCTGTGTGAGATGAGGGTGAGGCTATAGACCTCTCTTTGATTTATCGCTACAGTTTCTCAAGACAACACCAAACAGGAATTTATTTTTTTTTGTTTTTTTAATTATTAAATTTTATTCATTTTAATGAACATTTACAGAGATTTTGGGTTTTCGTGCATTCATTGTTGCACTGTTTTCTCTACCCTCCTCCCCAGTTCGTTCTTCTTTTTTTTCCCCCCTCGAAAGTCTGTTTTAATTGTCCAATTGCCACAGTGCTTGTCAAAGCCAGTTCTGATTAATCTCCTTTGT
>NW_006400006.1:1804246-1805513 GCF_000299155.1 Elephantulus edwardii
TTCAGGTGGTATGAAATCAAAGTCATATCCTCTCCCGGCTAGCTCAGTCGGTAGAGCATGAGACTCTTAATCTCAGGGTCGTGGGTTCGAGCCCCACGTTGGGACTTACATATAGAATTTATAAAATACATGAGCACCGCAAAAAGATAAATGAAAATAAGCCAATTGAAAAAATGGGCACAAGATATGAACAGACATTTCACCAAAGAAAACATTTAGATGGCAAACAAATCCATGAAGAAATGTTTAAAATCCCTAGCTCTAAGATAGATGTAAATTAAAACAACTATGAGATATCATCTCACCCCATTAAGAACAGCAAAATTTAATGGAACAGCAAACAACAAATGCAGATTAGGTTGTGGAGAAACTGGAATTCTTATTCACTATTAGTGGGAGTGTAAAATGATACAACCACTATGGAAGGCTGTATTGTGCTTTCTCAAGAAGTTACAAATAGAAATACCATTTGACTTTGCAGTTTCACTACTGGGAATATACCCTAAAGAAACCATAACCACCACTCAAGCAGATATATGCACATCCATGTTTATCGCAGCTTTATTTACAATAGCAAAGAGTTGGAAACAACCCAAGTGCCCATCAACAAACAAATGGATAGAGTAAGCTCTGCTATATTAATACAATGGAATACTATGCTTCATTGAAAAAACAAGGAACTAATGAAAAATTATACAAAATGGGTGACTCTGGAGAACATTATGCTGAGTGAAATATCTTAGTCACAAAAGGATAAATATTGCATATGCCATTGTTGTAAAACGGGACTGACATCAGAGTTGAGGGAAGACTGAGAAAGAAGGAATAAATAATATATACTGTATTGAAACAGATGAGGGAGAAAGTTGTTTAAAAGGAATATATGATTAGGTATTATTGTCATGACAAGAGTCCAGAATGAAGGCTACATAGTAGAGTGGAGTTGGGGGGAGAGATTGTACAACAACGAAAGAATTTAAGAATTTTTCTTTTACTTTTCCAAGAGAAGAGTGGACTGGGGGGGGAGGGGTGGGCCGGGGGAAAAGTGCAACAATGAATGAATGGAAATCCAGTCTCTGTAAACTTTCATTATAATGAATAAAAAATTTCTTTAAAAAGATGGGGGAAAAAACTACTGAAAAAAAATCTCCAGTCAACTTGGACTTACTTCAATACCACTAGTTTTATAATATGCTACCTTCTGAAGAGGCTGAATGTTGACAAATTCTTCTAGTACTGTGACTCTGTCTTTCTTTTGTTGCTTCTT
>NW_006400006.1:1805613-1807149 GCF_000299155.1 Elephantulus edwardii
ATAGCGACATTTATCAAAGTTCATAGAGTTTCCAGAGGCATGTTGTTTAGGAAGTGGAGTACCACCTGCTACTTGGTAGAAAGATGGGCAATTTCTTCCTGTTACAATTTACAGTCTTAGAAACCTGATTTGGGGTGGGGTGTCACGATGAGTCTTAATCAATGAAATGATGAGTGATAGATATAGACCTAGCTGTTGTGGTGTTAGGCACCATTGAGTCAACTCCAATTCATAGTGACCCTGTGAACAACAGATCTGGACTTGCCCTATCCTATACCATCCTTACAATCTCTGACACAATGGAGCCCATTGTTACAGCTACCATGCCAATCCATCTCATTAAAAGTATCTTTTTTTCTGATCCTTTACTGTTCCCAGCATGTTATCTTTTTTACAAGAACTAGCCTCTCCTGACAATCTACCCAAAGTATGAAAGAAGAGGTTTCACCACCCTTGCCTCTAAGGGGTACTGTCTTTAAGCTTCCTTCAAGAGAGACTTTTGTATTCTTTTGGTAGTTCGATTTTTGGCACCACAATTCAAAGGCATTGATTCTTCTTTGCTCAGTGTGCATTAAGGCAACTTCCTTTGATTTCAAAACTTCCGCAGTTGAGTAGATGCTGACTCATGGAGACCCCATATGTTTCAAAGTAAAGCTATATTCCACAGGATTTTCTTTTTTATCATTTTGTGATGAATCAGGTGAAGCTTTACTCCTATTGTCATCCTTATAAATTGGAGGTAAATGAAGAAAATATCAGAGATTCTATTTTATATTTTTTTCCAAAAATATAAAATAAGCTTTACTAACAAGAGAACGAACAGGTTTTTCCTGGAGAAAATGAAACTAGGTTGCACCTTGGCAGCAAGTATGATGAAACTGTCTCACATATTTTGGGCATGTTGTCAAGAAGATCCAGTGCTTGAGAAGGACACTATGCTTGGAAGGGTAGGACAGTGCAAGACAGGAAGACCCTTGACGGTAAGGACTGCCACAGTGACTGTAGCAATGGGCTCAGGTGTTTTGTGATAGTGAGGTTGGCTCAGGAAAGACCAAGGTTCAGAATTGTTGTTCATAGGGTCACTGTGGGTTGTGGTCAACTTGATGGCATGTAACAATAACAACTATGAGCACTATTTAATATCTTGAGTAATAGGAATTTTTTTAAAAATTCACAAAGAACCATGAACCTATAAGTGAATTTTGAGATCTATAAGTGTGGGACAAACTTTGTGATCACTTTCTCCCAGCATTAAGGGTGCAGTCAAAGAAACTCTTGAGATGTACTGCCTAACAAAGACAGGAACTGTTTCTGAAATTTACATATCTTGAAACCTCTCTCTCTCTCTTTCACACACACACACACACACACACACACACACACACACTCCATTGTCATCCAGTAGATTCCAATTCACAATGATTCTCTGTTGGGTTTTCAAGGCTGCAAATCTTATGGAAAGAGACTTCTAACTTTGTAATTTGGAGCCACTGGTGGATTTGAACTGCCCGAGATAAGAGATTTTACGGCTAAATC
>NW_006400006.1:1807249-1812865 GCF_000299155.1 Elephantulus edwardii
GGAGATTGATTTTGGAATTTAGATGCACTGTTATCAAATGTGTTTAGCCGTACATGTTCATATCCTTGAAGATGTATCATGGAAGTGTTGCAGCCTAGAAGACACAAATTTAACTAACAAGTTAAAAGTACGTGAGTCAAGCAGGAATTTCTGAGTGGCAGGAATCCAGTTGTTTCCTTTTCTGTGATATGCCAAATCTCCTAGAAAGACTGGTCAGAGCCTTCGCTAGTCCCCCTGCCACCAACACCCTCAACTACCACAAGTGCTCTAATCCAGAAATTCTCAATTTACCCCTGCCTTAGAATCACCTGTGAGCTTTAATGTTCCCAAGGTCCGGACTTCACTGGAGATCTATTAAATCCAATTCCCTTGGGTTGTGCCAGACACCAGTATTTTTTTTTAAACTACTGAGATTTGGTTACCCAATGGAATGTTATGAAGAGTTTAACAAATACTGAGCACACTGAAAACTATTATTTATAAACATAGACAACATAATGTAATAAAGGAAACAAGAATTGATGCATTCAAATTGTGTTAATGGCAAAAAATAATGACTCTATCGTGGGTTTACAGAAGAATAAACAAATCAATGTTAGAAGAAATGCTACAAGAATGTTACCTAGACATGAGAATGGCCACTCTTTAGCTTGCTTATTTTGGACAGATTATCAAGAAAGACCAATCACTAGAAAAGGAGGGAAAATGAGAGAAACTCTCAGTGATCAGCTGACAAAATAGCCACGTTTAGTGAACTCAAACGTAGCAACAGTCATGAACATGGTGCAAGATCCAGCAATGATTCCTCTATGACACATGAGTTTCCTCATGAGTCAGAATCAACTTGACAGACCTGAACAGCCACAATATAATATGGTAAACTCTCCTAGAATCCTTCTCTTTTATATCATTTTCACAACAAATATACAAATAAGTCCTATTACCGACATCTTTTAAAACTGAACCTTGATTGTCTGTGAGGCTTAATAATTTGCTGAAGTCCCTGTAGTTCTTAAGTGTGAAAGTCAAGATTGCAAGGTTTCTGTGCATCTGTAGAAACAGCTGACATTTCTCCATCACCTGCCTCTTTGCTTAAGAATATTTTTATAACATTATTAATGATTATTATAATGATTAATTATTATCATGATTTTTCTAAAGAATATCTTGTTTAAAATTGTAAAGCAGTAAAAAAAATCAGGGCTCTTAAGATTTTCCAAAGGAAGTGACCTTCATACACTGCTTTAGATTTTGCCATTTTTCTCAAGATTAATTTAATTTTCTCTATGATCTTTGTAATGTCCTAATTAAATAAAGGAAAAACACAGCCATATTTTGTCCCCAGACTTTAAGTTAAAGGACTTTGTAGTAGGATGAGGTAGAGAAAATATAGAATCATTAAAGCTCAAATTTTTACACTGATGCTGAGGCTTTGAATACCTTTGGCAATGCCCTTAACTATAAAGTGTAAGCAGCATCACCTCCTTTACAGAATATGACAAAACTGTAAGAAAACACATGAAAAACATTTGTGTTGGTGCCTAAAGTACAGTAAATACTTAGAAAATGTGAGTTTCTTTCCTCTTTCTTTGGTAACACAAACACTTAGACATTCAAGTTATACGGAATATGGGCCGCATTAGAAAGATGTGGTCTAGTTCTAGGAGCTTTTGTAGTACGTGGTTAAATGCTCACATACTAAGCTAAAAGTTGGTGATTTGAACTGACCAGCTGCTCTCAGGGGGAAGATGTAGCAGTCTACACCTTTAACAGCCTTGGAACCCCCATAGGGCAATTCTACCCTGTGCTACAGGATTGCTAAGAGTTGAAATTGTCTCGATGATAATGAGTTTTTTAAGAACTATCAGGATTCAACTGTCATCAGCCAAATGATATACAGGTTTACAAGGTAACTATAACACTAGAGAAGTACCTGCTTTTTAATTAACCTGATGAGTTCCAAAGGGCAGCATTTTTCCAGGGATAATGACGTTCAGAAGGCATGAAGGGATAGGAGGGAAGACTGAATGGAAATGGGAAACATAGGGCGGAAGTAGGAAGGGTGTTCACTATGACATCATAGGATTTGCAATCACTAAGACTGGGCCACTGATGTGCCAAATGTGATAATGGTTACTCATGGTGGACAGTGTTTGGTAGAGCTTCCCAATTAAAACAAGCTTGGAAACAGGAGTGGCATCCACTTCTGAAATGGCTTGCCTTTATGAACAGTGTTCAGGCCTTTTATTCATAAGGTCACTATGAATGATCTAGACTCGGCTGCACCTAACAACAACCACTGGACCAATTGGCAGCATCAGTATGGATGGTGAAGAAATTGAGATAGTTAGCAGGTTTTGTTTACTTGGCTCCATAGTCAACACTCTTGGTACCAGCAGCCAGGAGATTGGAGACGAATTGCAGTGGGAAAGTCAGCTGTGAGGGACCTCACCAGAGTACTGAAGAGCAACGACATCAGGCTGGAGACTAAGGTGCATCTAATCTGGGCTATAGTCTTCGCAGTTGTGGGCTAGGCATCAGAGGGTTGGAAAATGGCTAGCAATGATAAAAAGAGAATTGATGCCTTTGAGCTGTGGTGCTAGAGAAGAGTGTTGAATATACCATGGACTGCTAGGAGAACAAACGGGTTTGTCCCGGAGAGGGTGAAGTTGGAATGCTCCTTGGAGTCAAGGATTCTGAAGCTTCATCTGATATACTTTGGGCATGTTGCAAGGAAGGACTGGTCCTTGGAGAGAGATATCATGGCTAGGAGAGTGGAAGGATGGCGTAGGAGAGGAAGACTTCTGTGATTGGGGTGATGGGAGTGAGTGTGCCAGAAATGGTGAGGTTGGAGGAGGATAGAGCAGCATTTAGGGCTCTGGTACATAGGGTCACTATGAGCCGCAAGTGACTTGAAGGCTCATAATAACAAATAATAACCACAACCAACCCTAGAGAGGGTAAAACCAGGCTGCTCCTTGGAGGCAAGGATTCTGAAGCTTCATCTGACATACTTTGGTCATGTTGCAAGGAAGTATCAGTCTTTGGAGAGGGACATCATGCTTGGGAGGGTGGAGGGACAGAGCATGAAAGGAAGACCCTCAATGAGACAGATTGATTCAGTGACTGGGGTAATGAGGGTAGGTGTGTCAGACAGTAAGGTTGGCACAGGATAGAGTAGATTTCACAGCTATTGTACATAGAGTCGCTATGAGTCACAAGTGACTTAATGGCACATAACAACAACAAAGACATCACAACACAAATGTGTATTTGTTGGAAGTAGAACTAATCTGCTGTGTAAAATTTCACCCAAATCATAAGAAAAAGTATTTTTAAATAACTAATCAGGAGTTTCTTTGTATTGCAAACTGTTCAGGTCCTTGGTTACTAACCTAATGCTTAGAGATCTGATTATACATTCTGGAAGAAAGATATCATGATCTACTCCCCAAAAGAATCCCTTGGAAAGTCTTTGAATCACAGTTCAATTCTGATAAGCATGGATTCTGTGAGTTAACGCTGATGGAAACTGGATTGGAAGTGCCAGCTGGCTTTTAGGTAACTTGACCATTGTTATAGAAAGTATTGTTATGCATTGCTAATCCTGGTTATAAGAAAACATAAATGAGTATGATTTACTGAGTACTGAAAGGCAACCCAAAAGTTTAGGAGAAAAAGGACATGAAGAAACATGGTAATAGAGCAAACTTAGGAATCGTGGCTGATTGCTGGCTTCTCAATTTCTGAAGGAATGAACCAAGAGAAGGTGGAAGAAAATTCGTGTCATGGGAGGAGTTGGAATTTGGGTGTAGCCTCCTGGAGCATGTTGTCCTTTACTTCCAATTTCCGGAGGCTATGCCTACGTGCCTTTGCCCGGTGCCTACTTCAAATCAATCATCTCTTTTCAAAGTTGTAGCAAATTGTGCAATCTTCTCTTGTTTGTTTTTGTTAGGATTTCCTTAGATTTATCACTATAGGGAAAAATTATTCTTTGAGATTTCCTCTGGGATGTGATTATTTATAGTAACTACAATTAATGGATTATTGAGGATTTAGTCCCGATTTACTTTTTGTTGTTTTTTTTTTAATATTATGTGAGTGTAGGGTTTTTGTTCTTGTCTGCTCTTCTCTTGAATGCCTTGAAACAGTAATTATTTTAAGTATCTGCAGTTTTGTATATTCTTTCTAGAACTCTCCAATTACTTATTTATTTATTCTAAGATAATTTTTTTCCATTACATATTCACGTACTATTGTAGTGGCACCCACTTCTGAAATAGAAACTCTATGAACTTAGAGAAAATATGAAAGTTTTTCGTGTTTAAGACTCAGTCATAGAGTCGCTATGAGTCGTCTATGACTCGGCGGCACTTAACGACAACAATTGTAGATCATTGTTATTATGCAAGATATAGTTTTGGATAATTTTCAGATATCTTTACATCCTATGACAATAAAATACTAGTTCTTGTATTTCCTGCCACTGCAGCTCAATTCAGATCAATTTTATTTCTTACTCCATTTACTGAAACAAGGTCTAGGCTCCCTGACTCCAGGTTTACTCATCTTCTAGGGTGGACATAGTGAACCCACAACAAACACATGCTGAAGAGAAAATCTGATCAGACCTTCTTAGTGTCTTCCAATGGTGTCATCACCTTTGGGTGACATGGTCTGGCCCCAGGCTGTCTCTGTGGGGCCTCTCATGTACCATCAGCCACTACTTTATGTTCTGTTCACCTGAAGACCTTAATTGTCCCTCTTCCCAATTTGCCCTTCATACTTTCTTCTCTCTGCCTCGAAATCTCTTCATTATCTTTTTGGGTTTTTTTTCTACCTGGATCATTCCTACTGTTTGCTGTTGTTAGGTGTCATTAAGTTCACTACCACCTATAGCGATCATGTGACAGATCTGAACCCTACCTTATCGTGTGCCATCCTGACATACTGGAACCCATATGTGTAGTCACTGTGTCAATCTACCTCGCTATGGTTCTTTATTTCTTTCACTTACCCTTCAACTTTCCAAGTATCATATCCCTTTCCAAGGAATAGTCTCTTCTAGCAACATTTCTGGTGTGAGATAAGGCTTTGCTGTCCTTGCTTCCAAGGAACACTCTGTACTTTTTAAAAGATCTATCTCTTTGTTCTTTTGACAGTCCATGGGATAGTCAGTCCTCTTCTCTAGCACCACAATTCAAAGGCATCACTCCTGTCATCCTTATGCATTGTTCGTTCAGCTCTTACTGTTAGAATCCAATTTAGATCACTTCTCCCCAAGAACCTTCTCTGATTTCTTCAAAACTGAGTTGTGTGTCCTTTCACTCCTCCTATTTGTTATGCTTGTGTAAATAGTTAAGTGCTACTGGGACTATACCCTAAAGAGACCATAACCAACATCCAAGTAGATATATGCACAACCATGTTCATCGTGACTTTGTTCACGATAGCAAGGAGTTGGAAACAACCTAAGTGCCCATCAACAAACGAATGGCTAGAGAAGCTGTGACATATTCACACAATAGAATACTACACTGCATTGAAGAACAAGGAACTCATGCAATATTATTCAAAATGGGTAACCCTGGAGGATATTATGCTGAGTAAAATATC
>NW_006400006.1:1812965-1816597 GCF_000299155.1 Elephantulus edwardii
CAAAAAATAAGGCCCCAGGAATAGATGGTATACCAATTGAAGTATTTCAGATAACAGATGTTGCCCTGGATGTGCTCACCAAGTTGTGCCAAGAAATATGGAGAACAACCAGTTGGCCAACTGACTGGAAGAGATCTATATTTGTTCCCATTCCAACGAAAGGTGACCCAACTGAGTGCTATTTTATAGCCTCTGAAAATCTGCTGAAGGGTCAGTTATGGGTTGGTTCAGGCTCAATGGTCGGTTCAGACTCAACCACCACTACCACCACCACCACCACCACCACCACAACAACAACAACAACAACGGTTACTTTTAGTTGACTCTCTCTGGTGTCTAATTTTCCCAGACAGTCATAAGTACTAAGCTGAAGACTCAGGAGGAACTCAACATATTTCTGGAATTCTTGTGTTGCTCCTTGGAGGTAAGGACTTTGAAGCTCTATCTCATATCTTTGGGCATGCTGTCAGGAAGGACAAATCCTTGGAGAAGGACATCATGCTTGGAAGGGTGGAGGGACAGCGCAGGAGAGGAATGCCCTAGGTGAAACATACCCAGGGAAATGGGGATAAGTGTGTTGGAGGCAGTGAAGTTAGCTCAGAGTAGAGCAGGGTTCAAAGCTGTTGTACATAGGGTCACCATAAGTCTTAGGTGACACAATGGCATGTAACAATAGCAACATGTTGTACAGCTTTCCATCACAAAAAACCTCTGTGAATATCATTTGTCTTGGCATCTCCAGGCTATCAGTCCAACTTTGTTACCATGGCTCACTTGGCCAGCAAGATCCACCTCGGTTCCTTTTCCCAAATGCTGCAGCCTGCAAGCTTTCACCAGGAAGTAAGCTGGGTAAGCATAGTCCTTCCCTTGCTTGTTTTCACTTTCTCAGGGTTCACTGCCTCATTCTGCCTGAATTCTATAGAAAAATAATTGCTTCGTACATTTAAAGAGTTTCTGATGGAACTGTTCTGAGGGAAAATTATCTTTTGTCCTTGTTATTCCAGCTTGGTTATGAGAAGTCAAGATGCCTTCTTTTGCAAACTTTTTTTTTTATTTCCTCACTTTCTTTTAAGAGTATAGAGAATAATTTGCCTCATCCTTTTTCTACTGGCACCATTTCATAGAGATCACATGTTCCTATTTGTGAACAAGCAGTAAACAGGACACACCTGTGTGACTTTCTTCCCTGGGGAACCAAAGACAGCATAGCTTACATTTCTAGTATCTTCTTATCACTAAATTTGATCTGATACTATTATAGAGGGTTTAGTTCTAGCCCCCCTTTCCTTTATAGTGCCTTTCAGCTGTTGCCAACAATATTCTCGAAATACTGACTGCACAGAATTAGTGACAGAAAAAAAAAGAATACAGATGTTGGCATCAGTCACAACTGGATTGAGTCCTGGCTCAGCCACCAAATAACCATAACATTCCTTGAGTTCTTATTACTTGGTAATGCACTGTGTTAAGGACTTTTACATGAGCTAATTTAATTCCCACAAAAATACTATGCTACTGGTATTATTATTATAGATGACGTTATGGAGACTTGCTCCAAGGGTCAGAATCATAGGTTGAATCCTGGCATTATCACTGCTGTTGTTGGTAGTTGTCATCAAATTGGTTCCAACTCAGAGTGGCCTGTGTAAAACAGAATGAATGAGCCTATCATTGCTCATTCTTTGCTCAGGTGTCAGTCAATTACACTGAGTGTTGCTTCTTTTTTATTGACCCACTATACCACTAAACACGGCATTTTTCTCAGGAACTGGTTCCTTCTCATATACTGCTCAGAGTACGGAAGATGAAATCTTGCCATATTCCCTTCTAAGGGACATTCTGACTGTACTTTTTCCAAGACAGATTTGATTGTTCTCCTGGAGTCTATGGTACATTAAATATGCTTTGCCAACATCATAACTCAAAGGTCTCAAGGCATACGAAGTGACTGAAAATACTATTGATTGAGCTGGGCAGCTCTGATGGAATAGTGGTAAGAAACTACACTGCAGTCCCAAAGGCACATGGTTTGAATCGACCAGATGCTCTGTGGGATAATAGGCCATCTCCTCCTTTGAGATTTACTGCCTCTAATAACTTGCTGGAGAGTCAGCTGTGGGTTGATTTGGACTTGACAGCATTCAAAAAATAAGAACAACATGGGTTGAGGTAGATGGACCAGATTTCTCAAAGTGACATCTTTACTTTTTAACACTTTAAACAGTTCTTTTGCAGGAAATTTTTCCTATTCAAATCCAATTCCATTTCTTGATTGTTGTTTCCATGGGCATTTATTATAGATACAAGTAAAATTAAATCCTTGATAATTTCAATCTTTGCTCCATTTATTATAATGTTACTTATTGGTCCAGTTGTGAGTATTGTTCTTTTCTTTCAGGTCTTTTGTTCATAGGGTCACTATGAGTCGTGCTTGATTTGAAGGTAATCAACAACAACAACAATGATGAAGTGAAATCTACACTGAAAAATTGAGATTTTTAAAAATGTTTATCAGTAAATGCTTCAACTACTCTCCACTTTCAGCAAAGTTGTGCCATCTGTATACCACATGTTGCTAATAAATCTTCCCTAATTCTGATGACACATTTTCTTCATATAGTTCCCCTTCTCTTATTATTTGCTCAGCATGCAGATTTAATGAGTGTGGAAATCTGACACTTAAGCACAAGTTTCCTGAGTTTGGAGCATGCAGCATTGCTTACTCTATTTGAAAGAAGTAATCATACTTCTTTGTCTGTGCACAGGTTCTACATGAGCATTAGCAAATATTCCAGAATTCTCATATTATGTAATGTTATCCATAACTTGTGATTTACATAGTCAAATGTCATTAAATAGTCAATAAAATTCAGTCACACATCTTTCTTCTGTTCTGTAAGCCTAGATCCATCTGACATCAGTGTTGGTATCTTCTGTTTCAAATTCTCTTTTGAATCCAAGTTGATTTTCTGTCAGTTCCTTGTTGTGTACTATCACTTTCAGCAAAACTTTACTTGTGTGTGATTTTAATGTCATTGTTCTATAATTCGTGCACTCTTTAGAAATACCTTTTATTGGAATGGATAAAATTTTCCAGGTAGTTTGTCAGTTAGGTGTCCTCCAAATTGCTTGGCATAGATGAATGCTCCTAACATAGTATAAGTTGGTTGCAATCTCCCAATCAATATGGTTAATTCCTGGAGCCTTATTTTCAGAAAAAAAAATCTTCAGTAGAGAAAAAACTGGGTAAAATAAAGGGGAAAGATCCAGTGTGAAAAAAAAGGTATACAAACTTTGTAAGTAAATCAGTATAAAATATAAATTTTATTTAAAAAAAACGTTTGCCACATTTCTATATTCCTTTCATTATCCAGCAGAGATCTAGAAAGAGGGAGCAATGGTGGGTATAGTTCAAGGCTGATTAATTTTATAAAGCGCAATGAATGGGCATGTTTGTATGAAACACAGTGTGAATGAAGGATAGTGTGAAACGCAATGTATACAAATTTTGCATGCAAACCAATATAAAAAAAATCTTCATCAATTGGTAGGATCATGTGGTTCTTGTTTTTGCTTTGTTAGTGTGAGGAACTACACTGATTGTTTTTCTTATGTTGAATCATCCTTGCATA
>NW_006400006.1:1816697-1820420 GCF_000299155.1 Elephantulus edwardii
GTACTAGGGATATTATAGCTGACGTTAGATGGATCTTAGCTGAAAGCAGGGAATACCAGAGGAATGTCTACCTGTGTTTCATTGATTATGCAAAGGCGTTTGACTGTGTGGATCATAACAAACTGTGGCTGACTCTGAGAAGAACGGTAATCCTAGAACACCTGATAGTGCTAATGTGAAACCTATACTCAGAGACAGTGAGATTGGCACAGGATAGAGCAGGGTTTAAGGCTGTTGTATATAGGGTTGGCGACTCGACAGCACATAAAAAATAAAATAGTGCAATATTCTGTTAGACTGTGGACTGAGCCATCAGAACACTCCAGAATGTATATATAGACATTGTGCACCGTCAAGTCAGAACCGAACCATAGCTGACCCTCCAGCAGGTTTTCAGAGGCAGTTGATCATACAGGAGGAAATTGTTATTATATATATAAATAAAATTAACTGCCTCTGAAAATCTGTGGGTCAGCTATACCACTTAGGAGAATGTTCATTTCAAACACAACACCAGGCTCTCACACAGAGTTGTGAACCAAATAAAATCCAACCAAACAGTCCACAGCTGACCTTCATCCAAGACAAGAAGAATCCACCTTTCTAAAGCCAAGGGCTACACATATTCACCTTCAGCTGAAGACTCATTCCCAAATCCCAAATGTATTTAAAAAAAACCTCAGGCCTGTGTGCACCAGGCTCTGTCTGACTGGCTCGAACAAGTGGCTTCTGCCTACAGTTCATTGTTAGTCAAATCCATCTAATTCAATCATCTCACATAGAGTTGTGAACAAAATAAAACAAACAGCCCACAGCTGACCTTCATCCAAGATAGAAAAAAAGATATGATTCTATAGAATGTGGAAATTATTAAACAATATCATTAATATCACAAGCAGACGAAATCTTGCTGAAGATTATCCAAATAACTGGAGCAGTTACTTGACAATTGACAAAGAACTTCCAGAAACACAAGATGGATTTAGAAGAGGCTATGCCATTAAGGATATCATTGTTGATGTCATATAGATCACAGCTAAAAATGGAGTATTAAAAGGATGTATATTTGTGTTTTATCAACTCTGCAAAGGTATTTGACTCTGTGGATCACAACAATTGTGTCTAATATTGAGACGAATGAGATTCCCAGAACACCTAATTGTGCTCATGTGAAACCTATGCTTAAACCAAGATGCTGTGTGACAACAGAGTGAGGAAATAATACAGTTTAAAATTAAGAAAGGACTGCATTATGGAATGGGAGTTTGGAGTTTATGAAGAATAATGAGGCTTCAGGATTGGAGGAAGATTCATGAACAACCTGCATTAAGCGGATGATACGACCTTATTCCCTGAAACTGAGGAGGACTTGTAGTCAAATAAAACACAATCTATTGCCATGGAGTTGGAACCAATTCATAGCTGACACTCCATTGCGTTTCCAAGGTTACAAATCCAATGAGAGGAGTTTCTGCATCTCTCTCTTGGAGCTACTGGTGGGTTCCAACCATCAGAAAGCCTTGCTTGACCTTTTAGTTAGCAGAGCAACTCTTTTGTTTTGTTACATTAATGAAGTCTTAGCAGAGTAGAGTCGATTCTTTATCATTTCTCAGATATATAATTCAAACTAGTAACAGATACACACAGGGGGATGGCAAAAATAGACTATAAATTCAGATGAATCTAAAACGATGATTTAAGTACAAGTGAAATGCATCCCACCCTAATCCTGTTCATTTAAAATAACAAACACTTTAAATCCTTTTTTATATTACCTAATCCTGACTCATTAATCACTGGCAGAAATTGGGCTTTACATCACTTCACAAATTAGATTATAATTCTATCAGAACATAATCCCATAATACTGGGAATTATGCCCTAGACAAGTTGATACATTTTGGAAGGTAGAGGAAATACAGTTTAATTCATAATATTTATAATATCTCCCAAAATACAAAGTACTAACTTTTAGCTCTCTTAATTATTTGCATTTTCCCAAATCTGTGAATATAATGGGAGATTATCTCTCTTTCTCCCTCAGAGCTACTGGTCAACATGGACTGCCTGGAGGACTGAAATACAATGATCGAATGTTTTACAATCAATGATTTACTCATCACAAATATATTTTTTTGAAAAACACAAATGGTGACTATACACATGAACATTACCTGGTATATTGCATAGGAATTAGATTGACTACATCTGTGGAAAGAATCTTTAGAAAACTCAACACCAGCACTTAAAACCAGGCAACGTGATTTACTCATATGCAAGTTCAAATTGAAGCTGAAGAAAATGAAAACAAATCCACAAGAACCAAAATAAGAACTTGAGTCTATCCCACTTGCATTTACAAATCATCTCAAGAATAAGTTTGAGTCATTGAACACTCATGAACGAAGACCAGATGAAATGTGGGATAACATCAAAGATATCATACAGGAAAAAAGCAAACTATCATTACAAAGACAGAGGAGAAAGAAAATATCAAAATGATGTCAAAAGAGATTTTGAAAATTGCACTGAGGTGTCAAGAAGCCAAAATAAAGGGAACAAATGGCCAAGTAAAAGAGATTAACAGAAAATTTCAAGTCAATTCAAGAAGACAAAGCAAAATGATACAATGACATGTGCAAAGAGCTTGGAATCAGAAAATAAAAAGGGAAGAACTCACTCAGCATTTCTCAGGCTTACAGACCTGAAAAGCAAAGTCAAATCTCAAATTGTTGTATTGAAGGACACTCCGAGCAAAGTCTTAAATGATCCAGGAAGTATCAAAAGAAGGTGGATGGGATACCCAGAGTCACAATACCAAAAGGAATGGGCTGACACAACCATTTTTAGAAGTAACTTATGATCAAGATCCAATGGTAATAAAGGAAGAAGGTCAAGTTATGCTGAAGGTATTTGTAGAAAATAAAGCCCTAGAAATTGATGACATACCAGTTGATAATTTCTAACAAACAGATGCAGCCCTGCTGGACATGCTCACCAGTCTGTGTCAAGAAATCTGGAAGAACCTGACCAACTGTCAAGAAAAGGACTATATTTCTATTCTCCCTGCCTGATCTCCTCCAAAAAAAGTGACCTGTATGATTTACTGCCTCTGAAAATCCACTGGAAGGTCAGCTATGAGTTGGTTCTGACTTCATAGTTGTTGTTGTTATGTGCCATCGAGTCACTTGCAACTTATAGCAATCCTATGTACAAGAGCCCTAAATGCCATTCTATCCTGTGCCAACCTCACTGTCTCAGACACGCTTATTCCCACCACTCCACTCACTGAATCGATCCAACTCATCAAGGGTCTTCCTCTCTTGTGCTGTCCCTCCACTCTCCCAAACATGATGTCCTCTCCAAGGACCAGTCCCTCCTTGCAACATGCACAAAGTATGTCAGACGAGGCTCCAGAATCCTTGACTCCAAGGAGCATTCTGACTTTACCCTCTCCAGGACAAACCTGTTTGTTCTCCTAGCAATCCATGGTATATTCACTACTCTTCTCTAGCACCACAGCTCAAAGACATCAATTCTCTTTCCATCATCCCTATTAACTGTCCATCTCTCCAATGAATATTGTGAAGACTATAGCCTGGATCAGGCGTACCTTAGTCTCCAGCCTGATGTCGTTGCTTTTCAGCACTCTTGAGACGTCCCTCACAGCTGATTTTCCCAATGCAATTAATCTCCTGATTTCCTGGCTGCTGTTACCAAGAG
>NW_006400006.1:1820520-1828242 GCF_000299155.1 Elephantulus edwardii
TTTTAGGGGAAGAGCCAAAGAGGCAGGGAAAAATGATGTTCAATGATTGCAGTCTGGCCAGGATCACCTGCACTTCAATGACGCCATCAGAAGTTTCTTTTGACATCAACTTTGGTCCCCATTTCTTTCTTATCTTTTTAATGATCACCCCCCTTTAAAAAATATGATGCATTTGATGTCATGATTTTTGTCATGATCTTTTCTGATCTTTGGTCAGTGGTATTCAAATGTGTTCTTGAGGTGGTTTCTAAATCCAGGCAGCTTATACTCAAGGTTGTACTTAGGTTCAAGTAAACGTTAATTTTCCTCAAGTTCAATTTAACTTGAAGGTAAGAAACTGATGATCTTTTGAATAGATGGACAATAGCTGTTCTGACTGATAATATTGAACTTCTCCATCGTCTCTTTACACAGGTGGAGTTGATTTTAATCTTGATTATTCCACTGGGCAACACCCATGAGTATAAAATCAAATCCAACAAACCTCCACTGAGTTGATTCTGACTCATAGTTAACCTCCAAGAGGTTTCCAATACTCTAAATCTTCATGGGAGAAGAGTGCCTATTTTACTTCTGTGGAGGAGTTGGTGAATTTGAACTGCTAATTTAGTTTGCAATCAGGCACGGTATATGCTATGCTACCCAATCTCCTATCGTAGGGAAAACTTTCAGGGGCTGCACGGTGCAGAATGCTCATCCTTCTCCCTTGGAGAAACTGATGGGTTTGAACTGATACCAGCTCCCTGTCTGATGATTCTTCTAGCCTTTTCTTTTATTATTATATGCCATCAAGCAGAGTCCAACTCATAGCAACCCTATGTACAACAACTCTGAACCCTGATCTATCTTGAGCCAACTTCATTGTCTCAAACACACTTAACCCCATAACCCCAGTCACTGAGTCAATCCATCTTGAATCTTTCTCTTTTGCTCTGTCTCTTCACCCTTCCAAGCATGACATCCCTCTCCAAGGATTGGTCCCTTCTTGAAACATGGTCAGCGTATGTCAGATGGAACTTCAAAATCCTTGACTCCAAGGAGCAACCCAATAATTGTGAAGACCATGGCCTGGATCACATGCACCTTAGTCTCTAGACTAACATTGTTGCTCTTCAGTACTCTGGAGCGGTCCCTGACCTGATTTTCCCAATGCAAAACATCTTCTTACTTCGTGGCTGCTGATACCAAGAGTGCTAATTGTGGAGCCAAGCAAGTTGAAGCTGTTAACAATCTCAGTCTTTTCACTGTCTATCATGGTGCTGCCAATTGCCTGAGTCGTGAGAATCTTTGTTTTCTTGATGTTGAGCCTTTTCTAGATCCCTCTGTATTTCCATTCATGTAGGTGTTCCCCCTCATCAAATTCTTATAAATGTAATCCCTTTATGCTAACTGCTTATAATAGGACTTGAAAGGGCTCTGTTATTGCAATGGCTAAATACTCAGATACTATCCAAAAGTTTGGGAGTTTGCACCTACCAGCTGCTCCACAAGAAAAAGATGTAGTAGTCTGTTTCCATAGAGAGTAGCTCTCATTCATCCTGGAAAAACAAAACAAAAGAACCATAAAATCCCTAATTAACTGTCCTCGAGTGGATTCTGATTCAAATGGACCTAGAAGAAAAGCATAGCACCTTTCCAAAACAATCTTAATCTATGGAACCAATGGAACTGCTACATATCGCTCAAATAGAACGGCTAATAGGTTCCAGCACATGAACTTTAATTTTTTTCTACCATGTCTGATACATTTTTATTAGTAAAATGGATAATAATAAAAATATATCAGTTATGGGGGGAAAATAAATAATGCATTGCATTAGGAAAATCTGCTGTCATGGACTTCTCCAAAGTGCTGAAGAGCAACAATGTCAGTTTAGATACAAAGGTGCAGCTAATTCAGGCCATGGTTTTCTCAATTTCTTGTTATGCTTTGGAGAGTTGAACAATGATTAAAGATGCCTTCAAGTTGTGGTGCTGGAGAAGAGTCTTGACTATACCATGGACTGCCAAGAAAACAAATAGGTCTGTCTTGGAGAGGGTGAAACCAAGTCTCTCCTTGGAGACTAGGGTTTTGAAGCTCTGCCTGGACAGGGACATCATGCTTGGAAGGGTGAATGGACAGTGCAGGAGAGGGAGACCTCGGATGAGACGGATTGATACAGTGACTGGGGCAATGGGGGCTGATGTGTCAGAATTATTGAGACTGGCTCAGGACAGGGGAGAGTTCAGAGCTGCTGTGTATAGGGTCGTTATGCATCACAGGCTACTCAACGGCTCATAACAACAATATTCTATGACAGGTTTGGGAGCAAAAGTGGCATCCACTTCCTAGATAACATGCCTCCAGAAACTCTTTGAACTTTGATAAATGTCAATAGTTGTAAAGGGACTTCAGGCCTTTTGTTCATAGTCTCTATGAGTCGTGCTTGACTCGAACGCAGTCAACAACATTAACAGCAAACTGGATCGTATTCACAAACATCAAGTTGAGAAATACATCACTGGAAGTTAACTAGAATAATCTTGAAAAGCCTTAAATAAACATAAAGTAAGGCATGGAGAATTTTTTTAACATGATAGTAACCAGTGAATTGACACCAAGTTAAAAATGTAATTTGGTATGTTGTTGTTGTTGATTGCCATTGAGTCAAGCATGCCTCATAGCAACCCTATGAACAAAAGGCCTGAAGCCTTTTTATAACTATCATCATATAACTATCTATCATCATTTACCAAAGTTTATAGAGTTTCCAGAAGCATAATTATATATATTAATGTTCATAATAAGTAACAGATCCACTGGTCTTTTTATATTCAGTATTGCTCATTCCTAACCTTGCTTAAGGTGTTAGAATGTGTGATACGAAGCACTTACCACAGTCTTAATTTCAATAGTACACCTAAATTAGCCAAGCCTTGCCATACTCCAGGTGTGGTGTTCAGATGTAGAGAAGAGTATCAGATGGGGAAAAAAAATCCTATGAAAATAATAGTAGCTTTCTATATCCTGATCATCTAATAATATCATAATAATGCTTTTTTAAAAATTTTCATCCTAATCTTAGTAGTGGTAGTTTAGTAGCTGATTATTTAACTATTAATCTCTCTAATGAAAACTTATTTTTTGTGTTCATTCTTTCTAAAAAATAATGTCGGTTCTCTAAACTTAAAATGAATCCATTTTAAAGGAATGGCCATCGGTCTACCTATCTTATAGCTTTTTCAACATAAATTCTAACCATCTAGTTAATGGCTTCTCAAGTTTTAATGTGTCATCAAATTGGGAAGTCTTATTGAAATGCAAATTATAGTTCACTTGATCTGAGTATGAAACAAGTGAACTTTTGATTATTGATCAAGCTCTTAATTATTGTGCTACCAGACTTCTTCTCATAGAGATTACAAACTTGAGAGCCCTATTCTAAAAATTAATAAATAAATAAAAATATAATAAAAAATTGTCACTTTTGGAGAAGTAGAGGGTCAGCAAGGTCACGGAAAACCTTTGGTGACATGGAGTGATATCATTGCTACAAGTTCACTTACTCACTGCTGTCTAGTCAGAACTGACTCAGAGCTGACCTTCCAGGGCATAGAGAGTCTATAAAACCACATGGAAGAGATTGTCCATCTTTCTCCCTAGGAGTTGTTGATGGCATTGAGTCACTAGAAAGACACAGCCTTTGAGTTTTTAACATAACTCCGTATGGACTAAACACTAAAACTCTGTGCAATAGTGGGACTCAAACGTGCTAGTGAGCATGTGTACAATGGAGGACCAGGCAACACTGTGGCATGTTAAATTTGTTAAACTAATTTCTTTTGCATTGGAGCCAACTCAAAGCTGACCCTCCAGCAGATTTTTCAGAGATTATGAATAGTGTGAGAGGAGATTGTCCATTTTTCTTCTGAGAAACTGCTGATGGAGCTGAACAGCCTGCGAGTTTTGGCCTTTGGGTCAACAGCAGAACTTCTTACAGAGCGCAGGCAGGGTGCTCCTTAGAGCAAGGAAATTGCAGTTTCAACTCATACACTCTGGGCATGCTGTCAGTCTCTAGGAGAGGACAACATAGTGGAAGCAAGAGGGTCAGCAAAGTGAAAGACCTTCAGTGATTCCAACTGACACAGTGACTACAGCAAAAAGGGGCTTGAGCATGGCAGAGCTTATGGTGAATGGCGTGGATACAGCAGGATTCTGTTCATGGGGTGCTGTGAGTTTTAGTCATCTCAATGGCACCTGAAAACAACGTATTAAAGTTGGAAGAATTAGTGTCAACATGACAGCAAAAAAAAAAATTCTGGTAGTCAGAAATTAGGGACTTAACTTGGTGGCAGAAATGATGAAGAAGATTCAATGATTGAATTTTGTAAATTAATGATCTATTCAGCAAAAAATATTTTTTAAAAAACATAAACATGGCTATACATATAGACCTCATCTGATAGACTGAAAAGGAATCAGACTGACTACATCTATGGAAAGAGTCATTGGAGAAGCTCAACAATCAAAATCAGGCCAGGTGTTGAGTGTGGAACAGACAATCAATTACGTGTAACGCCAAGTTGAAGCTGAAGACAAATTAAGACAAAACCAAAAAACCAAAATAAGACTTTAAGTGTATCCCACCTGAATTTAAAACCAGCATAAGTATAAGACTCAAAACAACTATGAGATACCATCTCACTTCAGAAACAACAGCAAATTTCAACAAGCCAGCAAACAACAAATCCTGGCAATGTTGTGGAGAGATTGGAACCCTTATTCACTGCTGGTGGGGAATGGAAAGTGGTGCAGCCACTATGGAAAGCCATCTGGAGTTTTCTCAAAAGTTTGGAAATAGAAATATCATTTGACCAGTAATTCTACTCCTGGCAACACACCCTAAAGAAACCAGAGACACTACTCAAACCCATGTATATTGACACATTACTCACTATAGAAAAGAGATGGAAATAAACCAAGTGCCTATCAACAAATTAATGAATAGAAAAAACTATAGTATAGTCACATAATGGAATACTATGCAACCCTGAAAAACAAAGAACTTGTAGCACATTATACAACATTGGTTGCCCTGGAGAAAATTATGCTGAGTGAAATATTTCAGTCACAAAAGGGCAGATACTGTATAACACCACTGTTCTAAAACTGGACAGATTTGTGGGGCTGGGGGGAAACTAGGAAAAGAGAAAATAGACAATGGGATGACATGGATATCATCTACGGGGGGAAAAAAACCCCAAGAAATCATTATTAAGATGATGTTGTTGTTATTGTTCTTTTTATGTACTGCGAGTCACCTGCGACTCATAGTGACCCTATGTACAACAGCCTAAACTCTGCCCTATCCTGTGCCAATCTCACCATCTCCAGTACACCTACCCCCATTACTCCAGTCACTGAATCAATCCATCCATCTTATCAAGGGTCTTCCTCTTCTGCGCTGTTCCTCCACCCTCACAAGCAGGACGTCCCTCTCCAAGAACTGATCCCTCCTTGCAACAAGTCCAAAGTACGTCAGACGAAGCCCCAGAATCCTTACCTCCAAGGAGCAGCCCAGCGTCCCCCTCTCCAGAACAAACCTGTTTGTTTTCCTAGCAGTCCATGGTATATTCAATACTCTTCTCCAACACCACAGCTCAAAGGCATCAATTCTCCTTCTATCCTCCCCAGTCATTGTCCAGCCCTCTGATGCATAGAGCAAGTAATTGCAAAGACCATGGCATATATTAGGCACACCTTATCTCCAGACTGACATCTTTGCACTTTAGAGAGGTCTCTAACTACAGACTTTCCCATTGCAATACATCTTTTAATTTCCTGGCTGCTGGTGCCAAGAGTGTTGACTGTGTATCCAAGCAAATAAAAACTGTGAACAACCTCAATCTCTTCACCATCCATTATGATGCTGCCAATTGGCCCAGTGGTAAGAATCCATGTTTTCTTGATATTGAGTCTCAATCCATACTGAACACTACAGTCCCTGACCTAACACAGCAAGTGGTTCAGGTCTTCCTCAGTTTCAGCAAGCAGGGTTGTGTCATCTGCATAATGCAGATTGTTGCTAATTTTCTCTCCAATCCTGATGCCACATTTCTCCTCATGGAGCCCAGCCTCTCGCATAACCTGTTCTGCATGAGGATTGAAAAGGTGTGGAGACAGGATACAGCCCTGGCATACACCCTGCTCCTTGCTCTGTTCTGACGACTGTTTCCTGGTCCAAGTATAGGTTTTGAATTAGCACAATCAAGTGTTCTGGGATTCCCATTCTTTTCAGAGTCAGCCACAGTTTGTTATGATCCACACAGTCAAATGCCTTTGCATAAATAATGAAACAAAGATAGACATTCTTTTGGTACTCCTTGCTTTCAGCCAAGATTCATCTAACATTAGCTACAATATCCCTTGTACCACAACCTCTTCTAAACCCAGCCTGGACTTCTGGTAGTTCTCTGCTGATGTGCTGTTCCATTCGTTTTTGGATAATCTTCAGCAAAATCTTGCTTGCATGCGATTTTAATGATATTGTTCAATAATTACTAAGATAGGGGAGGATAAAAAGACTAAAATAGGTATCAGAAAAGACTGAAAATTGCACTAAAACATCGAGAAGCCAAAACAAGGGAAGATATTACGAAGTAAAAAAGGTGAACAGAAGATTTCAAAGAGCAGCTCAAGAACACAAAGCCAATTATTCTAATAAAACGTGAAATAATTGGAATTAGAAAATAAAAAGGGAAGACCTTGTATAACATTTCTCAAGCTTAAAGAATTGAAATACAAATTCAAACTTGAGTTGCAATACTGAAGGATTCTATGGGTAAATCTTGAATGATCTAGAAAGCTTCAAAAAAAACTGGAGGGAGTGGACAGACAGAATCACTGGACTAAAAATAATTGGGTGACATAGAAACATTTCAGAGAGTAGCATATGTTCAAGAACCAATAGTAATGAAGGAAAAAGCTCAAGCTGCACTGGTGGCATTGGCAAAAAAATAATGCCCCAGGAACTGATGTGATACCAATTGATATGTTTTAACAATCAGATGCAGCTCTGGATGTGTTTACCAATCTGTGCTAGAAAATTTGGAAAACATCTACCTGGCCAACTGGAAGAGATCTATATTTGTTTCCATTTCAAAAAAGTTACCAAACAAAATATGGAAATTATAAAGCAATATCCTTAACATGAAATGCAAGCAAAATGCTACTGTGGATCATGCAAAAAATGACTAGACTATTACACTGATAGAGAACTGCCAGAATTCCAGGCTGGATATAGAAGAGGCATTAGGGACATAATTTGCTTATTCAGATGGATCTTAGTTGAAACCTGAGAATACCAGAAGAAGAATGTCTATTTGTTTTATTGGCTGCAAAGGCATTTGACGGTGTGGATCATAACAAATTTTAGATAACATTGAGAAGAATGTGAATTTCAGAATATTTGATTGTGCTCATATAAAACCCAAATCTAGACCAAGTTGTGGCATCAAACAAAGCAAGGAAATAGTACATAGTTTAAAATCAGGGAAAGAGTTCAACAGAGCTATATCCTTTATCCACACCTATTCAATCTCTATCCAAACCTGTATTTGGACTAAGAGGCAGTCGTCAGAACAGAGCAAGGAAACACTGCATGGTTCAAAATTGGGAAGGGCGTACGCCAGGGTTGCGTCCTATCTCCATACCTTTTCAACCTGTATGCAGAACAGATTATC
>NW_006400006.1:1828342-1829559 GCF_000299155.1 Elephantulus edwardii
TTGCATCATAGAATGAGTCGGATTAAAACACTCAACAAAATAGGACTAGAGGGGAATTTCTTCAACATAGTAAAATGCAGATAGGCAAACTAAGAGCCAATATTGTTGTCAATGGAGAGAGATTAAAGACATTCCCTTTGAGAACAGGAACTAGGCCCAATATCACCTCTCCTAATCAATATTGTATGGGAAGTCTTAGCTATTGCAAAAAGACAAGAGAAGAAAACAAGAGGTATCCAAATTGGCAAAGAGGAGGTAAAATTATCTCTCTATGCAGATGATATGATAGTACGTTTAGAAAACCCTAAAGACTCAGCAAGAAAACTACTGGGCATAGCTGACCAATTCAGCAAAGTGGCAGGATACAAGATCAACATACAAAATCAGCCCATCTACCTATAGTCAACTGATTTTTGACAAGGAGATTAAATCAGTTAAGTGGGGAAACTACAACATTTTTAACAAATGGTGCTGGCAAAATTGGAAAACTATCTGTAGAAAACTCAAACAAGATCCACACCTCACTCCATCCACAAAAACCAACTCAACATGGATCATGGACATAGGACTAAAACCAAGGACTATAAACTTCATTAAAGAGAAGTTTGGAAGAACTCTAGAAGTCCTAAAACACAGCATAAACAGTCCTCCATGCATCCTGAAAAATCTACAAGCAGGAGAGGATAAAATAGATGAATGGGACCTTCTAAGAATCAAATCCCTATGCAATTCCAAAAACTTCTTCAACAAGGTAAAAACAGAAGCCATAGACGGGGAAAAAATATTTGGTAATGACATGTCATTACATGTTATGACAGGCCATGGTCCTGGCTATCACTTGTTATGCATCAGAGAGTTGGACAACAACCAAGGAGGATAAAAGGAGAATTGATGCCTTTGAGCTGTGGTGCTGGAGAAGAGTATTAAGAGTACCATGGACTGCTAGGAAAACAGATTAATCCTGGAAAGGGTTAAACCGGGTGACTCCTTGGAGGCAAGGATTCTGAGGCTCTATCTAACATATTTTGGACATGTTGTAAGGAGAGACATGTCCTTGGAGAAGGACATCATGCTTGGGAAGGTGGAGGGACAGCTTAGGAGGGGAAGGCCCTCTATGAGGTGGATTGATTCAGTGACTGAGGTAATCAGGGTGAGAGCGTCAGAGACTGTGATTGGCACAGGACATAGCAGAGTTTAGGGCTGTTGTACATAGGGTC
>NW_006400006.1:1829659-1831056 GCF_000299155.1 Elephantulus edwardii
AGCCCAGCATCTCGGATGATCTGTTCTGCATACAGACTGAAAAGGTATGGAGACAGAATACATCCCTGATGAACTCCCTTCTTTATTTTGAACCATGTAGTGTCTCCCTGCTCTGTTCTGACAACTGCCTCTTGGTTTAAGTAGTACACAACAACAATTGAGACAATATATTTTAACTCTAACTATTGTTTTATTAATTATGAGGTTTCCCACTTTGATAGAAAATGAAACTATTACATTTCTTTTGTTGCTGTTGTTATGTGCTGTCAAGTTGCCAGTGACCCATAGCGACCCTATGTATATCATCTCCGAACCCTGGCCTGTCCTGAGCCAGTCTCACTGATTCTGACATAACTACCTTCAGTTGCCCCAGTTACTGTATCAATCCATCTCATCAGGGGTCTTCCTCTTCTGTGCTCTTCCTCCACCCTTCTGAGCATGATGTCCTTCTCCAAACACCAGCCCCACCTGGCCACATGCACAAAGTGTATGACAGAACTTCAAAATCCTAGCTTTCAAGGAGACTCATTTAGGGAGCTATAAAAGAGGTGACTTGTTAGGTGCCATCGAGTTGAGTACAACTCACAGAGAACCTAAGAACAATAGATCTGAACCCTGATGTATCTTCTGTCATCCTCAACGTCTCTGACATCTTTAAGCCTATTGCTGCATTTACTGTGTTAATCAATCCATCTTGTTGAGGGTCTTCCTCTCTTTCCTTGACCCTGCACCTCTCCAAGCATGATGCCCCTTTTGAAGAAATAGCCTTTTCTAGCAACATGTCCAAAGTATATGTGATGAAGCATTGTTATCTAAGCGCTCTGATTATAACCTGTCCAAGACATATCTGTTTGTTCATTTGATAGTCCATGAGATATTCAGTAAATCTCTCTGTCACCAGAGCTTAAATAAGTCAATTTTTCCTCTGTCATCCTTATCCACTTTCCTGTTCCCAGGTTCATAGCAAGTAACTGAAAAGACCACGGCCTAAATAGGGTGCACCTTAGTCTTCAAACTGACATCATTATTCTTCAATAATTTGGAGACGTCCTTGACTGCAGACTTTTCCAGTCCAATACATCTCCTAATCTCCTGAATGTGGTAAGGAATGAGCTACCAGAGCATAAGTATGTGCTTCAAATTCACCAGCTGATTCCCAGAGAAGGACGGCCATTCTTCTCTTGTGATATTTTATGTTGTTGTTGTTGTTGTTGTTGTTGTGTTGTTGTTATGTGCCGTCGAATCGTTTCTGACTCATAGTGACCCTATGCACAACAGCCATAAACCCTGCTCTATCCTGCACCAACCGCACAGCCTCTGACACACCCATCCCGATTACCCCAGTCACCGAATCAATCCATCTCATAGAGGGTCTTCCCCTCCTGCGCTGTCCCTCC
>NW_006400006.1:1831156-1833077 GCF_000299155.1 Elephantulus edwardii
GCAACAATGAATGAATGGAAATCCAAAAATCTTTGTAAATGTTCATTAAAATTAATAAAATAAAATTTTTTAAAAAGTGAAAAAAAAGTAGTTAAGTGCTGAATTACTAGCTAAAAGTTGGCAGTTCCAGCTTGCCGAGAAGTGCCTTGGAAGAGGTGCCTTACCTGGGGATCTGCTTCTGAAAGGTGGACGGCCTTGAGAGTCCTAGGGAGCAGTTCTGCTCTGTACACTCGTGGTGGCCAGGAATCAGAATTGGCTCAGTATTAACTAACAATAATCTTGACACCTACTCTTTGCAGATGTACTCACTGTCCTCTCAGAGAAAGGACCTGTCTAGTAATTTTTGTGCCTCAGCGGCAAGCTTGGTGAAGCAGATACTAAGTAAATTGGGAAAAACCTTCCAGAATAGGAACTTGATGGGATTGCCTTGATTATCTGCTTTTCACAATTTTTTTTGCCTTTGAAAATGCCCAGTCTTACCATTTTTTAAAAAAATATTTGCTCTACTAGTGCTAAGTATTAGAGGTTTTCATTCTCTCTCAAGGGCCAGTGAACAGCATTATGATAGATGGATAAAAGATTAAAATTATTGATGATTTTGTCTTACTTAGATCCACAATCTGCACCCTTTGTACCAACAGTGAGGAGATAAGAAGATGTATTATTTTGGACAAGTCCTCTGTCAGGGACCTCTCCAAAGTACTGAAGAGCAGTGAAGTCAGTTTGAAGACTAAAGTGTGCATGATTCAGGCCATGGTCTTTTTCATTACTTGCTTGTGTCTGAGAACTGGACAATGAAAAAGGACAAGAGAAGAATTGATGCCTTTGACCTTTTGTGTTGGAGAAGAGTACTGAATATCCTATGGCCTCATAAAAGAACGAGCAGGTATGTCTTGAAAAAAAACTGCAAGCAGAGTTCAGCTTAGCGGCAAGGATAACAAAGCTTCATCTCATACTTTGGACATGTTTCTAGGAAAGGCTATTTCTTGGAAAGATATATCATATTTGGAAGGGTGGAGGGTCAGCAGAAGAGAGGAAGACTCCAACAAGATGAACTGGCATGGTGACTGCAGCAATAGACTTAAGTGTATCAGAGATGGTGAGGATATACAAGATAAAACAGAATCCAGATTTGTTGTTTATAGGGTCACAAAGACCAGATGAGTTATGGAGGATATCAAGAATATCATACAGGAAGAGTGAAAAAGGTTGTTGCTAAGACGGAGGAGGAAGAAAAGACCAAAATGGATGTCAGAAGAGACTGAATATTGCACTGGAGCGCAGAGAAGCCAAAGCAGAAAGAAGAAATCAAGACATTGAGGAGTTGAACAGGAGATTTCAAAAGGCTGTGTGACAAGACAAAGTAAAGTATTATAATGAAATATGCAAAGAGCTGGAGTCAGAAAATCAAAGAAGTCAAACTCGCTCAGCATTTCTTAAGCTCAAGGAACTGAAGAGGAAATTCAAGCCTCTAGTTGCAATACTTAAGGATGCTTTGGGCAGAATATTAAGTGATCCTGTAAGTATTAAAAGAAGATGGAAAGAGTATACAGAGTCAATATACCAAAAAGAATTGGCGACACAGAAGAATTTAATGAAACAACATATGAGCAAGAGCCTATGGTGATGAAGGAATAAGTTCAGAATGCTTTGAAAGAATTGGCTAAGAATAAGGCCCCAGGAATTGATGGTATGCCAACTGACATATTTCAACTAACAGATGCTGCCCTGGATGTGCTCACCAAGTTGTGCCAAGAAATCTGGAGAACAATCACTTGGCCAGCTGAGTGCAAGAGGTCTGTATTTCTTCCCATTCCAAAGAAAGGTGATCACGCAGAGTGTGGAAATTATTGAATAATACCATTAATATCACATGCAAGCAAGATTCTGCTGCAGATTATCCAAAAATGACTGGAACAAG
>NW_006400006.1:1834730-1838840 GCF_000299155.1 Elephantulus edwardii
AAGAAGACAAAAATTCTCACTGCTAGGCCAATTGGCAGCATCAGGATGGATGGTGAAGAGATTGAGATTGTTCACAGCTTCAGTTTGCTTGGTTCCACAGTCAACACTCTTGGCACCAGCAGCCAGGAAATTAGAAGATGTATTGTCATAGGAAAGTCTGCTGTTAGGGACCTCTCCAAAGTACTGAAGAGCAATGGTGTCTCTTTGAAGAATAAGGTGTGTTTGATGCAGGCCATGGTCTTTGCTATCACTTGTCATGCATCAGAGAGTTGGACAATGACTAAGGAGGATAGAAGGAGAATTGATGCCTTTGAGCTTTGGTGCTGGAAAAGATTGAGGGTACCATGGACTGCTGAAAAACAAACAGATTCATCCTGGAAAGGGTCAAACCGGGATTCTCCTTGGAGGCAACGATTCTAAGGCTCCGTCTAACATACTTTGGACATGTTGCAAGGAAAGACAGGTCCTTGGAGAGGGACATCATGCTTGGGAGGATGGAGGGACAGCACAGAAGGGGAAGGCCCCCTATGAGGTGGATTGATTCAGTGATTGGGGTAATTGGGATGGGAGTATCAGAGACGGTGCGGTTGGCACAGGACAGAGCAGAGTTTAGGGCTGTTGTACATAGGGCCATTGTGAGTCACAAGCGACTCGACGGCACATAACAACAACAGTTCAATCTCTGTTGTTATTATGTTCCGTTGAGTGGACCACAACTCACAACAATCCTATGAACAACTGCTCTGAATCTTGCCCTATCCTGAGCCAACTTCATCATCTCTGAAACACCTGACCCCATTGTCACTGTGTCAATCCCTCTTGTCAAGAGTCTTCCTCTCTTGCACTAGCCTTTTGCCCTTCCAAGTATGGTGTTCTTCCAAGGACTAGCCCTTCCTCACAGTATGCCCAAAGTATGTGAGAAGGAATTTTACTATCTTTGCTTTCTTTTTTTTAATGGCTTTTTTCACTAACTTATTTACAAAGTTCTAGTACAAATTTGAACACATTCTTTCATTTTCCCTCACCCCCACCCATCAAATTATACAACCCAATGATTAATCCCCCCCTTCCCCCTGTACATCCATATCCCTCTGCTTCCAGCCTCTCCCATCCCTCCTGGATCCTTAGACTCATTCTACAATAATGGTCTTATACAATATATATCCTTGTGGTACTGAGTTAGTTTACTCAGCATAATGCTCTCCAGTCCCCCCCAAGTTAGGTAATAATTTATAAAGTTATTGCTTCTGTATGCTGCATAGTATTCCATTGTGTGAATGTACCATAATTTTTCAATCAACACAAAATTTATTTGTGTTTGGACATAATTTTTCAATTAACACAAAATTCATTTGTCTTTGGATATTTGGGTTGTTTCCATGTTCTTGCGATGGTGAATAATGCTGCTGTGAACATACCATCTCAGATAAGAGTCTTATAACAAAAGTTTACAGAATATTCCTGGGCCTCCCCAAGAAAAAGACTGATAACCAATTACAAAATGAGCAAAATATATGGAAAGAATTTTCACAGAGGAAGATATTCATATGGCAGATACATGAACATATGCTCCAAATCACTGACAATAAGAGAGATGCAAATCAAAACCACAAGGAGCTACCATCTCACTTCAGTAACAGTGGCAAAGTGTAACAAGGCAGCAAGTAATAGATGCTGGGGAGGATGTGGCGAGAAAGGAACTTTTATACATTGTTGGTGGGATTGTCAAATGGTGCAACCATTCTGGAAGGAAGTTTGGCACTTCTTCAAATAGCTGAATATAGAAATTCCATATGACCCAGCTATAGCACTACTTGGAATATACCCTGAGAATATGAGAACTGAGGCACAAACTGAACTTTGTACTATCTTTTCTTTCACGGAGCACCTTGGTTTCACTTTCTCTGGGACATATGTATTTGTTCTCTTTACAGCCCATGGTATGTTCAATACTCCAACACCACAACTCAAAGGCACGGATTCTTCTATCATTGTCCAGGTTTCAGATGCATAATAAGCAATTGAGAAGACCATGACTTGGATCAGGTATACCTTAGTCTTTAGACTAATGTCATTGCTCATTAGCACTCTGGAGAGGTCCTTGACAATAGTTTTTCCCAATGTAACTCAACTCTTTTGATTTCCTAATTGCTAGTGCAAAGGGTGTTGATTATTGATCTAAGCAAGGTGAAATTGTTAACAACTTCAATCCTTTCTCGATCTATTATGATGCTGCCTATTGGCCTGGTGGTATGAATTTTTATTTTCTTGATGTTGAGATGCAATCTGTTGAAGACTGTAGTCCTTGATCTTCTGCAGCAAGCCCTTCAAGTTTTCCTCACATTTAGCAAGCAAAATTGTATCATCAGCATAATGCATGTTGTGGATGAGTCTTCCTTCAATCCTGACGCTATGTTCTTCTTCATAAAGTTCAGCTTTTTGAATGAACTATTCAGCAGATAGATTGAAAAGGTATGGAGAAAGAAGACATCCCTGGTTAAGTTCTGTCTTGATTCTGAGTCTTGCACGTGTTTCTTTGGACAGCTAGCTTCTTGGTTTAAGTACAAGTTTCATATGAAGTGTTTTGGATTCCAGTTCTCAGTGTTAGCCAAGATTTGTTGTGATCTAGATAGTCAAATGTCTTTGCATAGTCAATAAAGCACATTGTTCTGGTACTCTCTGCTTTTAGCCAAGATTCATCTGACATCAGTAATGATATCCCTAGTGTCACAGCATCTTCTAAACCTAGATTATTATTCTCTGTCAATATATAATTCTAGCCATTTTTTTACAATCTTCAGCAATTTTTGCTTGTATGTGATATTGTCTGATAATTTCCACATTTTACTGGATCATCTTTTTGGGAAATAGAAATAAACATAGATATCTTCCAGTCAATTAGCCAGCTATCTGTAGTCTAGATTTCTTGGCACAACCTGGCGAACATGTCCAGGACTGCATCTATGTGTTGAAATATGTCAGTTGGCATTCTGTCAATTCCTGGGATTTTTTTTTTCTTGTCAATACCTTCAGAGCAGCTTGAACATCTGCCTTTAATATCATTGGTTCTTGATTATGTGCTACTTCCTGAAATGGTCCCTGACAGCTAATTATTTTTGGCATGGTGACTTCATGTGTTTCTTTCATCTTCTTCTTCTTTTTTTAAAAAATACTAGTTTATTTACAAAATTTGAATACATACAGTTTGAGAACAGATAATTCCAATCCCCCCCCCAACAAATTGTACAACTCCATGAGAACTGAGGCACAAATGGAGATTTGCACTCTAATGTTTATAGCACCATTGCAAGAACATGGGAACAGCCCAAATGTCCAAGCACAAACAAATGGACTGAGAAATTATGGTACATTCACAATGGAATACTTCCATCTTCTTTTGATGCTTCCTGGATCACTCAGGATTTCGCCCAGAGCATCTTTCAGTATCATAACTCAAGTTTTAAATTAGTTTTTCAGTTCCTTCAGCTTGAGAAATTCTGAGCAAGTTCTTCCCTTTTTATTTTCTGAATCCAGCTCTTTGCACATTTCATTATAATACTTTGTCTTCACTAAATGCCTTTTGAAATCTTCTGTTCAATTCTTTAACTTAGTCATTTCTTCTCTTTGTTTTGACTTCTCAGAATTCTTGTGTAAAATTCAGAGTCTTTTCTGACATCCATTTTCGTCATCCTTCTCTATCTTTGTAATAAATTTTCACTTTCTTCACCGATAATATACCTTATGTCCTTCCACAGCTCATCTGATCTTCTTTTATAAGTGTTCAATGCCTAAAATCTGTTCTTAAGATGATTTTGAAATTCAGCAGAGACAGACTAATTGTGTGCTTTGGTGGTTGTTTTCAAAATCTATTTTTAGCGTCAACTTTTTTATTATTATTATTAACTTTTATTAGTTGTAATGAACATTTACAGAGAATTTGGGTTTCCATTCATTCATTGTTGCACTGTTTTCTCCACCCTCCTCCCCAGTTCGTTCTTCTTTCCCCCCCCCAATGTCTCTTTTAATTGTCCAATTGCCACAGTGCTTGTCAAAGCCAGTTCTGATTAATCTCCTGTGTCAGTGTGTCCCTTGCCATTCCCTATCACTCGT
>NW_006400006.1:1840075-1844284 GCF_000299155.1 Elephantulus edwardii
TTGTTAGCCATCTGAATATCGTCTTCGGTGAAGTGCCTGTTCATAGAATAGGCCAGATGGAACTCCGCCTTTAGCTTCAACTTGAACTTGCACATAAGTAGCAGTTGATTGCTTGTTCCAAATCTAGCACCTGGCCTAGTTTTCACAGCTGATATTTTCCTCCAATGATTTTTTCCAGGGATGTGATCAATCTAAATCCTGTATAATTAATCAAGTGAGATTTATGTGTATAGTCATAGTTCAAATTGTGCTGAACAAATGGTTCTAGAAGCTGGACTTTATGAAGATGAATATGGTATTGAGATAGGAAGAAGACTCATCAACAACTTTTATTGTAGAAATGACAGGTTCTTGCTTGCTAAAGTGAGGAAGACTTGAAACACTTGCTCCAGATGATCAACCACTATATGGTCAATATAAAGAAAACAGAAATCCTGATTAATGGGCCAATAAGCAACCTCATAGTATATGAAGAAAAGATTTAAGTTGACAATGATTTCATCTTATTTGTATCCATAATCAACATTTTAGGTACCAGCATTCAAGAAACCACAAAATGTACTGCATTGGGAAAATTGGCTGTCAAGGACCTCTCCAAGGGGCTAAGGAGCAATGACATCAGTTCAAAGACCAAGGTGTACCTGATTCCTGCACATAGTCTTTTCATTTATTTGCTTTGTATCTGAAAGTTGAACATTTAATAAAGATAACTGGAGAAGAACGATGCCTTTGAGTTGTGGTTTTGAAGAAGATGAGATGAATTGACATGGAGATAGGTGTGTTGGAGACAGCAAGACCAGCCTAGGTTACAGCAGACTTCAGAGCTGCTGTACATAGGGTCACTATGAGTCACAGGTAATTTGATGACACATAACAAGAGAATATCATATGGGCTACCAAATGAACAAAGAAACATCTTGTTGAAAGTACAAACAGTGTATCCCTTAGTGGCAAGGATAGCAAAATGTCACCTCATATTCTTTGGGCATGTTTGTTGTAGTTGTTATGTACTATTGAGTCAGGACAGACTCATAGCTGACCCTTCAGCAGGTTTTCAGACAGAATAAATTGTATGGGAGTAGCTGGAGGATTTGAACCACATGGCTTAGGTTGATAGCACATTAGGCTGCCAGAGCTTCCTTTGAGTATGTTTGTTGTTATTTTTGTGTACTGTTGAGTAAGAACCGTCCCATAGCTGACCCTCCAGCAGGTTCTCAGAGGCAGTTAATTATATGGGAGGAGACTGCCCATCCTTCTCCCACAGAGAAGCTTGTGACCACGATCTGAATGCCTTCGAGATTGTCACTAGGCTACCAGTGCTCCCTTTGAGTATATTTAAGAGTGGCCATTCCTTGGAAAAAGACTTCACACTTGGACGGTCAGTGAAAGACAGAAAGACCCTCAATGAGATGGATTGACACAATTACTATAAACAATGAACTCAAGTATGTCAGGAATGATGAGGTTAGTATAGGATGGGGCAAGGTTTAGATCCATTGTTTGTTGTTGTGGCTATATATCAAAGAGTCACAACCAACCCAAAAGCTGATCCTCTAGTGGATTTTCAGGGGCCGTAAATCACATGGGAGGAGATTGCCCATTCTTCTCCCACAGAGAAGCTAATGGATTAGAACTTCACGAGTTTTGTAGTGCAGTGAAGTTTCTTACCACTAGGCTACATGAGCCCCTATAAATTGTAGTTGACATGATGGCACCCAAGAAACCTTTCTGTATCTCATTTTCATTTTTCAGATAGGCCCCAATTATTTTTACATACAATCATTCATGTACATTGTATTTAATTAATGTACATTGTGTTTTATATGATAGTTCCTAAATGTTGTTTTTTATAATTAACATAATTAATTACTACTGATCTTTGCCTTTTATTACCCTATCTCTTCAAGTCCCCGTTGCATCTTTCCTATTCCTTCACCCTCCATCTGCCCACTAACCACCACGATCTTTGTGATTCCCCACCCCCGCCCTTTTCCTGGCCCTCTTCTCCACGTCTCCCTTTTGAACATTTATACATATCTTTCTCCTCCTGTTTTCACTATAGTGGTTTTATGTAGTATTCTTTCGTGACTGAGTTATTTCACTCAACAGAATGCTCTGTAGACCCGGCTATGTTGGGTCAAATATTTTATGAATACTTCATTGTTCTTTGCTGCTGCCTCATATTGCTAACAGGCATTAGGGCTCTTTTCATTTTCTCGTGGTTGTGAATAACGCTGCTATGAATATAGGTTGTGCATATCTCCTTTTGTATCTCAGTTCTGATTTCCTTGGGGTGTTTTCCTAGTAGGGGAATAGCTGGGTCATATGGAATATCTATATTCAGCTGTTTGAGGCAGCACCAAACTAACTTCCATAGTGGTTATGCCATTTTACAGTCCCACTAGGAGAGCTTAAGAGTTTCAGTCTCTTTACATCCTTGATAGCATGTATCATTTGCTGTCCTGCTGAACTTCGCTACTGTCACTGGGGTGAGGGAGTATCTGGTTACTGTTTTGATATGAATCTCTCTTATTGCCAGCAATTTTTGAACATTTCCTCATCATGTGTTTGTCAGTCTTCCAAATGTCCTCCTTTGTCAGTAGTTTTTCACATCTTTTGCCCAGTTTTTGAGTAGGTTATTAGTCTTTTTTCTTGTGGACATTTTGCAGTATTCTGTAAACTTTAGTACTGAGGCCTTTATATGAAATGGTGTTGCCAAATGTACTTTATCCCATTTCTTTTTACCCTTTTGGAAAAGATTTTTTATATACACAGGGATCTGATATTTAGAAGGTCCCATTCATCAATTTTATCCTCTCCTGTTTGTGTATTTTTGGCTGTGTCTATGGCTAATATATGGCACAGACTTGTTGTGTACCCTCGAGTTGGAACTGACTCGTAACTGACCCTCCAGTGGGTTTTCAGAGGCAATAAATAGCACAGGAGGAGATTTGCCATCTTTCTTCTCCACAATAACTGGTGAATTTGAACTGCATACCTTTTGGATTAGTAATACAGTTTCTTCACATTCAGCCACCAAAGCTCCCTATGCCAGAACTAGGTATAGATTACGACTTCTGAATTTGTTCCTATTTTTTCTCTGATGATTTTTATTGTTTTTGGTTTTACCCCTGTGTCTCTAATCCACTTTTGGGTTGGTTTTTATGTACAGTGTGAGATGTAGATCTTGTTTTCTGCAGGGAGATGCCAGTTTTTCCAGCATGATCTGTGAAAGAGGCCATCATTTCTTCATTTAATAAGTTTTGCTTCCTTGTCAAATATCAACTAACCACAGATAGATGGGTTGATTTCTGAGTTCTAGTTTCTATTCCATTGGTCTGTGTGCCTGTGGTGGTACCAATACCATGTTGTTTTGATTACTACAGCTGTATAGGCGGTTTCAAGATCAGGGAGTGTGATCCTACCTATTTAATTTTTATTTTTTAGTACAGCTTTCCTTATTTGGGGGAGGGGGATCTCCTCCCTTTCCAAATAAAACTGAACTGGAAATCTGATAGCCCACAATTTTCTTATCCAATCATTTATGGGTTATTTCCAGCTTGGGTTATTTCAAATAAAGCTGCTCTGCATATTTGTTTGAGCAGGTGTGAGGGGGTAGAGGGTGAGGAAGGAAGATCTTTCCTCAGAAATTTTGCAAAGAACAAAGCCTTGATGACACTTTGAATTCAAACTATTAACTTCCAGAACTTTCGCATTGTCCTCAAGTAGGAAGCAAGGACTCATATCTGGTCCTCCACTGGGTTTATAAGGCTTTAAATCACAAGGGAGGAGAGTGCCCATTTTCTCCTGTAGAGTTGTTGTTGGCAGATTCAAACTGCCAGCTAAGCCAGGTCGTTTGGGTTGTAGTGTAACTACCTAAGGACTACGCCACCAGAGCTTCCTTCCAGAACTGTTGTTGTTATGTGCCGTCGAGTCGTTTGTGACTCATAGCGACCCTATGTACAACAGCCCTAAACCCTGCTCTATCCTGTGCCAATTGCACTATCTCTGATACTCCCATCCCGATTACCCCAGTCACTGAATCAATCCCCCTCATAGAGGGTCTTCCCCTCCTGCGCCGTCCCTCCACTCTGCCCAGCATGATGTCCCTCTCCAAAGACCTGTCCCTCCTTACAACATGTCCAAAGTATGTCAGGCGAAGCCCCAGAATCCTTGCCTCCAAGGAGCAGCCTGGTTTAACCCTCTCTA
>NW_006400006.1:1846115-1856109 GCF_000299155.1 Elephantulus edwardii
CTGGCCTAGTTTTCACAGCTGATATTGAGCTTCTCCAGCGGTTTTTCCCACAGATGTAATCGATCTGATTCCTATGCATACCATCAGGTGAAATCCATGTGTATAAGCTACGTTTATGTCTCTTAAAAAACATATTTGCAACGAATAAGTCATTGATTGTGCAAAATTCAATCATTCTATCTCCAGCTAATAAATTTATGTTTTTCTAAACCATTCAATTCATTCAATCCCAGTAGCCTTAGGAAATGAATATAAACTGCATTTGTCATTGTTGCTGTTATTATTGTTATGTGCTCTCAAGATGACCATGATTGATAGTAACCCAATGAATACCAAATCTGAATTTTGCTCTCTTCTGTTCTATCCTATCATCATCACCTTTATATACTTAAGTCCTCTGTTACAGCCACTGTGTCAGTCTATCCTGTTGAGATGTTTCTTCTCTTTCTCTGATTCTCCACCTTTCTCAGCATGACTTTTCCCCCAAGGACTTGCCCCTCCTTCTGACATGTGCAAAGTGTGTGAGACAAAATGACACCATCCTTGCCTCTGAGGAACACTGTGGTTGCATTTCCTCCGAGACAGACTTGCTTGTTCTTTTGGCTGTCCATGAGATAGTCAGTACTTTTCTCCAGCACCACAACTCAAAAGTATCGCTTCTTCTTCTGTCATACTTATTCATTGTTAATCTTTCAGATACACAGGAAGCAATTGAAAATTCAAAGTAAGACAGATAAACATATTTCAAAGGGCAGTTCATGAAGACAAAGTAAAATATTATTTCTAGAGTAACTGAGATTGTCCTTATTTGTTGCTCAATGTGCTTGCCCTGTGTGAGAGTTCCAAAAGAGAGAGGTACTTGACTCAAATTAGAATGATTGACTTAGGTCAGAACTCTGACCCCAACTTTGTTTGTTTCTTTTGCAACCAGCAAACTCTTAAACTAACTTAAGTACATTACAAAGGATTTCCTCCATAATTGGCAAACTCTTAGAAAGATTTAAGTACATAACAAAAGATTTCCTTTGTAACTGTCAAACTCTTAGACCAACTTAAATGCACAAGAAATAAAATCCTTTTCTTTGTGGTTAAAGATATGGAAACAATACTTTTACTAGGATATCTTGACACTAGACATTTATCAGAAATTATCTTAGCAGCCCTTAGAAAAAATATCTTGTAAAAAACATTTTTTATAAACATTTTTAAGCTTTTAAATACTTAAACTCAACATACTCTATGTGAATGCTTAGCCAAATTACAAAAGAAAGGGGAAACAAAATCACACAAGAAAAAGGGTGTCTTTGAGATTGACCTATAAGCCTTATTACTTAGGATATATTTTAAACTTTTAACCAAACTGTCAAATCGTTTTATTCCTAAAAAAATGATATGTCTACGATTCGTTTGTTTCTTTTCTATGCCATATGATGTGTTGTTGTGTACTATCAAGTTGAAACCAAACCATAGCTGTCTGTCTGGTGCATTTTCAGAGGCAGTTAATTGCACAGGAAGGGATTGTCCATCCTTCTCCTGTGGAACAGCTGGTGGATTTGAACTGTGCCGTCAGGATTGCAGCACAGATTCTTCCCACTACACCATCAGAGCGTCATAAAACTTGATATGTATAAATGGTTTTATGATTGATATTTTCATGCTGAGAATGGAAAAGAAATTACATTTGAGCTTGTTTTTGGAAATGCAAGGAGCACGACCAAGGAGTGTAGTTAATTGGAGATATGCTTTTTATTTTCTTTCCATTTTGATTCTAAAGGACATAACAAATATTCCCAATAGTACATCTTCTGGAAATCTTATCTAGGCAACAGGCAATTTTAGTGTTTAATCAATTTTAAATGATGCTTTTAGAATTCTAAGATTTATGTTAATAATCAAGTTTCCTTCCATTTAGGTAAGATCCTTAAATAATTAGTTAAAAAAATATTTTCTTTTGCTAAAGGGAAACACTATCTCCTAATTCTTATGGCTTTACTGCATGGTTCAAAATCAGAAAAGAAGTACCACAGAGATGTGTCCTGTCTCCCTTCATTTTCAATCTCTATACAGAACAGATCATTAGATAGGCTGGATTTTATGAGGAGGAATGTGGCATCAGGATTGGAGGAAGACTCATCAACACTGAGTTATGCAGATGGCACAAACTAACTTGCTGAAACGGAGCAGGGCCTGAAGCATTTGCTTCAGAGGATGAAGGACTGTAGTTTGCAAAATGGATTGAAGCTCAATATCAAGAAAATGAAGATGCTCACCACTGGCCATTTGGCAGCATCATGATAGGAGAAGAGATTGAGATTTTTAACAATTTCAGGTCACTCAGTTCCACAGTCAACACTCTTGGCACCAGCAATCAGGAAATCAAAAGACAAATGGCATTAGGAAAATCTGCTCTCAGGGACCTATCCAGAGTGCTGAAGAGCAAGGCTGTCAGTCTAGAGACTAAGGTGCACCTGATCCAGGCCATAGTCTTTGCTATTACTTGCTATGCTTCAGACAGCTGGATAATAACCAAATATGACAGAAGAATTGATGCCTTTGAGTTTTGCTGTACTGCCAGGAGAACAAACAGGTCTGTCCTAGAGAGGGCGAAATCAAGCTACTCATTAGAGGCAAGGATTTTGAAGCTCCATCTCACATACTTTGGGTAGCCAGGAGAGACCAGTCCTTGGAGAAGAGTATCATGTTTGGAAAGGTCAAGGGACAGTGCAGGAGAAGACTCCAGATGAGATGGATTGACACAATTACAGGAATTATAAGAGTAGGTGTGTCAGAGACAGTGAGCTTGGCTCAGGATAAAGCAGGATTCAGAGTTATTATGTGTAGGGTTGCTATGAGTCAAAGTCGACTCAACGATATATAACAACAACATTCCATAGACATGGGCTAGTCTGTCTTTATTCGGCTAAGTAGATACGGTGCTTTGCTTTCAATTTATACAATCTATTACGACACACACCTTTTATTAGTCATTCAGTTATAAAATGCTCAATTAAAGGGGAAGAGTTTGAATTATCAGAATAATTCCATATACTTTCTTATGTTCTCCTAAAATTTTTATAGAGCTAAAATCCATGAGACTGTTTTGAAGGATATTAACCTCTTCTTTATGCTCCCCTTTGGTAGTTGTCCCATGATTCAAAAGAACCATTTCCTGAAACTTTATTATAGTGTTTTTAAGGGCTTATCTGCATTTCTGTTTTTTATTTGTAGTCTATTTTTATCTAAGGGGAAGTGGCAATCCTGAAATCACTAAAAGGAATAGTCATTGTCATTTCATAAGATCAACTTTTCACTCTTTTACTATGCTTAACATGTACTCTTTATTTTTGTATCAGAGAGCTAGACAATGACTAGGGATGATAGAAAGAGAATTGATGCCTTTGAGTTGTGGTGCTGGAGAAGAATGTTGACTATACTATGGACTGTTAGGAGAACAAACAGTTTCATTCTAGAGAGGGGGAAGCCGGACTTCTCCTTGGAGACAAGAATTCTGATATACTTTGGGCATATTTCAATGAGGGACCAGTCTTTGGAGAGGGACATCATGCTTGGGAGGGTGGAGGGATGGCAAAAATGAGGGAGACCTGCTATGAGGTGAACTGATACAGTGACTGGGGTAATGAGCGTAGGTGTGTTGGAGATAGTAAAGTTGGCAAAGGATAGTGCAGTTTTCAGGGCTGTTGTACATAGATTCACTATGAGTCCCATGCAACTCAATGGCATATAACAACAACAACAACTATTAATTTGTAGATTTTCTGAGCTCTGGTGGCCTAGTGGTAAAGAGTTGCACTGCCTATCCAGAGGCATCTACTAGTTCAAATCTACTAGTTGTTGTTTGGGAGAAAGATGTATAATCTCCTTTGGTGTAATTTATAACCTCTGAAATCTTACTGGAGGGTCAGCTATGAATTGGTTCTAACTTGAGGGCACATAACAATAATAGTACTATACACTGAATATTTTCATAATAACCTGCTTATTCTCTTAAAACCTAGTATTCATGACTTGGGACTCTTGGCATATATGTTTAAACATATAGAAGAATTCTGTCAAAGTCTTGAGATTAAGGAGAAAAATCAATAAAGACTGGATTTGGCTTTATCTATCAAAAACTCAATTCCAGAAGCTCACTGGAGAATGAGGTTTCTTCCTCTAATATAAGCAGTGCAAATCAGGCAACTAGAGCTGGCCAGCTGTTTGAGGGGGTCATTAAGGATGAGCTTTTTTCATGCTTTTCGCTCTGCAATTTTTAGTGTACGGTTTTCATCTACATGCTCCAGGAAGCAAGTTGCACATCCAGTCATTCACAGGGAGTAGGGCAGAGAGTAGAGGGCAAGAGTACATAGCAGTTGATTTAATCTTTTGTTTGCAGGAAAATAAGCTTTCCTGGAAGTTCCATCAAGTGCCTATTTGCTTCTATCTGGTTGGCTAAAAAGGTTAATTGGCTAAGGGAATCTAGGGAATTGTTTTTAAGTGGGGGTATTTAGAATGTTTGGGTAGTGCAAATGTTTGACATGTTTAGCTGCTAACCCAAAGACGGGAGGTTCAGTCTGCTCAAAGGTACCTCAAAAGAAAGGCCTAGTAGTAATCTGCTTCTGAAAAGTGAGTGACTGAAAGTCCTATAGAGCTCAGTTCTACTTTGTTGTTGCTATATGCCAACAAGTCAGACTTATATCTGACCCTCCAGCCGGTTTTCAGAGGATGTAAATCGCATGGAAGATTGCCCATCTTTCTCCGTGGAGCAGGTGGTGGGTCCAAACAACATGTCTTTGGGTTGACAGAGCAGCTCCTTACCACTAGGCCATCAGAGCACTCTTTGACATATGCAGGGTATCTTTAGGCTATGATCTTTAAAGAAGCAAAACAGTGCACTATATATCTGCATCTGTTTACCTTTTGAATTAGGGAAATTAGCTGTCAGGAATGTCTCCAAAGTCCTGAACACTATGATTTCCGTTTAAAGACTAAGGTGTGCTTAATTCAAGCCACAATTTTTCCAGTTTCCTGCTATGCATCTGAGAGCTGGACAATGAATATACACAAAAGGAGAAGATCAATGCATTTGAGTTGTGGTGTTGAAAAGAGTGCTATTATCCTATGGACTGTCAAAACAGTCTTAGAGAAAGTGCAATCAGAGTGTTTTTTTAGAGGTAAAGATAGTGAAGCTTTTTCTCACATAGTTTGGACATGTTAGGAGAAGCTATTCCTTGGAAAGGTGTATCTTGCTTGAAAATGTGGAGGCTCAGTGAAGGAGAGGAAGACTCTCAAAGAGATGGATGGACGCAGTGGCTGTGACAATGGACTGCGAAGTGTTGAGGACAATAAAGGATGGCACAGTATAGGACAGGGTTCAGATCTATTGTTCATAGGGACACTTTGAGTTGTACTCCACGTGAAGACACTTGACAACAACAATGATCTACTTATCTGTTTATCTGTCTGTCTACATGACAGTGAATAAGGGAGACCAAAGAATAATTGATACTTTTGGATTGTGGTGTTGCTGAAAAGTATTAACTAACTCTATTATAGATTGCCAAAAGAACAAACAAATATGTCTTGGTGGAAGTTCAGCCACAGTACTCCTTAGAGGCAAGGATGGTGAGATGTCGTCTTGCACACCTTGAGCACATTGTCTGAAGGTACCAGTCTTTGGAAAAAGAGATGAGAATGTCTTGGAAAAATGCCTTTGGAAAAAGACATGAGGTCAGAGAACGAGGAAGATCCTCTATGAGATGGATTAACAAGTGACTGCAACAATGGGCTTGACCATGGCAGATACTGTAAGGATGCATAAGATAGAACCAGATTTTGATCTGTTGTTCATAGGGCAACTATTGGTCAGAGCTGACAAAACAGCACCTAACAATATACACATACCCACGCACATATATACAGATAGGACTACCCTCCTAGGGAGGGAGCTCTGGTGGTTTAGTGGTTAAGAAGCTGCACTGTGAACCCAAAGACACAGTTTCAATCCACCAGCTGTTCTTTGGGAGAAAGACAGGCAATCTCCTCCTACACAATTCACCACCTTTAAAGACCCATTGGCACATAAAAGCAACAACAATCTAACTTAGAGTTTTACTGATAAGTCAAGCCTAAGTCTTTCTTGCAGATTGCATCTACCAGTGACTCTACAGCAGTCGCCTAGCCTATCACATGATATATAGACTTGAAAACTTGACTGGGTCAGCTATGAGTCAGAATTGACTTGACAGTGATGACTTTCATTTTGGGGTGTTTTGTTGTTGTTTTTTTTTTAAGTAGAATTTCCTTCTTTTTCCTTATTCTGGCTTTTCTTGATCTTCGACTTTATGTACCCAATCTAGAGGCTATATTCCACTGGTAAGGACCTTTGTCTTTTTGACATTAATATGCAATCCATATTAAAGGATGCAGTCTTTAATCCTCTGCAACCATCCCTTCAGGTCCTTTGCTTGCAATGAGCAAGGTTGTGTCATATGCATAGTGCATATGCATAGGTTGTTGTCTTCCTCCAATTCTGATACTACATTCTTCTTCAGAGTACGGGTTCATGAATTATTTGCTCAGCATACAGACTGAATAGGTTTTAAGAAAGGACACAACCCTAATACACACCCTTCACCATTTTAAACCATATGGTGTTCCCTTGTTTCACTTGGATAACTTTTTGGTCTAGGTATAGATTTCACATGAGCATCATTAACTGTTTTGGGATTGCCATTCTTCTTAATGTTAGCCATAATTTGTTGTGACCCCCACAGTCAAATGCCTTTACATAGTCAATAAAACACAAATTGACATTCTTCTGGTATTCTCTACTTTCAGCCAGGATCTCACATTGACAATGCTATTCTTGGTGCCATGGCCTCTTCCAAATCCAGTTTGCAGCTGCCTGGTACAAGATAAGGGAGCAGGTTGAGGGCCATGGATAATTATTGCTAGGATAGGGGGATGGAATAGTTTTGCAGCTCTAACAGAGATAAACAGAATTGCAGTTGCTGCTATGATAATTTCTGTGGCTGTCCTGGGAAAAGGGAGGGAGGGCAGCTATGCAGCCCTAACATCAAGGACCTCTCTGAAGTACTCAAATAAGGATCTTAGTTTAAAGAGTTAAGTGCATCTGACTCAACCATGATATTTCAATTACTTTCTGTGCATCTAAAAGTTGAAAAATAAGTAACAAGGAACAAAGAAGACTTGATGCCTTTGAACTGTGATGTTGAAGAAAAGTAGTGAATATCCCATGGACTGCCAAAAGAACAAATGGAGGAGGAGTAACCAACGTGCTCCTTACAGTTAGGTTTGTGAAACTTGGTCTCATATATTTTGAGTATGTTGTCAGGAGGAGCAAGTCCCTGTAAAAAGAGGGTCAGAGAAAGAACGAAGACTCCCAATAAGATGGATTGACACAGTGATAGTCACAACTTGCTCTAGTTCTAGTATACCAGAGATGGCGAGAATGTCATGGGATAGGATAAGGCACGGATCTGTTGTTCATAGAGTTGCTATGACATGATTACATCTAATAACAACAATAACAATGACATGTTGTGTCCTGGTAACTGGGACAATGGATTTAGGTGTGTCAGAGACCGTGAGACTGGCTCAGGATAGGCCAGCTTTCAGAAGTATTTGGCAGAGGGTCTCTATGCGTTGTGGGTGACTTGATGGCACATAAGAACAATTGGGAAGGAGTCGCACTGCCAACCTGAAGGCAGGTGGTTTGACTCCACCAGCTGCTACCCAGGAGAAAGATGGGCAATCTCCGTCCATATAACTTCTAACTTCTAAAATCCCACTGGAGGGTCAGCTGTGAGCCAGTTCTAATTTGAGGGCACACAGCAACAACAATGTCACATCTAAAGTACACAAGAAATCTTGCCATTCTTTCTTCTACAGGAACATTCTGGGTAAATTGCCTCTAAGACTGATTCAGCTGATTCTTCTGGCAGTCCAGGATGCATTCAAGTAATCTTTGCCCAAATCACAATTTGTGTCAAATCTTGTTTGGTCGGTCTTTTTGGGTCCACTGTCTAACTTTCATATGCATAAAAAGTGAGATTATTATGGCTTTAGTCTGGTGACTTTAGTCATTAAAGTTACATCTTTGCTTTCTTCTGTTTTAACTTTTTGTTGTGATTTAAGTAAAAGTTCCATTATTTAGTAGTCTTGATTATAACTCCAAGTACAAGCACTTTCTCCACTTTCTCTGTTTCCCTTCATCTTTCATTCTAGCCCTTCCTGCCTTCTCAGCTTTCTCTCTGGTCAAATGCTGTTCTTGATCTGCAAGGATTGATCCATCTAAGGACTGTTCTACCTTCTGATGCTACTTACGACCCATAGATCTATTGTTGTGTTGTTATGTACCAGTGAGTTGGAACGGACATATAGTCGCGCCTTCAGTGGGTTTTCGTTAATCATACAGGAGGATACTGCCTGTATTTTCCCTGCATAGCAGCTGCTTGAACTGTATGCCTTTGGGTTTGAAGTCAAATTTCTTACTATTAAACCACCAGAGCTCCCCTGCAGACCTATTACTTGGCTGAAAATTCAGTCATGGTGCTGATCTCAATCCTGGAGAGGTAGTCCTTGGGAACTCAAAGTCCCTAATGGACTGTAACTCTCTTCTGGTTGGAACCCACCAGTGACTTCCCACGAGAAAAATGTGCAAGCTCCTTTCATGCAATTTACATCCTCAGAAATCCAAACGGTTAGCTATGATTCCACAGCAACAAGGTGCCACCCACCCCTATTAGACTTCTAGACCCTAACCTTCCCAACTAAGATCCAGTTCAAACGCTACCTCCTTCATTTCTTGCACGTTTATGTTTAGGTAACCTCAATATACCTAGGTTTCAGTGTCTCCGGATACAAAGACAGCCATGTGAGAAGAATAACTGAATTTATCCTGGTAGTCTGTTTATCCTTGGCTGTTTTAAGGCTCAGTTCAAAGATGAGCCCTTATATCTTAGGGGATGCTGTTGCCTCGCCACAAATTTTTTCCCTATCTCCCTCTCAGCCTGAACTCCAAAACCCATAAGATCTTTTCACATAAATCATCCTCTGTGGACAGGCCGCAGAGCAGGACTGTGGTGTCACCTCCCCAGTGACTGGAGTCAGGTCTGTTGACAGTTTCCATGTCTTGCCTGTCTTAACTGATAAGCTTTCCTTTGAACTCCACAGACGGTGAGTGACTTGAGAACATAATTTAAAAACTGATAATTGAACAAGGTCTGGAGGACGAAAGCGTGATCAGAGCTTTCTTCAAGCAGGTGACACTGCTGGACACTGAACCTAGATCCAAGTTTCCTTTCCAGGCAACAGCATAAAGGGAACACCTGTTGACGGACGCCATTGTTTCTTTTGTCATATAGAGCAGGGTTGCCAGATACCGTCTACAAAATCTTGAATGCAATTGACACATCCCTACACATCCCTATCAGAAAGCTGTCAAGCCCTGCCAAATAGGGCGCCTGGTCACCCCTTGAGACTGCAGGAGGAGCTCAGTGCTGTTACTGAGGAGAGACGTGGGGCCAGCGCGCTTTCTCCCTCCAGTCTCCGCGGGCACCCTTTGTGTGATTCCGGTGTCCTCACAACACTCGGGACGAGCAGGAGAAGGATGCGGTAGTCCTGAACTCCTTATTCCATTTAGACAAGGGGCTGTGTCCGTCCGCAGAGGAGACCCACCAGCAGTGAGAGGAGGTCTCCGCCGCCGCCTCTCGGAAGCTCAGCTCACCGCGCACACGGCCAGGCTGGCGGCTGCTCGTAGCCCTGGCGCGGGTCTTCGTTCTCAACGTCCTCACGGGATCCGAACCCCCACCACGTTTGGACGCGCAGCTCTCGCGCCGCGGGGCGGGGTCTCTGGCGCGGATGGGCGGGGCTTAGACCTTAAGTGGGAGGGCGGGCCTACGAGGGGAGGGCGGGCCGACGAGGGGTGGGCGGGCCCACAGGCCGGATGGGCGGGGCGTCTGCAGGCTGGCAG
>NW_006400006.1:1856224-1876773 GCF_000299155.1 Elephantulus edwardii
GGGGAGGGAGTGAGTCACCTGACCGCTGCCCGCGCCGCCCGCCGGGCTCGCTCGCCGCCGTCTGTCGGGCCGCGTAGCGTCGCGCCTCTTCTCTGGTGAGTTGGCTGGGCGCTCGGGTCAGCCCGTCCCCGGGAGGGCTCGCGCGCCAGTGCGCCGTTTGGAGCGGCGGGACTGAGGGGCAGCTCGCGGGCATCTTCGGGTGAGGTGGCGCGGGGCGGCGGGGCGGCTCTCTGGACTGGGACGCTTCTCAAGGCCTGCGGGGGGCGGCTGCGGGCCCCTGTTCCTGGAAGTGGCCGCGTCTGCCGGAAAGGGCGACCCGTCCGTGCCCCACGGTTCCCTGCGAGGGCCGCGCTGTTGTTTACCGGCCCGCGCTGTACTTTACCCGGCCGGGCGGGGAGGGTAGGGGCTAGGGGGTGGCGGCTGTGCGGTCGGCCCGGGTTCGAGCCCGGCCCCAGCAGGCTGGCTGTGACACATCAGCACGGCCGGGCCACAGGTTCCGTATTGTCCTCCGGCCCCCACCCAGGAGACTCCGCAGACTCCGCTCCTCTTCGCCTGGCTGGCTGTCGCCCGTGTCACTACGTACAAAGGCCAGCTTCGTGCCTGGAGTCAGAATAGCACCTTGCCTCGCTGCAGTTAGTGAAGAATGCTTTGGGGGAACTGGAGAGCCCAGCGCTGCCTTTGTTGGAGTTTTACCCACACATTGTAGTCAAGACTCCCACTATATGGTGAGAGTGGGTGTTGATTTCTAGAGACATCAGCTTTGTGCTGGTCATCTAATGTGAGACGTGTGCCATTGCTTTCCTGTGCTTTAACGGTAGTTTTATGTCATTGAGTAACATGGTACAGGAGGCTTTTATGAAGTGAATCTTCTGTGTGAAACTTGGGCTGACTCAGGGTTGGGTGGGTTGTTTTTGTTTTTTGTTTTTTTTTTGTGGAAGAAACAACGTGTGTGTAGGGAAAAAACAAGCTACAGTATTACATTTAAAGGAACAAGGGCTTGTCGGATTGCTACGCTTTGGAGAATTATTTTAGTTTGTTGGGACTTTTACCCTTTGACTGTGTCATTTTTATATCTTTGTTCATTTATTTTAACACACACTCTGTCCTAGAATATTTGCATTTTGAAACAGTTTTCAGGTAGTTTAGGAAGATAAAGTGTGCAAACACTGACGTGTTAGTGGCAGAACACTTGAGTGCTTCACTTGGTCAGGCAAATGGGAAGAGGTCTGTCTGCTGCTTCCTGGTCGGTCTTGAGCAATGGTGCAATAGCTTGGGCTGGGCTTAGAAACTCTTGTCACTTCTGTCTTTGGAGACCTTTACAAGCCAAGGGAGAACAGGCTCCTTGTGAGTCAGATTTGAAGTGAGGTGTCCCTAGTGTAGTGATAGCTTCGTGTGTTGCTATTGTTGTATAACCTCTGCCCGTGCCAAGTGGTTTTTCATTGTTCAGTAGGTTGGATGACAAGGTAGAATGACGCCTTAAAAAAGTTGGGTTGCTGAGTCATTCACCCCAGTCTGCGTGGTAATTAGGAACAGCTGGTACAGATACGGTCATTATATGTCTTCACTATAAAAGCAAGAAGCGCTCAAGATGGGATGCTTCAGAAACTGAAGGGGAACCAGCTAAGGTTGTCTGTTTTGATACAGGTTGTCAGCGGGTGAAGTGTAAGTGCGTGCTGAAGAAGTGGCCAAGTAGCTTTGTGATGGTGTTTAAACACAGAGCAGGCTGGTGACCTACTACCTAGGAGTGACTTTGTTTTGGAGCAAGCTAAGTGTGGCTAGAAATTTGCAGCAAGGTGTAGGAGTAGCCCAGCAAACTGAGTTGTAGCAAAATATTTCACTAAGACAGCTTTTTTCCTTGTTCTTATTTTTCGACTTGCTTTTGAGGTGGTTTTTAAATTTTTTGTTTGTTTGTTTTGTGGAGCATATTTTTTTTTAGCATACATTTTTTAAAAGTAAAAAAAGCCCTGTTCATTTGTACACTAGTGATATCTGGTGGCAGACACTGAAGGTAAGGAAAATATTGGTAAAAATTAGGATCTCCTTTGATCAGGGTTATAATGAACCCTCTAAATGAAAGACAAACTGTGTCTATTTGTCTCCTCTTCTTGGTATATGATGCTCTTGTGGTTATATTCTCTTGTTACATCTTGTAACATTATTTCTCCATGCTTTAATAATGAATGCACAGTACAACCAAACTAGTTCCCATGACAAGCAACATTTACAAATGGGAAGTATGTGTGTGTGTGTGTATCAGTGAGTGGGTGTAGGCGTGAGTGGATAGAGTAGTAGTGGTGGTTGTAGTTAGGCATTGTGAAGTCAACAAGGATTCATAGTGACCTTGTGAACAGTGACTTTGAACCCTGCTGTATCCTTAACCAGCCTTACCATCTCTGATACACCTATCCCATTGCCACAGTCATATGTGTTAGTTCATCTCAACCAGTCTTCCTCTCCTGTGCTGACCTTCCACCCTTTAAAGCATGATGTCATTCTCCAAGAACTAGCACACACAAAATATGACAACACAGACAAAGTATGTGAGATTATGGTAGGTTCTATATTTTTCAGTAAAATAAATGACTCATTTTTGTTGATGGTCAACAAACAGTTCATTGCTGTGGAGTTGGCATCAACTCATAACTGATCCTCCGGTGGGTTTTCAGAGGGTATAACTCACAAGGGAGAATATTGTCCATCTTTCTCCCTTAGAGCGTCTGGTGGACTTGAACTTTTGGGTTGGCAACTCAACTCTTTTTGCACTAGGTCCACAGAGCTCCCTATTGTTGATGATGGTTGTTGTTTTTACCATTGAGTCGGAACCAACGCATACCTGACGCTCTGTGGGTTTTCAGAGACAGTTAATCACATGGGAACAGATTGCTAGTCCTTCTTCCTCAGAGCAGCTGGAGGCTTTGCACCCGAACCTTGTACCTTTGAGACTGCAGCGCCGCTTCTTGCCACTAGGCCACCAGATGGTAGTTCATTTAAAACATTTTGTATTAGAAGAAGCAGTGTTGCTGCTTTAAATATGAGAATAAGTTTTAAAAAAGAAACTTTAAGATAATAGCATCCACAAGGTGATGTGCAAGAGAATTCGTTTGCAAAGAAAATACTAAAACTTTGACTTTTTAATTTTATTTTACAATTTTTTGTGTGTACCGTCAAATCGGATCTGACTGGTACCAGAGTTAAAACTTTGACTTTTACAATCGGACAATTAAAACAGACTTTTAAAAGGGGAAAAAAAGAGGAACAAACTGGGGTGGGGGGGGGCGATAGAGAAAATAGTGCAACAATGAATGAATGGAAATCCAAAATCTCTGTAAATGTTCATTAAAGTTAATAAAATCTAATAAAAAAATAAAATTAAACACAAGAGCTTTGACTCTTAAAGATTTACTTAGACAAGATTTGGATTCACAGTATACATTTGTATTATATAATGGGGTAGTGTTTTCTGTTGGAGAATTTAAAGTTTTATTGAGCACTGTGCGATAAGATTCTTTTAGCAGCTGGATTGCTTTGTGGCCCTGTAGGTTAAGCGTTGGTCTATTGACTAAAAGGCTGGCAGTTCATGCCTGCCGGTTTCTCAGTGAGTGAAAGGTGAAGCAGTGTGCTCTTAAAAAGATTTTTAGCCATGGGAATCTTATGGGCCAGTTCTACTCTTTTATTTTTCCTCTCCACTTTATATTGTTTAATAAAAAATGGTAAACATTGTGTATCATTCATGTCCATGGCATTTCACACTTTTCTGCAGTCACATTGTGTTTCAGATACTCAGAGCCGTTATTAAATTGTGGTGAGTCACAAGTGACTAGATAGCAATGGATTTTAATAGTTTGTTTTTTTAACAACTAGTGTAGAAAGAACAAAATCCATGTGAGGACAGCCGTGTCTGACCTCTGCTGACCCCTTAAGGGGAAACTGCCCTTCTCTATATCATCATTACCCACAGCACAGAACCTAGTCCCATGAGGTCAGACGTGGCCCCCATGCTTTTTGCACCTCCCTCTGCTAATTCTAACACCAATCCTACTGCTCTTCCAGGTCTGAAATCCATCACGATAGTGACGCAGACCTCACATAACCATCCTACCAATTATGGGGTTTATTAGGGAAGCTAGCAGGATACAATTGCTCAGTCAGGAGAGCTTCTGGAACATTGCTCGAAGGCCTTTCAGCTTTAGGTCAGTGTGACAAAGCCCTCTTCATCCTGCCAGTTAAGGCATCGACCCTCAATCCTCTAGCAAGTTTGGGACCACTCTCAGATTAGCTGTATCTCATGTCAGGTCTGTCTGGTTTCTGGATGTGACTGCTGCTGCTCTTCTGCAAGCTTGGCAGGCACAGAAATCTCTGACCCCAAAAGATGTAGGCTGAATTCTTCTTCCTTGCTAGTAATGAGATTCCCGAATTTCTGCTGCTGAACATGCTCAATTTAAACCTGGTGGAATCTTGAAACGAATCAATATCCTTGTGAAAAGATTATTAACACACCTGTTTTCATGTTCCAGCCTAACTGTGTGGCAAAGTCAAGGGCAATGTTGTAGGAAAGCCAATTTGAACAGTCGATGCATAACATCACAACAGGGTTGCTGTTTTGAAAAAAAAGAAAATCTGTAAAAATTGTTTTCACAGTGTTTCCCTATTTCATCTAAGACATTTTTCTTTGTATTTTAAAGATGACAAGTTTGAGTGTCAGTTTCTTGCTACACTGTTGTTATCTGAGATGGAAATACAAATACTGTCCATTATGTTGATACCATCAAATTTTTAATTTGATACACGCCAAATAGTTTTCTTCTTAACATCAGGAAAACAAAAATTCTCACCACTGGATCAATAGGCAACATCACAATACATGGAGGAAAGAGTGAGGTTGTTAACTATTTCATTTTACTTGAATCCACAATCAACACCTATGGAAACAGCAGTCAGAAAATCAAAAGATGTGTTACATTGGGAAAACCTGCTGTCAGAGACCTCTTTCAGGTATTAACGAGCGAGGATGTCAATCCTGATCCAAGCCCTAGTCTTTTGAGTTGTTCCCTACACATGTGAAAGTTGAACCATTTAATAAGGATGACAGAATAATAATTGATGCCTTTGAATTGTAGAGTTGGTTAAGAATATTGACTATCCCATGGACAGTCAAAAGAACAAATAAGAATATCTCTGAGGAACTGTAACCAAGATGTTCCTTAGAGGCAAGGATGATGAAACTTGGTCCTCAGTATTTTGGGTATTCTGTTAGGAGGAGCCAGTCCTTGTAAAAAGACTTCATAGTGGGGAAGGTGGAAAGTCAGAGGAAGACCTTCAGTAAAATAATCGACACGATGACTGTAACAGTGGACATATTGGAGCTGATGCAGGATAGGGAAAAGTTCTGATCTGTTGTTGGTAGAGTTGTGAGTTATGGTGGACTTGATGGTATCTAATAACATCAGCAACAAATAGTTTGGTTAATGTATATGATGCTTTAAAGTGCTCAAATTGTCCAACCAGCTAGTTGCTATCTATTTGACTCCAACACGTGGTGAACTTATTTTTGTCAGAGTAGAACTGTACTCCATTAGGTTTTCAGGGACAGATTCCCCCCCACCCCACCCCAACTAGACCACCAAGTCTTTTTTCCAAGGCACCTCTAGATGGATTTGAATGTCTGATTTGGTTAGCCAGTGAGTTAACTGTAATGTCATTGCTGTTGTTATGTGCCATTGAGTCACCTCCAACTCATAGCGACCCTATGTACAGTAGTCCTGAAGCCTGCCCTGTCCTGAGCCAGTCTCACTGATTCTGACATGCCAACCCCCATTGCTCCAGTTTCTGTATCAATCCCTGTCATCTGGAGTCTTCCTCTCCTGTGCTGTCCCTCTACCCTTCTGAGCGTCCTCCTCCACGGACCGGTCCCTCCTGGTCATGTGACCAAGGTATGTGAGACAGAGCTTCGAAATCGTAGCCTCCAAGAAGAAACTTGGTTTCACTCCCTCCAGGATATACAAAATGATGCACTGGGAACAATCTGTACACTGGTAGTATTAGGTATTCTTGTTATCATGTTCCATGAAGTTGGAACCAACTCATAGATGACCTGCTAGTGGGTTTTCAGATATTGTAAATTACACAGGAGGATGCAGGCAGTTTTTCCCCCCATGGCACAGCTGGTGTATGTGAACTCCTTGCTTTTGGGTTGGCAGCACAACTCATTACCACTAAGACACCAGAGCTCGCTTAAACTGGATATTGTTGCTGTCGTGTATTGTCGAGTTGGAACCAGCTCATAACTGACTCTCAGGTGGTTTTTCAGAGGCTGTAAATTGCATTGCAATCCAAACCTCATGCCTTTGGGTACAACTCCTTATCAATAAGCCACCAGAGCTCCCTTAATTTGAGTATATATATATTTTTTTTTTTTAAATTTGCTTAGTAATCATATTCCTTGAAGTCTGAATATTTTTTCCCACCAGAGATGAAGTTCTGGTGGTCTCCTGGGTAAAGAGTTGTGCAGCCAACTCTCAGGCAGATGGTTTGAATCTGCCAGCAGCTCTGCAGGAGAAAGGTGGACTTTCTTCTTTTGTGTGATTTATAAGCTCTGAAAACTCACTGGTGCATTAGCTATGAGTTGATTCTGATTCAAAGGCAATGAGTTGTTAGGTTTTTTTTTTAATATTATGAGAATTAATAACACTGCAGTGCAAATTCAGCAAATCTCTTTGGATGTTACAATTCCCTCTTTTAAGACACAGCATTTATTCAGGAAAGCAACCTCTGAGACATGTCGGGGACCGTGATATTTACTTCCCAGTTAAAGGTCATTTGTCATATACCTTTTATACTCCTGTTCTTTATAAACTTTGGGAAATGATAGTTATAGAAAGGCTTCAGGTCTCTTGTTAATAGGTACCCTGTGAGTCGTGCTTGACTGGATGGCAGTCAACAACAATAACAGTAACAACCCCGGTTCTGTGAGAAATGCTCAGAATAACAATTGCAAAGCCCTTTAATATAACCAATTTTCAGAGACTTTCTTGACTGTTGTTTTCACAACACTGTAAGTTGTTAGGACTCACCTCCACCTCCACTTATCTGACTAATGTTCTGTTAGTGGGAGAGTTCTTTTAACCCTAAACCCCACATTTCCTGAAGGTTCTTAACAGAGAGTCTCTTTTATGTTGTGGAAAGAATGACTTATGAGATTACTTTTTTTTTAAAAAAAAAGATACAAATAAGATAATTGACTGATGCTCAAGGCTTGAGTAATTTGAGAGCTGTTTGCATAATCCAGGCATTTTGAGAGAGTAAACATTTTAGGACTGCAGAGAAAATACAGACACCATGATACCTGTGCTGCTGGTTTACTTAGTGCATTAGGAGAATTGAAAATCACTGTGTGAAAAATATCTTAAATGGTTAAATGTGGATAATCTAGAGCCAAGTTAAGGTACAGTTTTGGCCTAGCTTCTCACCACCTCTGAAACCTTGGACAAGTTATTTCACCTACTTATGCCTCAATTTCTTATCTGCAAAATGGGGCTGTATGTAATAGAATCTCTAAATCATAGATTGCTATTAGGATTAAATATTCTAATACAGATTACTGGAAACTGAAGCCATTGCTCTCAAGTTAATTCTTGCGCATAGCAACTCTGCAGGACTGAGTAGACTTTGCCCCATAGGATTTCCAGGGTTGCATTTTACCATGTGGATCATAACAAGCTGTGGCTGACATTGAAAAGAAGGGGAATCCCAGAACACTTAATTGTGCTCATGCAGAATTTATACCTGGACCAGGAGGCTGTTGTGTGAGCAGAGTAGGGGAACACTGCATGCTTTGAAATTAAGAAGGGAGTGTGTTGGGCTTGTATTCTTTCTCCATACACCTATTCAATCTGGATGTTGAGCAGATTACTTGAGAAGCTGGACTCTGTGAAGAGGAATGTGGTATCATGGTTGGAGAGACTCATCTGTAACCTGCGTTATGCAGATGATACAACCTTGCTGAAAATGAGGAGAACTTGAAGCACTTGTTGCAGAAGATCAAGGAATGCAGCCTTTGGTATGGTTTGTATCTCAATGACAAGAAAACAAAGATTCTTACCACGGGACTGATATGCAACATCATGGTGGATGGAGAAGTGATTGAAACTGTCAAGAATGTCATCTTGGATCCACAGTTAACACCGCTTGGTACCAGCAATCGGGAAATAAGGAGGCACATTGCACTGGGAAAGTCTGCTGTTAGAGACCTCTCCAAATTATTGAAGAATAATGATATCATTTTGAGGACCAACGTGCGTCTGATTCAGGCCATGGTCTTTCTGATCACTTGCAATGCATCTAGAGAGTGAATAAGGATGACAGAGAAGAATTGATGTCTTTGAGCTTTGTTGGAGAAGAGCACTGAACATGCCAACGATAGCAAAAAGAATAAACATATGTCTTGGAGAGGGTGCAGCTTGAGTGCTCTTTGGAGGCAAAAATGAGGAGGCTTTGCCTCACATACTTTGGACATGTTGCCAGGAGAGGCTATTCCTTAGAGATGGACATGATGCTGGGAAGGATAGAGGGTCAGTAAAGAAGAGGAAGACCCTTAACTAGGATTGACGTGGTGATTGCCACAGTGGGCTCTAGGGTGTCAGGAAGTTTCAAGATGGTGGCACAGAATAGGACAGGATTCAGCTCTGTTGTTCATAGGGTTACTGTGAGTCGTACTCAACTCAGTGGTTTTTAACAATAACAATAGCAACAATGATTTACGTGAAGCTCCATCTTTCTGCCATGGAATGGCTGGCTGTTTTGAACCCCTGACTTTCCATTTCCTAATTACTGCATAATCATGGTTCTTTTAGTATAGATTAAATGGTTAAAACAGTGCTTGCCATTTATTCACACTCATACTCACGGTCATTGAGTCAGTTTTGACTCATAGTGACCCTCCATTAGCTTTCTGAGGTTGTAAATCTCAGTGGGAGGTGACTGGTCTTGTGGAGCTGTTGGTGGATTTGAACCAGTGGTGAGGCTCGGCCTTTTGGTTAGTAGTCCAGCATGCTTAGAAGACTGTTGTTGTTGTTACTTGCTATCAAATCACCTGCAACTTATAGCGACCCTGTGTACTACAGCTCTGAACCCTTCTCTTTTCTGAGCCAACCTAATTGTCTCTGACACACTTACCCCCATTACCCTAGTCATTGAGTCAATCTATCTCATCCAGGGTCTTCCTCTCTTGTGCTTTCCCTCCACCCTCCCAAGCATAATGTCCCTCTTGAAGGACTGGACCCTCTTTGCAACATGACCAGAGTATGTCAGACAGAGCTTCAGATTCCTTGACTCCAAGGAGCAGCCTGCCCTCACCTTCTCCAGGACAAACCTCTTTGTTCTTTTAGCAGTCCATGTTATATTCAATACTCTTCTCCAGCACCACAGCTCAAGAGCATCGATTCTCCTTCTGTTATCCCTACTCATTGTTCAGCTTTCTGATGCATAGCTTGTAACTGTGAAGACCTCAGTCTCTAGATTGACATCATTGCTCTGCAGTTCTCTGGGGATGTCCCGGACAGCAGACTTTCCCAATGCAATTCATCTTGATTTCCTGGCTGCTGGTACCAAGAGTGTTGATTGTGGAGCCAAGCAAACTAAAGTTGTTAACAATCTTAATCTCTTTTCCGTGTATCTTGATGCTGTCAGTAGGCCCAGTGGTGAAAATCTTTGTTTTCTTAATGTTGAGCTTCAATCCATATTGAAGGCTCCAGACTACCATCAAGAAATGCTAGTTAATAACTGATACTGACAATTAGAGAAGTGCTTGTTGCCACAGCCATGTTTTGCATCTTCCAAATGCTGAATTGTGGCCTTTTACCATGAGGAAAACTGAGGATGAAAGTATGCTCGTGCTCACTGCTAACTGGAAAAAATTCAAGCAAGCATTCTGATAAGTAGCAGCATCATTTTACACCTTCAGCTGCTTACCATATGTAATAAGTGACTTAGCTTTTTCCTTAAAGACATCTTAACAGTCTCAGCAAAGTGTTTGAGAGGCAGTCAGTTACTCCAGTTAATGGTAATTGGCTTTTGAAATGAGAAATAACTTGCTATTCTTCATCTAGTCTCTTCTCCCTATTAGAGTTGATGATATTGTGGCCCACCGATTTAATAAAACGGCCACTCCCCTCCCTTCTCATTAGCATTAGGACAGAACTGAGGATTTTAAATTCTCATTTAGATGCTTCATTTAGCTCTCTGGCAACATTTGGATATAAATTAACTTCTTTAGGTATTTTGTTTTCTTTAGATGATGATGCACTTGTGCTAATTGAGGACATTTTTACATAATAAACTATAGATATGTTTATCATAGGTCTTCTAAGTTTCTTCTACTACCTTTTGTCATTTCAGATAAGTTATGTTAACCATTTCATTATCCTTCAGTTGAAGAATAAGTTTTCTGATGATAAAGACTTGTGTCTTCTATTTCTCTTATCTCCCATTTCACACTGAATGATCCCCCCCTCCCCCATTTTGCTCTGTAAACCATTTATTTAGTACCTGCACTGGATAACATAATATAGATTCATTCTACTTCTGTGGTTTGAAACTTGGGAATTTCTAACTGAGTGAAGGCAAGAACATTATTGTGTCTTGCAAAATTAATGAGCTCTAGTGGCCTACTGGCAAGAAGCTGAGTTGCAATCCTGAAAGCATGTGGTTTGAAGCCACCAGCTGCTTCACAGGAGAAGGATGGCCAATCTTTCCTTTGAGTAACTGCCTCTGAAAACTCGCTGGAGGGTCAGTTATGGTTCAGTTCCAACTCTTTGGTACACAGCAGCAACAACAACCAAGTTATGTTAGGTATATACTGAGTTGAAACTCTAAAGGATCAAAATCCTTCTGTTTTATGCTTTTGTCACTGGTGTGATTATTGAGTAAGCAGCTAAACTTATGTATTTTCATTTCATCTCTTGAGATTAAAAAAAACAAAACAAAACCTCAGAACAAACCCTTGTGTTCCCCTTCCCTCAATTGACTTATTAAACACAATTTGAATTATGGAATAGACCACCAACTACTCATATGCAAGTTCAAGCTGAAGCTGAGGAAAATTAAACTGAATCCACAGGAACCAAAATATGACTTTGAGTCTATCCCACCCAAATTTCAGAACCATCTCAGGAACATGTTTGAGGCCTTTGAACACTAATGAGCGAAGACCAGATGAGCTGTGGGAGGATATCAAGGGTATCATCCAGGAAGAGTGCAAACGATCATTACAAAGACAGGGGAGGAAGAAAAGATCAAAATGGAAGTCAGAAGAGACTCTGAATACTGCACTGGAATGCAGAGGAGCCAAAGCAGAAAGAAGAATTCAAGGTACTAAAGAGCTGAATAGAAGATTTCAAAAGGCAGCGCGGGATGACAAAGTAAAATATTACAATGAAATGTGTAAGGAGTTGGAGTCAGAAAATCAAAAGGGCCGAACTCTCTCAGCATTTCTTAAGTTCAAGGAACTGAAGAACAAATTCAAACCTCGAGTTGCTATAATCAAGGATGCTTTAGGCAGAATAGTAAATGATCCAGGAGGTATTAAAAGAAGATGGGTAGAATATACTGAAGTCACTGTATCAAAAGGAATTGGCAGACACAGAAGAATTTCATGAAACAACATATGAGCAAGAACCTATGGTGCTGAAGGAAAAAGTTCAGGCTGCTTTGAAGGAAATAGCAAAAAAATAAGGCCCCAGAAATAGAGGGTATACCAGTTGATGTATTTCAGCTAACAAATGCTGCCCTGGACGGGCTCACCAAGTTGTGCCAAGAAATCTGGAGAACCACCACTTGGTCAGCTGACTGGAGGAGATCTCTATTTCTTCCCATCCCAAAGAAGGGTGACCCAACAGAATGTGGAAACTATAGAACAGTCTCATTGATTTCACATGCAAGCAAGATTCTGCTGAAGATTATAAAAAAAATGACTGGAATAGCACATCAGCAGAGAACTGCTGGAAGTCCATTCTGGGTTTAGAAGGAGTCATGGTACTAGGGATATTGTAGCTGATGTTAGATGGATCTTAGCTGAAAGCAGGGAATACCAGAGGAATGTCTTATCTATGATTATGCAAAGGCGTTTGACTGTGTGGATCATGACAAACTGTGGCTGACTCTGAGAAGAATGGGAATCCCAGAACACTTCTGGATCGTGCTAATGAGAAACCTATTCTTGGACCAAGAGGCAGTCATCAGACAGAGCAAGGAAACACTGCATGGTTCAAAATTGGGAAGGATATATGCCAGGGATGTGTCCTATCTCCATACCTTTTCAACCTGTATACAGAACATATTATCCGGGAGGCTGGACTTTATGAGGAGAAATGTGGGGTCAGGATTGGTGGAAGATCTATCAACAATCTGTGATATGCAGATGGCACAATCCTGCTTGCTGAAACTGAGGAGGACCCGAAGCGCTTGCTGCGGAGGGTCAAGGATGGCAGCCTCCAGTATGGATTGAGGCTCAGTGTCAAGAAGACAAAGATTCTCACCACTGGGCCAATTGGCAGCATCAGGATGGATGGTGAAGAGATTGAGATTGTTCACAGCTTCAGTTTGCTTGGCTCCACAGTCAACACTCTTGGCACCAGTAGCCAGGAAATTAAAAGACATATTGCCATGGGAAAGCCTGTTGTTAGGGACCTCCCCAAAGTACTGAAGAGCAATGGTGTCTCTCTGGAAACTAAGGTGCATCTGATACAGGCCATGGACTTTGCAATCACTTGTTATGCATTAGAGAGTTGGACAATGACTAGGGAGGATAGAAGGAGAATTGATGGCTGTGATCTGTGGTGTGGAGAAGAGCATTGAGGGTACTATGGACTGCTAGGAAAACAAACAGATTAACCCTGGAGAGGGTTAAACTGGGCAGTTCCTTGGAGGCAAGTATTCTAAGTCTTCATCTAACATACTCTGGACATGTTGTAAGGCAGGACCAGTCCTTGTAGAGGGACATCATGCTTGGGAGGTTGGGGAGACAGCGCAGGAGGGAAAGGCCCTCTCTGAGGTGGATAGATTCAGTGACTGGGATAATTGGGACGGGTGTATTGGAGACAGTGGGATTGGCACAGGACAGAGCAGAGTTTAGGGCTGTTGTAAATAGGGTCGCTATGAGTTGCAAGTGACTCGATGGCACATTAACAACAACAACAATGTTAAACCTCTTATTCATGAAGTATTTTTTTTTTCCTTAAAATCATTACTCCTTTAAAACAGATACTGAAAAAAAACAAACAATAAAAACACCTCAAACTAAACAGTTGCTTTTGTTTTCTTTAGTATCACCAATAGTTTTTTTGTTGTTATTATGTACTGTCAAGTTAGAGCCAACTCACAGCTGACCCTCCAGCAGATTTTCAGAGGCCAGCTTCATTCTTTGAGGTTGGCAGTGCAACTTTTTACCAATAAAGACAATATCAAGTTGGATAATGAATATAGTTCTGTGGTAAACATGAGTAAGAAAAGAAAAAGAGTTACCAGAATTTTAGTTGTGAATGGAGGTTATATGAGGATTCCTTTCATGATGTTGGAACAATTTATAAAACATTACTAGCTAAAACTATGTGTAAATCGTGTCCTTTAAGAAGTGAATGGAAATCACTTTTCTTAAAGCTTAGAAAATCCATTTATCAAAAGAATGTATTTATGTTCTACAAATGATGCTGGGAAACCTAGACTTCAACCTGCAGAAAGCTGAAGCAGGATCCACATCTCACACCATACACAAAAATAAACACAAAGTGGATCAAAGACCTAGCAGTTAAGCCCCAAACAATAAAGATGATAAAAGACAAAATGCGACAAAACTTAGAAGACCCTGCCTACTTGGTATAAAAAGGCTGGCAAATCCAGCTAAGAATGCACTGTCAGGGGAAGATAATATTAATGAATGAGACCTTCTAAAGATTAAGTCTTTAATGCATCAAAACCTTTTTTTAAAAAAAAAACCCCAAAAACAAAACCTTTTTTCAGTAGAGTGAAAAGAAAACCTACTAAGAAAAAACATTTGGCAATGCCATCCCAGACAAGCAACTCATAATAAATGTTTACAGACCACTACAGGGCCTCCACAAGAAAAAGACTGATAACCTAATTACAAAGTGGGCAGAAGACTTTTCCTAGAAGACGACATTCAGATGGCCAACAGACACTTGAAGAAATGCTCAAAGTCATTAACAATAAGAGAGATGTTAATCAAAACCACAGTGAGATACTATCTCATTCTAGTATCAGTGGTAAAGTTTAATAGGACAGCATGCAATAAATGTTAGAGAGACTGGAACTCATACATTGTTGGTGTGATTGTAAAATGGTACAACCACTCTAGAAGGCTGTTTGGCATTTCCTCAAAAAAGCTAAACATGAAAATTCCATATGACCCAGATATTCCATGACTAGGAATACACTCTGAGGAAAAAGTAACTGAAACACAAATGGATATTTGCACACGGATGTTCATAGAAGTATTACTTACAATAGAAAGAAAATTAAAACAGCCCAAATGTCCATCAATAATGAAAGGATTGAGAAATTGTGTTTCACACAATGGAATACTATGCAGCACTTAGGACCAAAGATTCAGAAAAATACTGTATAACATGGACAGGCTAGAGACCATTATGCTTAGTGAATGCAACTCAGTCTTACAAGGACAAATATCACATAAGACTATTACTGTAAAAATAGAAGGATAACTAGTTAGATATGTATGGAAGTCCAGAAGGGAAGGAGAGGGGGCAGCAGGGTTGAAGTTGGGGAAAGTGGGAATGTAGTGTATGGTGGGTGGAGGGAGGAGGTGAAGGAATTAGGGAAGATCCAAAAGATAGGGTGATAGTGAGCATAGATCAGTGGTGATTTGTTTTATAAAACATGATGTGTGGGAATGATCATATGAAACACAATATGAATGAAGGAATGTGAGAAATACAGTCTGTGTGAATGAAACAGAATATATGTGAATTTTGTTTGCAAACCAATATAAAATTTTAGAAAGTGTAAAACAAGAATGTAATAATAATCTCAGAATTTTGTCTGGTAAATAGATTTTAATTTGCCTTTTCTTAGGTTGAATCACACATAATGACCAATTGCACACTCCACTCTTAAGAGTGGAATGCACTAAAATGTGGAGTAATTTTTATTTAGGTTTTTTTCCCCTCCAGTTTCTTTATAACTTGGACATTATCAGTACAATCCTACCTCCCAGAGTGTAGATTAAATGGTAGAGGAAGTGTAACAGTTTTGGTTCATATCTCTTCATTTCCTGTGCACCCTCACCTTCTTCACTTAGAGTCTTTGAATTGCTTCCCTGTGGTGATGGATTTGGCTTAAGGAGATAAACTGCTTAGAGCTCTGATGTGTGGAGAAACCCACTCAGCTTCATGCAGCTAATTGCCCATCTTCCCTATCTTGCAAGTGTCTTTATACCCTTAATACTCTAAAGTGTCCTACCATCTTTAGGAAATCAGCTAAATCATTAGTTACTCATCCATCAGAGGACTATAAAATGTGTACTATAAAATCTTTATTAATATTTAATAGTTTATAATTTCAGTAATTTATTGTGTTTTTAGTATGATTTAAAAAAATATAAAGTAATTCTCAAATCCTAGGCAAGAACTAAAATTATTTTCCAAATACTTGCTTTGTGTACGTACCATTGAGTCGGAAAGAATTCATAGTTGATCCTCCAGTGGATTTCTAGAGGCAGTTTAACTTTGGAGCAACTGGTGTATTTGAACCATATGTCTTTGGAATAGCAGTGCAACTCCTTACTGTTACGCCACTAGGGCTCCCTCCAAATATTTATTGTCTCTGTAATATACTTTGTATACTCTGTAATATACTCTGTAACATACTTTGTTTATCTGAACTGTTTTCTCAGCATGGCTAGAGAGTCTACCCTAGATAGAATTAATGACATACTAAATTTAGGAGATTATGGGGAAAAACTGTTTAATTCATGTCCCTACTCCCATTAGGAAGACCTTTGAAATAGAAAAACATTTTCTCTAGCTGTTTAAAGTTCTTTGCCTATCTGCTTTCAGTCTTAGCGAGGTAAGCTAGTTAGGTAGCTTTCCCTGCTTAGTAGTGGCTTTTTGTGGGAAAAGATTGTCAACAAATCTTGATCAGTTTTGGGAAGGTGATTGGTTTTTTTTAAGTGCATTTGGCTCTTGAATGCATATCTGTTGTTGGTGGTTAAGTTTGTGTATTCCAGACACTAAGAGAGCTGGGACACTTTTCCCCTATTTGTAATAGTTTGGCAGCTGAAATAACCAGTGACCAAGGAACTCTAATACTGTTGTGCCACAAGGAAGGTGAAGCTTTGTCTCATACTTTGGGCATGTTGCTAGGAGAGGCTGTTCTTTGGGAAGGACATCATGCTTTGAAAAGAGGAGAGAGAAAGACCCTTAGCAAGATGGGTTGACACAGTGATTGCAGCAGTGGATTCAGTGTGTCAGAGATGATGAGGATAGGACAGGGTTAAGATCTGTTGTTCATAGGATTGCTATGAGTTGTACTCAACTTGAGGACACTTAACAACAACCCCATTGTAGCCTCCCACACTGATAGAAGCATGAAAACATTCTCCTGCCTTCTACTGAGTTAACTTTATGCAGCTCTCTGTTCTCTGAAGAGCAAAAGATAGTTGTATTTTTAAGTTTCAAGGCAATTTTGGTTTTTTTATCCCCCTTGCTACCTTTATGTCCTTATGCTACCCTGTCCTCAGACATACACATTCAAAATTCAGTATTTAGGGAGTTTAGATAGTAATATTCCAGATTTTCATTTCAACATTGAACCATTTTATCTGCTTCAAATTAAAGCATGTTATTTGTTTCAAATTAGAATACACAGCAATTATTATTCAATGTGTTGTTATTAAAAAAACCCTTTGTAATTAGTCACTCCCATCTCACAGTGATCCAATATCTATAAGAGTAGAACATGCAAAATATTCTTTAGTACTGTAGAATATGTTGTTGTTGTTATGTGCCGTCAACTCGCCTGCGACTCATAGCGACCCTATGTACAACAGCCCTAAACTCCGCTCTGTCCTGTGCGAATCGCACTGTCTCCGACACTCCCATCCCAATTATCCCAGTCACTGAATCAATCCACCCCTTAGAGGGCCTTCCTCTCCTGCGCTGCCCCTCCACCCTACCAAGCATGATGTCCCTCTCTAAGGACCGGTCTCTCCTCACAACATGTCCAAAGTAAGTTAGACGGAGCCTCAGAATATGAGAATACTAAATTTGGAGAAATCGAGAAAGCCTTCAGTAGGCATGGATACGTAGTTTAGTGGAGAAACAATTTGTATATACAAGTCTTTTGAGAAGTTGAGCTGTTAAGTCTAGATAGCAAGAGATGTCAATAGGGAGACATTGAGCCAGGGCCGGGGGGAGGGGGGAGAGAAAAATTAAAAATATAGGGAATGACTTGTTTTATCCTTAGTTACTTGAACATGTGGTTCTAAGTCCGAGTTTCTGGAAGAAGATGGATGAGAATTTTTTCCCCCCCATAAGCCTCCTGACAGATACTATCCCATCTTTCTCCTATGTTCACAGGCAAACATTATATACAAGTATATACATCAATCAGTTAATGTCAAGGGAAATGGGACTAGAATAATTAGTTAAAAAGGATTATTACTCATCTTGAGATGTGCTTCTGTAGAAATACATGGCCTCAGGTAGAGGGATAGAAAAGCACCATAGTTAAGGTTTGGTTAGAATACAAGGAAAAGTGAATGTATGTTGGCAGATAACCTATAGTGTTATCCTTGTCTGCTCCATATACTACCACTACTACTATGTACATGTATATTGTTACGTTCCATCAAGTGGGAGCCAACCCATAGCTGACCCTCTGACAGGTTTTCAGAGGCAGTTAGTCACACGGGAGGAGACTGCCCATCCTTCCCCCATGGAGCAGCTGGTGGACTCAAACCACGTGCTTTTGAGATTGCAGTGCAGCATTTTATCACTCAGCTGTCAGAGCTCCCCCATGTCTATACACAATCATGTCCTTTCAAGTAGAGAAAGAAAATGTGGTTATCTTTAGAGTTGAAATTTACGATACTTAAAAAAAATTTATGCTATATTTTCTATAGTGAAAAAGTTATTTTTATAGTCAAATATTTAATTTAAAATGTATTTAAAACTTTGGACATTCCTTTCTCTAAAATATATGTATAAATGGTACATTTTTTTCTTTTTAATCCTTCAAATAGTGCTAAAATTTTCTGTTGTCTTAATACTGTCAAGGAAGGAACATCTAATTACATCATTTAACTTCTGTGTCACCATGACCAATTACCATAGAGTTAATTCTGAGAGAGGATGCCATGTGCTTCAGAATAGACCTGCTCTACCTAGACTTGGTTTTCTTAGAGTTTTTTTTTTTAAATTTTTCCCCCATTGTTGCACATTTTCTTTCCCCTTCTCTCCCCACCCTCTAGCCCTCCCCACAATGCACCCCTTATTCCAGATTGTTGTCATACATGTAAGGCCTAATCATATATTCCTTTCAGATGGCAGTGTTCATTATCTATACACTCTTTTCCCATTCTCCCCCCAATCCTCAATATCCTGTTTTATAACTTCAGTGTTATGTAGTATGTGTCTTTTGTAACTGAGATATTTCACTCAGCATAACGTCCTCCAGGCTGTCCCATGTTGTGTAATATTTTACGAGTTCATTTTTTTCCTTCACTGCTGCATAATATTCCATTGTGTGAATGTACCATAGTTTTTCTATCCATTTGTTTGTTGATGGGCACTTGGGTTGCTACCATCTCTTTGCTCTTGTGAATAATGCAATAATAAACATGAATATGCATACATCTGTTTGAGTCGTGGCTCTGGTTTCTTTAGGGTATAGTTCCATTAGTATAATTGCTGGGTCAAATAGTATTTCTGTTTCCAATTTTTTAAGAAAGCTCCAAACTATCTCCCATAGTGGTTGCACCGTTTTACACTCCCACCAGCACTGAATATGAGTTCCAATGTCTCCACCACCTCGCCAGCATTTATTGTTTGCTGCCTTGTTGAACTTTTTTATTTTTTCTGGGGTGAGATGATATCTCATAGGTGTTTTGATTTGCATCTCTCTGTAGCTAGGGATTTTGAACTTTTCTTTCATGTGTTTGTTTTCCATCTGAATGTTGTCTTTGGTGAAGTGTCTGTTCGTACCCTGTGCCCATTTTGTGATTGGGCTGTTTACCTTTTTCTTACTGAGGTGCTGGAACACTATAAATTTGAAATAGAAATCGCTTATCAGATTTCATTGTCAAATATTTTTTTCCCAGACTGGGGGTTTTCTTCTTACCCAATTGGAGAAATTTTTTTTTTTTTTTTTTTTGTGGTTGGAAAGGATGGAAAGCCTCTTTTTCGAGATGATTTGATTCTTAGAAGGTCTCATTAATCTCTCTCCTGGTTGTAGGTCTCCATAGAGTTTTGATGGTGGTGACCTTTTAGAAGAAAATCATCAAGCCTTTCTTCTGAGGTACCTCTCTGAGTGAGTTCCAACCACCATCCTTTGTTTAATAGTCAATTGCTTAACTTTTGATAACAATCCAAGACTCCTTTGTAACTTCTAACAGTGTTTATACCAAGAAGACAGCTCTAAATCTAAAGCCTGTGCATAACCTATAATCTCTGTAGTCATCACCATCGAGTTTACCATCAAGTCGGAACTGACTGGCTCCCCAGCTGATTTTCAGAAGCAGTTAATTGCACGGGAAGAGATTGCCCTTCTTTCTGCTATGGAGCCACTGGTAGTTTCTAATTGTGAGAGTTTAAGTTGGCAACACAACTCTTTACCACTAGGCTACCAAAGTCCCTTCCCAGAGAACTGGGACATAGCCTGGCTCAGGTAGAATGATTCGTGGAATGTTCGGGCAGACCATGATGCTTTGAGACATAAATTCTTACATCAGAGACACAAGAAGAACATCCCTTTTTCTGTACTAATCATTGCTTCCTAGGAGGGAATCTATCTTCTTGTTTCATCAAAATTGCTTTCTTTCTGGGCTTCAAAAATCATGCCAGTTGAGTACTTTATATATCTTTCATTCCTTCTTTCCCCTCTCAATCCTGTGTTTTAGTATTTGTTATATGAAAGGCGGTGAATAGTACTGTGAATTCACACATTAGAAATCAGTTATTAGTAGCTCTTTCTAAGGAGTAACTTAATTGATAAAATGGCCAGAGTAGACTTAGAAAATGTTGTTATTTCATGGGATAGAATTTTGAAAGACTTCTAAAGCTGACGAAGTAGTTTCTGTCCTAGATAAAATAAAATTAAATCAGTTGTTTCCAATATTTGAATTAAGATAGTTCAGCCTTTTCCCCAGGCCCAAGTGATTAAGTTATTTAATTAACTTTTTTTTTTTTTAATTCGTTCATTCTTATATTGAATGCACCAAGGGAATAAACAGGTCTCTTTTGGAGAGTGTGAAACCAAGATGCTCCTTGGAAGTAAGGATTTTGAAACTTTGTCTCACATAC
>NW_006400006.1:1881081-1895933 GCF_000299155.1 Elephantulus edwardii
TGGTGGGGAGAGGTGAAAGTGCTCATCTGTTAACTGAAAGATTAGTGGTTAGACTCTACTAGTCCCTGTAAGGAACACAGTTGCGAACACTTCTGCAAATAGTATGGGGCAGTTTGTCCTGTAGTGCCACTTTTAAGTTGAAATTTATTGCATGACAGTGAATGGGTACTGTTGTTGTTGATTGCCACTGAGTTGATCACAACTCATAGTGGCCCTATGAACAAAAGACCTGAAGCCTTTCTATAACTGTCATCGTTACTCAAAGTTTATAGAGTTTCCAGAGGCATGCTATTTAGGAAGTGGATGCTACTCCTGCTTCCAAAACTTTAAAAATTTGCAAATTTGTGATTCTTAAGTTAATATAATTGCCCTGCTTTGTAATTACTGACTTATTTAGTTAAGATAATTTAAAATAGTTTTTACTTTATTGTTGACTCAAAATTATTAAGAGATGGAGATTTGATGATGGGATAGTTGAAGAACATATTTTTGTTTCTATTCTGTCATGTTTTGTTCAGTTCCTGATCATAAATGCCTTTTATAAGAAAACAAACTACAACTATACACATGGCCTCACCAGATGGCCTACACAGGAATTAGATTGAATACATCTATTGGAGAAGCTCCACATCAGATGTGAAAACTATGCCGGGTGCTGCTTTTGGAACAGACCATTAACTTCTCATATGCAAGTTTATGTTGAAGCTAAAGAAAAGGAAAACACATCTTCAAGAACCAAAATTTGACCTTGAGTCTATCTCACTTTTCTTTAAAAACCATCTCAGTAATTTGAGACCCTGACACAAATGAACAAAGATTAGACGCGCTGTGGGAGGATATCAAGAATATCACTGGGATGAATGCAGAGTTATTACAAAGGCAGAGGGGGAAGAAAGGACAAAGGTGGATGTCAGAAGAGACTATGAACATTGCACTAGAACACCAAGAAGCCAAAACAAAGAGAAGAAATCAGGATATTAAGGAGCTGAACAGAAGATTTCAAAGGACAGATTAGGAAGACAAAGCAAAATATTATAATGCAATGTACAAAAAACTGGAGTGTGAAATTCTAAAGGAATAAACTTGGTTGACATTCCTTAAGCTGAAGGAACAGAAGAACAAATTCAAGTATACTTAAGGATACTGAAGGCAGAATATTGAATGACCCAGGAGGCATCAAAAGAAGGTGGAAGGAGCACAGAGTCATGGTACCAAAAAGACGTGTCTGTCACAAGAATTCCATAAAACAACTTATGATCAAGAGGGAGTGGTGATGGAGGAAGTTCAAGCTGTTCTGAAGGAATTGGCAAAAAAAAGGGGGCTCCTGGGATTGATGACATGTTACTTGATATAGTTCAACAAACAGATGCAGCCCTGAACATACTCACCAGGTTATGCCAAGAAATCTGGAGAACAGCTATCTAGCCAACTGACTGAGAATCCCTATTTATTCCTTTTCCAAAAAAAGGTGATAGAATGTGTAAAATTATTGACCAGTATCACTAATATCATGTGCAAGTAAAATCTTGCTGAAGATTATCCAAAACCAACTGGAACAGTTAATCAACAGAAATACTAGAAATACAGTCTAGGTTTAGAAGAGGCTGTGACACTAGGGACATCATAGCTAAAAATGTCAGGTGGATTTTGGCTGAAAGCAGAGTAACAGAGAATTGCCTGTGTTTCATTGACTTTGCAGAGGAATTTGGCTGTGTGGATCACAACAAATTACAGCAAGCTTGAGAAGAATGGGAATCCCAGAACACCTAATTGTGCTCATGTGAAACATCTACGTGGACCAGGAAGCAAATGTTAAGTCAGAGCAGGGGGAATCTGCATGGTTCAATATTAGGAAAGTAGTGCATCAGAGATGCATCCTGTCTCCATACCTTTTCAATTTATATGTGGAACAGATTATTTGAAATGCTGGACTTTATGAACAGGAATGTGACATTAGAATTGGAGGAATACTCACCATCAACCTGCATTATACAGATGACAGAACCTTGTTTGGTGAAATGGTGGAGGACCTGAAGCATTTGCTGCAGAGGATCAAGGATTGCAGTTTTCAGTATAGATTGAAGCTCAGCATCAAGAAGACAAAGATTCTCACCCCTGGGCCAGTTAGCAGCAACATAATATATGGACAAGTGACTGAGACTGTTAACAATTTCAGCGTGCTTGGTTCCAAAATCAACACTATTGGTACCAGCAGTCAGGAAATCAGAAGATTAATTGCATTGGGAAAATCTATCAGTGACTTCTCCAGAGTGCTAAAGAGCAAAGTTAGCAGTCTAGAGACCGAAGTGTACCCAATCCTGTACTTGGTTTTTGCAAATTACTCGCTACACATCTAAGAGCTGCACAGTGACTAAGAATGACAGAAGAAGAATCTGTGCCTTTGAGTTGTACTGGAGAAGAATACTGAACATACCATGGACTGCCAAGAGAACAAACAGGCTTGTCCTGGAGAGGGTGAAATCAAATTGCTCCTTAAGGCAAGGATTGTAAAGTTCCATCTGACATACTTTGGGCATGTTGCTTGGAGGGACCCGTTCTTGGAGAAAGAACATGCTTGGAAGGATGGAGATACAATGCCAGAGAGGAAGACACTGAATGTTATGGGTTGACCCAGTAACTGGGTTAATGGAAGTAGGTGTGTCAGAGATGGTGAGATTGGCTTAGGATAGTATGGGGCTATTGTACATAGGGTTGCTGTGAGTCTCAGGTGACTCCAAAGCATATAACAGCATCAATAACCCAGCCATATAATGAAAGTAAAAGCCAATGGCTTGAAAAGCCACATTGCATAAACCACTATAGCTCAGTTTTCCTCTATTTTGTTGACCCTTTGCTTTTTTAAGCAAGATGTCCTTCTCTACAGAGTAGGATTCCTGAAAACATTTCCAAAGTATGTAAGATAACGTCTTGCCATCTTCATTTCTGAGAATAATTTTACATGTATTTCTTGAGTGGTTGAATTGTTTTTGGCAGTCCATGGTCATGGTGTTAGCTTAATAATTGGCTTTTCTAGCCATTACGTTAGCCCCTCTGGTCTCCAGCTTTCTTAACTGTAGACACATGGCCTTGCAAATCATCATCAGCTGTGGGATTTGGATAAGAGAAAGAGTGCTTGCCATGCTGGGCAGCAAGATCCTGGTGAGACCCTGATGATGGTGGTGGAGTGATTGTAGCATTGCTGTGAAGAAACTTAGCAAGGTGCAACCAGAGGAGCCCCGAGATACAGGCCACAGTTAAAAGTTTTGCTTTTCTTGCCTGATAATTGAAGGAAAAGCGGACTTAAAACTGCTCTGGGGCAAACCTTGCTGGATAATTTGGATTTGACTACGGAACTAAACCAGGACTTTCACTAGTTGAAAATTGTGTTGTGTTGTTAATCTGGCTTGGGGCTGCTGGACTAAACCCTGGACTTCCACTGGGTAACAGCCTTTGCCTCTCCCACTCCCCAACTTACTTTCCTAATAAACCTCATTCTTGGTACCCAGCTGTGGATAAATTCTGTGAGTCAGTAGTGAATATTGAACACAGTGCTTGGTGGAAATAGGTGCTGGAGCATGGAGGCATGTGTGTGTGTGGTATGTCTGATATAGCAACTATTTGTTTGGTGCTATGGATATTATTGCTTGGGACAGTTCCCCTTTATGAAACAAGTAGATAAATAAGGCCAAACCCAAAATCATACACACTATGGTCTAGTCGATTCTGACTCCTATTGACCCTTTCAGATGGAATATAACTACCCCCTGGTGTTTAAAAGACTATAAATGTTTATGGAATGCTTCACATCTTTCTTCCATGGTGTGACTGCTGACCAGATTTTCAGTTAGCTGTTGTATTACTTAAGTAATGCTGTTATAAAAGAAATATCATAAGTCTATGACTCTTAACAAATGGAAATTTGGCTTTTCACTGTTTTGGTGGTGGTGGGGGTTGTTAGATGCTGTTGAGTCGTACATGCCTCATAGCGACCCTATAAACGAAAGGCCTGAGCACTGTTTGTACATAGTTTCTGGAGGCAAGCAATTTCGGAAGTGTTTTAGTCGGGAAGCTCCAGCAAACACTGTCTACCATGTGTTCCGAACATACTTAGGTGTTTAGAAGTTTGAATTATGGTACTGGCTCTTTGAGAAGGATTTTTTTCTCTCGTCAACTGTAGAAGATGGTTCTTGTCTATTCTGAGCTTCTACTTCTGGGCAGTCTTTATGTGGCTTGGTACCTCTCCTGTTTCTGCTTGCTCAACTGCTTGTTTAATCTCATATCTCAAAAGAGACTGACTCAGGATACACCCTATACTATTCTTGTTTCAATATTATAGTGTCAACAACCCATTTTCAAATAGTATTATAGCCATAGGTACAGGGTTAGGATTTACAATACATGTTTTGGGAAGGTAAAGTTCAACTCATTATAACAACTGAGTGTATAGCTATTGTACCATTTGGGCTCCTTATAAGTAAGGCAGGGGCACTGATATTTCCAAGCAGCTAGACCTCCTGATTGATGGATTATTCATCTTTTCTTTGGCCACATCAGTCCACCTTTTTAACTTTTATTTCTTTGAAATTTAGTTTATTTTTTAGTGATTTCCCAAAAATAGAATTTAATCTACTGTGTTTTAGATTTGCTCATGGATTTTCTATTAAGTAACAAATCATTTGTAACAAAATGCTGCTCACATAGGGACACCTGGGTCAGATCTCTGCCACCTCCAGAAGGGAAAAGAATCCCCAGCTCCTTCATAACAGTACAAAACAGATTCCCATGTCAGACATGTTCCCATACTTTCACATCTTCTACCAATTCTAACACCAGCGATCCCTCTCAAGGCTCCACTGCTGGGTCTGTTCATCCATTGCAGTGGTCACAGAGAACTTGAAGACCATACTTAAAATTATGGGGTTTATTGTTGTTATGTGACTCAAGTTGACTAGGTCTCATACTAACCTTATGGCCAACAAATCTCAGCCTTATCCTGCCTTGTGCTATCCTCATGATCTTCAACATGGTCAAGCTCATTGTTGCAGTCACTTCTAGTACAACTTGTTGAAGATCTTCCTCTTTTTGCCGGACCCTCCACCTTTCCCAGTATAATGCCTTTTTCCATGGGCTGGCTGACTCCTGACAGTGTGCCCAAAGTATATGAGATGAAGTTTTATCCTTGCCTTGAAGAAATGCTTTGGTTACACTTCTTCCAAGACACACTTATTTGCTCTTTTGGCAGACTATGAGATATTCAGTATTCTTATCCAACATCACAGTTCAGACGTATTTACTCTTTTTTATCTTCCTTATTCATGAACCACTTTGAGAAGCGTACAAAACAATTGAAAATTGAAAAAACTTGCATCAGGCCACCTTCATCTTTAAACTCTGACATTGTGGCTCTTTGAGAGGTCCTTGACAGCAGACTTCTTGACGCTGGTGGCCTAGTAATAAGAAGCTGTGCTGCAGTCCGGAAGGCACAATGTTCGAATCCACCGGCTGCTCCCTGGGAGAAATATGGGCAGTCTCCTCCCATACGATTAGCTACTCAATCTGCTGTGAACAGGATCTCTGGGCCAGACAAATGTGATGCACTGTAGTTTTTCCTTTCATGATAGTGAGATTCTCATTTTCAGCCTCTGAATCTACTCATTTTAAACCTGATGAGACAACAAAATTATCCAATCCCACTGTTAGTAGTCTGTAAACCCTATTTGCATGTTCCCACCCTAGAAGTGTTATTTACCTTTTTCTACATTACTAGCATAGTTCTGTCCAGCCATATGGCACAAATGATAGCTAATGGCCAGAAAAGCAATTTTTGAGCACTCTGCACCTCACCACTCTTTGCTGATGACTGAAGGAAATACTTTATAAAGGAAGAAAAAGGTAGTTGGCATTTCTTAGGTGGCTAGACAGTGAAAATGAATATGAGTTGTATTTTTAACCATAGCAATATTTATTTTTGTGACTGTTGCTTAGGTTTATTAATGTTTTCTGTTACATGTCCGTTATTAAGAAGTTTAAAAGACTTAAATGTTACACAGACCATCACATTATTCCTGTAGAGGCAAACAGACTCGGCTGTTAACCCCAGTGGGTTTTTAAGAGGAGATTGCCAGTGAAATTGGCTCGTAGACGTTTTTTTGTTGTTGTTTGGTTAAACATATATGTAGTTGGAGTTAAATACATGTACAAGAGGGGAAGTTAGGTCTAGATAACAAATAACTGTGGGAGTGTGCAACAGATCTATGAATGATCCTGTCTAGCCGTGGGCATGACTGAGCTCACCACCGGAGTTTGTGTAGACACAGAAGAAGAGAGAGCTGAGAATTAATCCTGGACACTCCAGTATTTAGGGATTTGGAAAGAAATTACCAAGTGAGGTAGGTGGGAGATCAGATGATTGTGATGTTTTGGAAGACAAGTGAAGAAAGGATTTAAGGGAGGAATGATCAAATTGTTGAATGATGCTGAGTTACTACTTAGGAAATGGACTGACAGTTTACTATTTGGTAACATGAAGGTCATTGGTATTCTAATGTTGGGTGGCATGAGACCTTACTTGTCTTATGTCTTAAGGGATAATGGGAAGTACCATCAAAGACTGTTCTCTATGAAGTAGATGTCAGGCTTAACCTCACTCTCCAACTTTTTTTATTTTAACCAATTCTGAAACTATCTACCTTTCCCAGTATACTCACTACTTCTCCTTTGACTTGTTAATTCATTGCACTGTTTCAGTTGACACACTGAAATCACAGTCCATGTTTATAATTATGGTGTTTATGAGGTATGTAGCAGGCTTCTATCTGGATTAGAATCAAAGTGGAAGTAACAGAAACTACTGAGAAACAGTTCATCGGTGAAGGTGTTTTCCAACTAAGACAGCCCTCCGTTCATACTAAGTACCATTGGGTCTTTTTACAGTTCTTTTGCTCTGTTTCTATGTGCCTAGAAGCACATTCCACTAGGAAGCCTTCTGCCTTAGGTGCTCAGCTCTAAGTCTTGGGATTGGTGAATCCACTGCAGCAGCCATGCTCTGTGGGCTGGGAATGCCACCACAGGCATCTCGGTACTTGTACTGTCTTGCGCTGTACTATCCCCAGAGTTACAGCTTCCTCTGGCTCTGGATCTAGGAGGTTCTTGGTGTAAGGATGCTAGGTCCAATGAATGCATTCCATTCCTAGGTTCTTAAAGGTAATGAGGTCTCCCTCAACCTCTGTACGATTGGTATTGTTAAGCCACAAAACATGGCAAAACAGAGCAGTTTCCTCAATAGGCCATAGATACCTAATTTACATAATAATTTACCAATTCCTGTAGAAATTTTACATACCTTATTTGCATAGAAGACTGACTGATCCATTTATAAGATTGTGACCTAGCAAAACATCATAATAGAGCTGTAAACCTATTGCCAGAAAGGCAGTTAAATATATAAAGAGTAACTCATTGCTCTGCAGGCATTCTCATGAAGTGATTTACAAAGAGTGGAAAGGGAAAGGCCTAGCTTTAGTGGAAAGTAAAATTGGAAAGAGAAATAGAGACTGTGAGTCTAAATGGTTGAGAAATTCTTCTATAAAGCAGAGCAAGATATTATACAGTGAGTAGAGGATCATGGGGAGGATAAAGAAATTTTAAGAAACAGACATTATAGTATATTTTGTTCAATATGAGAGTATGCTTTCATTTCCCTTGCTTTCTTTGGTGTGACATTGCAGAAATTTGTCAATTTTATTGATCTTTTCAAAGAACCAGCTCTTAGTTTAATTCATTGATTCTACTAAAAGCAAATGCAGAATTGTATTAAGTGAGCTATTTTCTTTATCACAAGTCAGTACATTTCGTCACATATTGAAAGGCAGAGAATCATTGCCTTGGTTTGGAAATTTAACAGCTCTTTCTCCAGAGGCTTTTCTTAAATTTTTAAAGAGCATATTCAAATTGCTAGCTTTGTCAGTATAAAATATTAAATAGTATGTACAACACTTTCCTGAATCAAGAGGAAATCTTATTTTAATATCTTCGTCACTTCCTAGTTTGTCAAAATAATAAATTTAGTTCAAGGTGGTTTATATTGCATTGAAAATTATAAAATTAAGTCATCAAAAATTGAAGTTAAAAAACTGTTGTCTGAGCAGATCAAGGGAACACTGCATAGTTTAAAATTCAAAAAGGTATGTGTCAGGGCTGTATCCTTTCTCTATGCCAGTTCAGTCTGTATGCTGAACAAATCATTCCAGAAGTTGGACTACATGAAGACGAATGTGGCATCAGGATCAGATGAAGATTTAACAACAGTTTACTTTATGCACATGACACAACGTTATGGACTGAATGTGGCGATAACTTGAGATGCTTGCTACAGAATGTCAAGGACTACAGCTTTCAGTATGGTTTATATCTCAATATCAAGACAAAAATCCTCACCTCTGGGTCATTATGCAGCATTGTGACAGATGGAGAAAAGATTGAAATTGTCAATGATTTAATCTTACTTGGATCCACAGTCAACAGCCTTGGTATCAGCAGTCAGGAGATGTACCTCTTCAAAGTCTTGAGAAGCAATGATATCATTTTAAAGGTTAAGGTGCACCTGATTAAAGCCACAGTCTTTCCAGTCACTTGCCATGCATATGAAAGCTGGGCATTGAATAAGTAGGGCAGAAGAGGAATCTATGCCTTTGAGTTGTGGTATTGGAGAAGAATACAGAATATCCCATTGAATGCTAAAAGAACAGATATATCTTAGAGAAAGTGCAGCCAGAGTGCTCCTTGGAGGCAAGGATGGTGAAACTTCAACTTACATACTTTGGATGTGTTTTAGGGGCTATATCTTGGAAGAGAAGCTCGTGCTTGGAAAGGTAGAGGTTAGCGAGGGAGAAGACCCTCAGTAAGATGGATTGCTACAGTACTGTAGCAATAGGCTCAAGTGTCTTGGAGATGGTGAGGATGTTATAGGATAGCACAGGCTCTGTTGTTTGTGGGACCCCTTTGAATGATACTTTGTCCCATGACACATAATAGTTTAGTTTAATTACTCCTTTGTATTATGTATAACTATTTTTTAAAGTTTGCCTTTTTAATTAAAGTGTTTTGTTTAAGGAATTGAGAGGTTTATTATGAAAAATAGCCTTATCTGATGTGTTCTACTTTATTGCTTATTGTGTTGCTCTCCTTCCTGACTATATATGCTTGTTTACTTTCCCCATCCACTTTTGGTAGTTACTTCTCTGACTAAATAATTTCTCTCTTCATCAGTTTTATTATTCCATTACTTTGCCTACTGACTTCTTGTTAGGATCTGTGGTGACTTTGTTTGGTTTTATCAACCCTCACCTACATTTATAATCATATCATTAGCTCTAATTCTGCTGTTGATCATCACTACAATTGCACCCTCTCTCTCTCTGTGAATGGTTACTCTATGACTGTACCTCTGGACTTTGTACTTTGCATGTTATAAGTCATGTAAAAACATTACTCATTTCAGTTATAATTCTAGCTCTCAACCAGTCTCTTAATTTTACTTTCAGTTTGTCAAAGCTTGTAATAATTACATTCTGCTTCATAACTATATTAAGTCTGCCATTTGAAACCAACAAGCAGTATTTTCATAATTATAAGTCAATATTGGGTGCTGTGAAGCTAGATAGTTTGCTTTTATACTTTTTTTTTTACCCCCTACAATTTGGCCTTACACCATTAAAAAAGTATTTCCAACTTCCCATTCAAATAATGTTCTTGGGCACCGTTGAGCCTACTGGCCTCACAGTGACCTCATGTATAAAGTTCATATGCCTTAATGAGTTTTCTAACCATTTCAGGTAATAGCATATGATCAGGACCTAATGGTAATGAAGGAAAAAGTTCAAGGTATGCTGAAGGCATTAAAAAAAAATGAGGCCTCAAGAATTGTTGAGATACCAATTGAAATATTTCAAAAACCATGCAGCCCTGGATGTGCTTACTGGTCTATTCTAAGAAAGTTAGAAGACAGCTACATGACCAACTGACTGGAAGAAAGCCATATTTGTTCCCATTTGCAAGAAAAGTGAACTAACAAAATGCGGTGATTATTGAACAATATCATTAATACCACATACTGGTAAATTCTTGCTGAAGTTTATAAAAAATGATTGACGCTGTACATTGATAGAGAACTGCTAGAAATTCAAGGTGGATTTAGAAGAGGCTTTGGCACTAGGGATATCATTGCTGATGTCAGATGGATCTTGGCTGAAAGCAGAGAAGGATGTCTATTTGTGTTTTATTACCTGTGCAAAGAATTTTGACTGTGTGGTTCATAACATATTATGGCTAAAATTGAGAAGGCTAAATCCAAGCACATTTATTGTGCTCATGTGAAACGTATCCCTAGACCAAGAAGCTCTTGTCTAAACAGAGCAAAGAAACACTGCATGGTTTAAAATCAAGAAAGATGTGTATCAGGGCTATATCTTTTCCCCCAAATCTGTTCAATCTATATGCTAAGCAAATCATTCAAGAGGCTGAACTTTATAAAGAAGAATGTGGCTTTAGAATTGGAGAAAGACTAATCAAAAACTTGAATTATGCAGATAATACAAACTTGCTTGCTGAAAGAGGTCTTGAAGCATTTGCTGCAGAAAAATCCAAGATTACAGCCCTCAATACGGATTACATTTCAACATTAAGAAGACAGAAAGCCTCACATCTAGACTAGTAGGCAACTTAATGATAGATGGAGAAAAGATTTAATTTGTCAGTGATTTCATCTTGCTTGAATCCATGAACAGCATCCTTGATACTAGCAGTCAAGAAAAAGATGTCTTGTGTTGGGTAAAACTGCGATAAGGGGCTTCCCCAAGGTGTTAAGGAGCAGTGATGTCCGATTAACAACTAAGGTGCATTAGCTTCAAGCCATGATCATTTTTAATGTTATGCATCTGAAAATTGAACATTGACTAAGGGTGAAAGAAGAATTGATGCCTTTGAGATGTGATGCTGGAGAAGGATACTGAATATTCCACAAACTGCCAAAAGAACACAAGAATGTCTTGGAAGAAGTACAACCAGAGTGCTCCTTAGAGGCAAGGGCGATGATGCTTTATCTCACATACTTGAGCTGATCCTTGGATAAGGACAGCATGCTTGGAAAGGTGGAGGGTCAGCAGAAGAGAGGAAGACCCTCAATGAGATGAATTGACACACTGAGAGCTGCAATGTGCTCAACTATATGAGAGATGATGAGGGTGGCATAGAGTAGGGCAAGGCTCAGATCTGTTGTTCATAGAGTTGCTGTGAGTTGTAGTTGACTCAGTGGCACTTGACAACAATATTTACAGAAATATATAGCCATGTCTTTATTCTACAGGGCTGCTGGTGGGTTCATGCTACCAGCCTTTTGGTTACAAGTCCAGTGTTTCACCTTTATGCCATCAAGGCTAACAATAGCTAACAGTTAATAAATACAGTGTGCTGAGAGCTGTGCTAAGAATGATATAATTTGATCTGCTCAGAAACCTTATTGAATAAGTAGGATTACTGTGTTGACTTTTACCCTCACTCTTTAAAAAAAAATTGAAGAAAAGATATTTTCTCATAGGTACTACTCAGTTGCCCGAAAATTTGGACTGTGTTGTATGCTGTGTTGTGTTTTCTGCTTCCTTCTGATTGAATAGAGTCATAATTTGGACTGTGTTGTATGCTGTGTTGTGTTTTCTGCTTCCTTCTGATTGAATAGAGTCATAGTACCTTTGTTGTCAGGGTGGTTGCCTGCTAACTCAAAAGTCAGTAGTTTGAACCAACCATCTGCTCTGTGAGAGAAAGATGGAGCTGTTTGCTTCCTTAAAGATTTAGTCTCAGGACGTCTCCTCTTCCTTACAAGGTTACTCAGTTGAAATTTACGTGATCACAGTGAGTTTGGTTTTGACTCCTAGTGATACTTAGAGCAGCTAGCTAATTTTTTTCTTTTTTATGACATTCTGGAAGCTTGACTCAGAGGGTAATGTGCTCAGCTGCTAACTGCTAGGCCAGTTTGTACCAACAAACTATTCTCTAGGAGAAAGATGTAATAGTCTGATAGAAGGTGAAAAGATAGAAGTTATTGATAATTTCTTTTTACTTGGATTCACAGTCATCACCTATTGCTTTTTTCTTTCTTTCTTTTTTCTTTTTGTTAGTGGTAGTCAAGAAATCAAAAGCTATGTATCCTTGGGAAAATCTGCTGCCAAAGACTTCTCCAGAGTGCTAAGCAGCAATGATGTTAGTTTAAACACTAAGGTGTGCCTGATCCAAGCCATGGTTTTTATTTATTTCATAGGCATCTAAAGGTTGGACATGACTTAAACTGACAGAAAAAAAAGAAAATCAATGCCTTTGGATTGTGTTGTTGGGAAAGAGTACTGAATATTCCTCATCTGCCAAAAAACAAACAAGCCTGTTTTGAAGGAAGTACAATCCCTAGAGGGAAGGATGGTGAAACTTCATCTCATATCTTTTCGGCTTATTGTCAGGAATAGCGAGTTCTTGGAAAAAGACAGTATGCTGGGAAAGATGAAGGGTCAAAGAAAGAGAGGAAGACCCTCAACAAGTTGAATTGACCCTGTAACTTTAATAGATTTGCCCGTATCAGAGATCATGAGCATGGTACAGGATAAGGCATGGTTCATGTCTTTATTCACAAGGTTGCTGTGAGTTTTGGTCAACCTGATGGATGACACTTAACAACAGCAGCAACAGCCTTGGAAGTCCTATGGACTAGTTCTGCTTTGTCCTATAAAGTCTTCTGAATAATAATAATGGACTTGCAGTGAGTGATTGTGTGTATGTGTGTGTGTAGAAAAAGAGTGAATGTGATTAAGGAGTTCTTTTAAGTATACAATTGGATAATAAACATGTCTTGTCTTTTTTGTGCCTGATTGTGGAAACTTTAAATGGCTGGGTGTTAGTGCTTACAAAGTTTTGTTCTGGTTGTTGTTAGTTCATCTTTTGTGTCATCTGCGTCTCATGTACTGTGGACGACAGGTCAAAACCTTGCCTTGTCATGTGCAATTTTCACGATCTCTATCTTGTTGCTGTCGCTGTGTCAGCTTTTCTTGTGGATACTGTTGAAGAAGGCTGAATGAGTGTTACTGTTTTGGGGAAATTTTCATTCTCTTTTCTTTCTTAATTAAAATTGCTAAGGTGTAAAGATAAACAACACAACACCAGGAATTGATGTAAGGAATTATAATACACTGTTGCTAACTGTGTATAAATTGAAAACTGTCTAGTATTTTCTAAAAAGTTAAGTGTCAGGTATTTAGATATTTAGTCATAAAAGCAAAATAAAAACAAATTATGTCATTGACGCTCGAGTACAGTAGCCCAAAAATTATAGCAAATACCAATGTTCTTTTTATTACAGTAGCCTAGCAGTTGAATGAATAAAGAAATTGATATAAAGTGGAATACTGCTCAGCAATGAAAAGGAACAGAGCCTAATCTCAGAATCCTGAAACTTAATGAAAAAAAAAAAAACCCAAAAAACAAAGCACAACAAGAGTATATATTGTATGATTACATTTATATTAAAAAAACAGAAAATTCCTATCAATCTCTGGTGACCAGAAGCGTCATTTGATTATCTGGAGCCAAGAGTACAGAGGGATAGACTTCAGATAGTCATGTGGAATTTTGAGGGATGACAGAAATGCCTAGGTTTTGGTGGTGGTCATGTTTTCAAGTACATCTAAAAACAAAACCAAACCCATTGCGCTAATTTATAACCTTTCATTGGATTTCTGAGGCTGTAAATCACTTAGGAGGAGATGATACATCTTTCTCCATGGAGATGCTCACGGAGTTGATCTGTCATTCAAAAAGAAAAATTACCTCATTCTTGTTTTGGTTCTGGAATTTGGATTTTTATATTTTTTCTTCCCTTCCAACCTATTAGAAATGTTTTAGCAGAATTATAATTTTGGGTAATGTGGGAGGTAAACAACATCTTATTAAATGTTGAAGACCTTGCCATGTAATTGAGGCAAATTATTGACAATAAATGTGGTGGGAGTCAGAAGCAGTGAAGAAAGGTGGGAATAAATGACCTCTTAAAGAGATGGAGAGGCAGGTTCTAAGGAATTTGAACAGGACAGCTGATCCAGAGTTTGCATGTTTAGGCTAACAGAATTGTCTATTATGTGCTGACTTCTCATGACCATCAGCCACTGTTGTTCATCCTCTCAGACACAGACTTGGAATAATTGTTCCTGTTAGGTAACTATTATGTGAGAACTGACTAGAAAAAAATTTTTTATTTGAAGAGTTATTGCACAAATATGTTTATAAATGTCCACAATTCTGCACAAATTGCATAGAATGATCTTTGTTATTCTCCTTTTTGCACTAAAGCACCATTTTAATTCAAAATATCTTTTAGATTTTGCAGCTCTTAAATTCAGGGTTTATATTTGTGTTTTCATGGCATTTAATTTAGTGTATAGTATGTTATAGCACATCAGCAGGGAACTACCAGAAGTCCAGGCTGGGTTTAGAAGGGGTCATGGTACTAGGGATATTGTAGCTGATGTTAGATGGATCTTAGCTGAAAGCAGGAGATACCAGAGGAATGTATATCTGTGCTTCATTGATTATGCAAAGGCGTTTGACTGTGTGGATCATAATAAACTGGCTGACTCTGAGAAGAGTGGGAATCCCAGAACACTTGATTGTGATAGTGCAAAACCTGTTCTTGGACCAAGAGGCAGTCGTCAGAACAGAGTAAGGAAACACTGCATGGTTCAAAATTGGGAAGGGCGTACACACACCAGGGTTGTGTCCTATCTCCATACCTTTTCAACCTGTATGCAGAACAGATTATC
>NW_006400006.1:1903808-1908226 GCF_000299155.1 Elephantulus edwardii
GGGTGGGGAGAAGAATGAACTGGGGAGGAGGGTAGAGAAAACAGTGCAACAATGAATGAATGAAAACCCAAAATCTCTGTAAATGTTCATTAAAACTAACAAAATTTAATAAAAAAAATGCCATGACTTGACAACCAAGTGAAGGGGGTGGGAGAGATTTTATTTCCCCCTAAATTTGGATCCTAGTTCTGTTGTTGTTCTGGGAGAAACCCTAATTGAGGAGACAGGTGGTGGCTTAGGAAGCTTCTAGGAAGCCCAGGAGACGAACAAATAATTGATGAAGTATGAAATCTTGTGACTGTATTTCTGAAATTTCTGAAAACAGACTGTATGCTTGTACAGTTATACCTGACTGTGTAAGAATAATAGGAAGAAAGTAAGATGGATTTGGTAGATTTCTTTTCCAATTTAAAAAATGTTTTTTTAAAAATTCATTCATTGTTGCACGTTTTCCTCCCTGTTACCTTATCCTTCTTCCCCAGTCCATCTTGCAATGCACGTCTTATTCTGGCCTGTTGTCATATGTAGGGTTTTTTTGTTGTTGTTTTTATTTATTTATTTAGTTTTAATTAATTTTAATAAAAGCTTACAGAGACTTAGGGTTTCCAGTCATTCATTGTTGCACTTTTCTCCCTTCCCACCCCCTCCCTCCCAGTTTACTCTTGTCCTTGAAAAGTAAAAGAAAACCTCTTTCATTGTTATGTAATCCCTCCCCACAAATCCACTCCACTGTGCAGCCTTCATTCTGGATTCCTATCATTCATTCTGGACTCCTGTCATGACAATAATACTCAATCAAATATCCATTTTAAACAGTTGTCTCCCTCATCTGTTACAACAGTGGCCTTATCCAATATTCTTGTATATTCACACAATGGAATACTATGCAGCATTGAAAAACAAGGAACTTATGAAATATTATACAAAATAGATAACCCTGGCGGACATTATGCTGAGGGAAATATCTCAGTCATACTTAGTTTTAAGCCTTTGCAGAACAGATGCAGGGAAAGAATAAAAAGGCAGGGAGGGATGTTGGGATCAGGGACAAAGTGGATCCACTCGTCAGCTACTGCATCCTGCTTGGCTGGGGAGGTCAGTGTTCTGAGCAGGGTGAACATCTTGTATGTCTTGAGTGTGGAGAGTAGTAAAGATACATAAGTTTCTTTGAATGACAATTCTGTCATTCTTACCACTGATTCCTTGTATTGGTAACAGAAATTTTACCATTTACTAAAAAGAGATGGACTTCTTTTTTTTATGGTGGTGGTGCATGTTAATGTGCGGACTAGTTGGTTGCGACTCATAGCGACCCTTTGTACTAAATAGCTCTGACCCCTGCCCTATCCTGAACCAATCTCACTGTCTCTGACACACCTACTCATTATCCATTTTTAATCCATTTCATCCAGGGTCTTCTACTGCGCTGTCCCTTTACCTTTCCAAGCATGATGTCCTTCTCCAAGGATTGGCCCCTCCTGGCTACATGCCCAAAATATGTGAGATAGAGCTTCAAAATCCTTGCCTCTAAGGAGCAGCCTGGTTCACCCTTTCCAAGACAGGCCTATTTGTTCCCTTGGCAGTTCATGGTATGTGCAGTATTCTTCTCCAGCACCACAACTCAAAGGCATCAATTCTTCTATCATCCTTAATCATTGCCCAACTCTCTGATGCATAGCAAATAATTGTGGAGACCATTACTTGGATCAGATGCACCTTAGTCTCTAGACTGACATCATTGCTCCTCAGTACTCTAGAGAGGTTCCTGACAGCAGACTTTCCCAGTGCAATTTGTCTTTTGATTTCCTGCCTGCTGGTACCAAGAATGTTTATTGAGGAGCTAAGCAAACTGAAGGTTTTAATAATCTCCATCTCTTCTCCATCAGTCATAATGCAGCCAATTGGCCCAGTGGTGAGAATCTTTGTTTCCTTGATGTTGAGTTTCAGTCCATCTTAAATACTACAGTCCTTGACCTTCTGCAGCAAAACTTCAGGCTGTCCTCAGTTTCAGCAAGCAAGGTTGTGTCATCTGCATAGTACAGGTTGTTGATGAATCTCCCTTCAGTAAAATGCCACATTCCTCTTCCTAAAGTCCAGCCTACCAGATGATCTACTCCACATACAGAGTAAAAAGGTATGGTGATAGGATGCACCACTGATGTACACCTTTCCTGATTTTGAACCATGAAGTATTTCCTTGGTCTGTTCTGATAACTTTTTCCTGTTCTAAATACAGATTTTGCATAAGCAAAAGTGTTCTGGGATTCTCATTCTTCTCAAGGTTAGCCACAATTAGTTCTAATACTCATCAGTATCTTTGCATAGTCAGTGAAGCACAGATAGACACATTCTTCTGGTACTCTTTGCTTTAAGCTAAGATCCATCTAACATTGGCTGTAATGTCTGTACTACCACAGCCTCTTCTAAACCCCACTTGCACATCTTGGGAGTTCTTTTTCAATTTACTGTTCCAATCGTTTTTGGGTAATCTTCGGAAGGATCTTACTTGTGTGTGATGTTAGTGGTTAGTGATATTGTTCAATAATATCCACACTCTTTTGGACACCTTTTTTTTTAAAATTGGAATAAATATGGATCTTTTCTAGTCAGATAGTTGTCCTTCAGATTTCTTGGCACAACTTAGTGAATATGTTTAGGGCTTTATCTGTTCGTTGAGATATGTCAATTGGTATTCCATCAATTCCTGAGGCCTTGTTTTTTGCCAATTCCTTCAGAGCAGCTTGAACTTCCTCCTTCATTAACATTGCCTTTTGATCATGTGTTATTTCATGAAATTCTTCTGTGTCAGCCAATTCTTTTTGATACAGTGACTTTATATACCTTCTGTTTTGATGCTTCCTGGATCATTTAGCATCCTGCCCATAGCATCCTTATGTATTGCAACTTGAGGCTTGAATTTGTTCTTATATTCCTTCAGCTTAAGTTCACTATGGTCAGTTTGGATGTGGTAGGATCTGTTGTTGTTGTTATGTGCCGTCGAGTCCCATGCAACTCATAGCGACCCTATGCACAACAGCCCTAAACTCTACTCTGTCCTGTGCCAGTCGCACTGTTTCTGACACTCCCATTCCAATTATCCCAGTCAGTAGTGGATAAGATAGTAGTGGTGCTAAACAATCTCTGTGTTTTTAATATTTTTAATATTGATTTTTAAAAAATAAAAATTGCTCTCATTACAAAAATGCAGCATCCTTGGGGAAGGCACCAGGCCCTTGACCTGCCATTTCCAAGGTGTCCTGTCTTACAATGACGAGACTCTTTGGTCTGCAGAAAATGTTCCATCTTGGCATGCGTCTAGATTGTAAGATTTGGGTTGTTTTGCTTTGTAATTTGTTCATGTTTACATACATCTTTTATTTCCTGAAAACTAAATAAAGGTTTTGCCCTTTAAAAAAAGAAATTTGGAGCAATTTTGTCCCTTTTGGTGTTCTGACTCCAATTCTTGGCACATTTTTATTATAATATTTTGTTTTCCCTAGCTGCCCTTTGAAATCTTTTATTCACCTTCTTAACTTCTTGATTCCTTCCTTTTGCTATGCCTTCTCAGTGCACTAATGCAATATTCAGTTTCTTCTGACATTGCTGTAATCAAGATAGTTCTGATATTTAATTTTAAAATTACTCAATGATTTCATGAGTTACATGGAATCAGTAAATTATAAATTGTGATCCATAATCTCGAGTAAAGTTTAATTACATAATGAGCGATTTTTATTTATTACTTTTGAGGCATTTGACATTTCAGCTGTATTGTTGTTGTTGTTGATTGCCATCAAGTTGAGCACAACTCATAATGACCCTATGCAATAAAAGGTCTATAGCCTTTCTATAACTATTGTCATTTATCAACATTCATAGAGTTTCCAGAAGCATGTTGTTGAAGTGGATGCCATTCCTGCCTCCAATTCAGCGATATTAAGAACTTTAAAAAGAAACATAGGTAGCAAGTATTTATAGATGCGTCTCTTGAGTTTGCAACCAAAATAGTGGTTTTTACCCTCCCTTTCTTGGCAGATGCTAGGTATGTAGTCTTGGTCTCTGTTATGTATTGAGGCAAAGGAGCTCCAGCTCCTTAGGTGTCATGTCTTGGGTGACAGTGGCTTACTATCTACTGGTTCTATCCTCAAGCACTGAGCAAAGGACAAGAAAAAACCCAAAGAACAAAATAGTGGGTTTTGAGGTAGATTTAACCTATATTCTTCGTCTGGTTTTAGTTTTGTTTGGATTATAGAAACCTAGATTATCCAACAGAACATATTTAGATAACAGAGATGGCAAAGGAGGTTGAGTTTTCAAGCATGGAAATACAAAGGAAGAGGAACAGTTGTAAGCAGACACTGGTGATTGGGACATGGAATGTGAGAACCATGAATGTAGGAAAATTAGATATTGTTAAG
>NW_006400006.1:1908326-1913147 GCF_000299155.1 Elephantulus edwardii
CACTCTTGCCACCAGCAGCCAGGAAATCAAAAAATGTATTGCAATGGGAAAGTCTGCTATTAGGGACCTCTCTAAAGTACTGAAGAGCAGTGGTGTCTCTCTGGAGACTAAGGTGTGTCTGTTACAGGCCATGGTCTTTGCTATCACTTGTTATGCATCAGAGGGTTTAACGATGACTAGGGGAGATAGAAGGAGAATGGATGCCTTTGAGCTGTGGTGCTGGAGAAGAGTATTGAGGGTACCATGGACTGCTAGGAAAACCAACAGGTTCATCCTGGAAAGGGTTAAACCAGGCTGCTCCTTGGAGGCAAGGATTCTAAGGCTTTGTCTGACATACTTCAGTCATGTTGTAAGGAGAGACCAGTCCTTGGTGAGGGACATCATGTTTGAGAGGGTGGAAGGATGGCGTAGGGGGGGAAGGCCCTCTATGAGGTGGATTGATTCAGTGACTGGGGTAATTGGGATAGGTGTATCGGAGACAGTGCGATTGGCACAGGACAGAGCAGAGTTTAGGGACATTGTACATAGGGTCACTATAAGTCGCAAGCGACTTGACGGTACATAACAACAACAACGCATAGCATGTTAACATTTTATTAAGGGCCAAGATGGATACATTGCTGATTTCATGGCAGAGATCAGCATGAAACCATTTCTTCTCTGGAAAATTATCAGATCTTCACTTTCCCACATATCATTTATGCTCATCACTAACTTCTTTAAGGAGCAGTCCCCTTTATCCCTAACTACCCTAGACCAAGTTATTCATCTCTTTTCACTTGGTGCCAGGTCATGCCATCACCAGTTGCACCAGGCCAAGTCAAAACACACAAGTTAGAAGGACTCTGTCTTTTTGATTGTCTCATTTAGCTGTTCTGAGCTAAGTCAGAGGTCACAAGATAGGAGTTTATTTGCTGACTTACATAGTCATTAGCTACTGCTGTTGAATGCCTTTGATTAGTCAATAAAACATAAATATCATATTTCTAGTATTCTCTGCTTTCAGCCAAGATCCATCTGACGTCAGCAAAGAACCCTTCTGACAGTTCTCTGTTGATGTACTTACTCCAGCTGTTTTTGAATAATCATTAACATGTTTTTTATTTGTGTGTGAGATTAATGATACTGTTCAATTTCAACATTGTGTTGAGTTCCTTTATATTTATGTGTGTGTGTGTATATATATATATATATACATACATACACACATACATACATACATACATACATACATACATACATACATACACACACACATACACAAATAAAGATCTCTTCCAGTCAGTTGGTTGGCTAGGTAGCTGTCTTTCAAATTTCTTGGTATAAATGAGTGGGCTTGTCCAGGCCTGTGTCTGTTTGTTGAGTCACCCCAACTGATATTCTGTCAATCCCTGAAGCTTCATGGTTTTTTTGCCAGTGTTCAGTGCATCTTGAACTTCATCTTTCAGCACCACTGATCTTTGATCATATGCTACTTCTTGAAATAGTTTAGTGTCAACGAATTCTTTTTGGTACAACGACTCTGTCTAGTCCTTCCATCTTCTTGTGATGCCTCCTGCATAATTAAATGTATTCCCCGCCCCCCCCCCCCATCTTTCAGTATTGCATTTTGAGCATTTCATTTTGTTGTCCATTGGATTGTGAGTTGGAGCTGACTTGTTGGCACCTAACAACGACAGTAGCACGGTCACTGCTGGCTCATTGCCATTTGTGGACTTGTTAATGCTCTGGAATGGCTCACAAAATTAATGGAGAGTATTCTCAGATTTATACTTTCACATTTATTCTAACGGAAAAAGATACAAATGGCAATGAAGTTTGGGACAAATGCAGCTTCAGTTGTCTCCAGGGATAGGCCACTGTACCAGAAATAGATGAAACTCACTAACTTTTATGTCAAAAATCTTTTCTCGGCCTTATTGTGTAGTCATAATTGACTGAACCATGCCCCCCTTCCTTCCTGACGTTAAATCAGGCATCATTTTTTGTGAGCCTCCACTTACTTATACACTTTCACATGTTTCCGGGCTGCTCCAGAAACCAAAACCAAAAACAAACCAAACACAACACCCAAAACTCTGTTGCTGGGGAATTCCAACAACTGTCTCTCAGGATTCCAAGAAAAAGGCTAAATCTAGTTTTTTGTATTATGCATATGTGAACACTTAATGAACATTCTTCTTTGTTCAGTGAAGATAAATGGTATTTGAAGGAGACCTTTTCAAGGAATTTTTGGCATTGGTGAATTTTTTGCATTGAGAATTAAGAAACAAACTATTCCTCTGAGTCTCAAGAAACCATTCTGGCCTTCTACACATGAAAATTTATATTCGTACTCAAATTTTTGATATGCTGTTAAATGAAACATTGTAGACCTGGCTCTTTGATCAGACACTCCCCATAGGGTTTTTATTTAATGTCTTTAAAGTTATTAAAATGTGGTAAAGCTGAGATACCCTATTTTCTCACCTTGAAAACAGAAACTACAAGTGGAAACTTTTGATGCTTTTGTTGTGCTTATTGAGTAGAGTGCAGTAGTTAATGTCTAAATTGAGCTGCAGGAAGCTTGAAAATGCTTGCTCATCCTTTGTCAGCATTTCTGAATGAATGAGCAATTTGTTAAAGTCAGCATACCTTTAATTTGTATTATATCAAGAGTTTCTCTTTTGTAGAATGTAGAAATTTGAGAGGTAACATTGGAATCTAAACTTGATGTTTATGAAAAACTAACATTTTCAAAATCTAGATATGAGAACTGTTAAGTGGTTAACTTGACAGATATTGGGAAGACATGCATGATTTTAATCAGCTGTAGTGATTACATAGTTTCATTAATAGGTAAATATAAATTGCTTACTACTCACTTAATTGGTTTTCAGAATTTAAAAAAAAATATTTTCAAGACAGCCTTCTGTGTGTGCCCCATGTTGAGGTGTCTTCCTTCATGTAAGTCAGTTTTATCACCTTTGCTTGTCATTCCAGCCTTTGCTCCTCTCTGGCCACCTGTGTTGGAGGTATGTTACTAGCTCCCAGTGAGATGTGCAGGGGCTCTCTGTTGTTTCCAGAAGCTTCTGGAAAACCAATTAAAAACACTTGAGTACTTGACTCAGGTAGTTTCTGGGTTACAGATGTGATCTGTACTTATGTCTTGAATAATTTCTTTTGAGTCAAAGCAGGTGCATACAGTTCTTGTTTAGCATTATATTATTGCAAGAAAAGGCCCTGGTGGCATAGTACGTTGTGTGTTGGGCTGTTAGTTGGAAGGTTGGTGATTGAAATTCACCAGCTGCTCCATGAGAGAAAGATGAAGCAGTCTTCTCTTTGTGAAGATTTACAACCTCAGAAATTCAGGGGAAGATCTCTAGGAATTGAGATTTAGGTTTTTTGTTTGGTTTTAGTGTAAGAAAAGGCTTGAAGCCCTTTCAAGAATTTAAAACCTACACATGTGGTAAGCACAGATGATTTTAATGATGAATTTACTGCAAGTAAAAATTTATAAATTAAAAGGCTCTCTGGTGGCACTGTCATTAAAGAAAGTTTGACTGAAAGGTTGGCAGTTTAAACCCGTTAGCCACTCCATGGACTAAGAATGTGATAGTCTGTTTCTGTAAAGATTTACAGCACTGGAAACCCTGTGGGCACTTGTACTCTGTTTTCTAAGGTCAGTGTGATTTAGAATCAACTTGACAGCAGTGAGTTTGGGGCTTTGGTGGTTATGGTTACTCTTGTTAGGTGTTGTCGTGGTGACTTCAACTCCTATTAAATAGCGCTAAACTTACTTGCCTCATCTTGCACCATCCTTACAATCCCTGCTTTGATCAAACCTATTGTTACAGTAAGTGTGTCACTCTTTCTTACTGAAGGTCTCCCTTTCCTTGGATCGTCTACTTTTTCAAGCATGAAATCCTTTTCCAGGTACTGGCCCCTCCTAACCACATATTCAAAGTATGTGAGATGAAGTCTCACCATCCTTCACTGTAGCTTCGAAGGAGCACTCTGGCTTGCTTTCTTGTTTTGTTTTGGGGCAGTCTGTCACACATTCATTATTCTTGACCAACACAACGGCATCACTTGTTATTGTTAGGTACCGTTGAGTTGAGTACAACTCATAGCGACCCTATGAACAGCCAGTCTGAATCCTGCCCTATCCTGCACCATTCTCACTACCTCTGCCACACTAGAGCCCATTGCTCAAGTCACTGTGTCAATCCATCTGCTTGAGGGACTTCCTCAGCTTCACCAACCCTCCACCTTTCCAAGCATGTAGTTCCTTTCCAAGGAATAGCCTCATGTAACTACGTGTTCAAAGTATGAATAATGAAGCTTTGCCATCCTTGTTTCCAAAGAGCCCTCTGGTTTGCTTTTTCTAAAATATACCTATTTGTTCTTTTGACAGTCCATGGGATATTCAGTACTCTTCTTCAGAAACACAATTTAAAGGCATCACTTCTTATTCTGTCGTCTGTATTCATTGACCAGCTCTCTGATGGCATAGCAGGTGTTCGAGAAGATCATGGCCTGAATCAGGTACACCTTAACTCTTTATACTGACATCATTGTTCTTCAGCACTTAGAGAAGTCTCTAACATACTTGTCTAATGCATCTCCTGATTTCCTGATGGCTTGTACTAGGAGTGTTGATTGTTTATTACCATTTCTTAGATCTTCCATATTTATCATCCAAGTTTTTCAGATGCATCTGCAACAATTAAAAATGCCATGACTTCACCACAACAAGATAAAGGTAAATAATCCAATAGAAAAATGGGCACAGGATATGAATAGGCACTTCACCGAAGACGACATTCAGATGGCTAACAA
>NW_006400006.1:1935395-1972963 GCF_000299155.1 Elephantulus edwardii
GACTCAATGGCACATAACAACAACACCAACAGGCCTTGTTGATGACCATTGCTTTTATTCTATCTCATTGATTTCACCTCTTGTCCTTATCCTTTCCTTTCTTCGAGAGGCTGTGGGGTTAGATTGTTGTTGTTTTTCTATTTTGATGAAGGTGTTGAGTTATGTAATTTTGCTGCTTCTTTTTTATATGTTTGCTTATTGCTGTGAACTGCCCTCTGAGAAGTGCTTTAGCTGTATCTCAGAGGTGTTGGTATGTTATATTTTCATTATCATTTGTTATGAGCAATTTTTTAAATTTAATTTTCTATTTCTTCTGTAACCCAGTTATATTCTAGTATCATGTTATTTAGCTTTTACATACCTGGTTTTATAAGCTTTATCCTGTTGTTAATTTCAAGTGTTAATGGCGTTGTGGTCTAAGAAGATACTTTGCATTATTTCAGTGCTTTTGAATGTCTTGAGGTTTGCTTGGTGTCCTAATATCTTATCAGTTCTGGAGAATTTACCAGGTGTACTTGAGAAGAAGGTGAATTGAGTTTTAATTGGGCCATTACCCAGAATACATCCACAAGTTTGAATTGACTGAAGTTTAGATCTTCTGAATCTTTGTTAAGGTTTTTTTTTAATTGATATTTTAATTAAAGTTTATAGAGAACTTAGATTTTCGTTCATTCATTGTTGCATATTTTTCTTCCTGCCCTCTAGTTTGCTTTTCTCTTTAAAAAAAATAAAATTTCTATTTTCTTAGTTTCCCCCAAACCTCAATGTCAGTCCCATTTTATAACAGTGACATTGTGCAATATTTGTCCTTTTATGACTGAGATATTTCACTCAGCAGGTAATGTACTCCAGGATCACCCATTTTGTATATTTCATGAGTTCCTTGCTTTTCAGTGCGGCATAGTATTCCATTGTGTGAATATACCACAGCTTCTCTATCCATTCGTTTGTTCATGGGCACTTGGGTTCTTTTCATTTCTTTCCTATTGTGAATAAGGAAGCAGTAAACATGGATGTTCATATATCTGCTTGGGTGACAGTTCTGGTTTCTTTTGGGTATATTCCCAGTAGTGGAATTGCTGGGTCATATGGTATTTCTATTTACAACTTTTTAATAAAGTGCCATACTGCCTTCCATGGTGGTTGCACCATTTTACACTCTCACCAACAGTGAATAAGGGTTCCAGTTTCTCCGCAACCTTGCCAGCATTTGATGTTTGCTGTTCTGTTAAATTTTGCTATTCTTACTGGGGTGAGATACCTCATAGTTGTTTTGATTTGCATCTCCTAGAGCTAGGGATTTTGAACATTTCTTCATGTGTTTGTTTGTCATCTGAATATCTTCTTTAGTGAAGTGTTGTTCATATCCTGTGCCCATTTTGTGATTGCTTTACCTTTATCTTGTTGTGGTACTCGAGTATTCTATAAATTATAGATGTAAGTCCCTTATCAGACAGGTCATTACCAAATATTTTTTCCCAGTCTGTAGTTTTCCTTTTTACCCTGTTGGAGAAGTTTTTGGATGTACTTAGAGATTTGATTCTTAGAAGGTCCTATTCATCTATTTTATCCTCTCCTGGTTGTAGGTTTTTCATGATGCTTGAAAGACTGTTCATGCTGTGGATTAAGGCTTCTAGAGTTCTTCCAATCTTTGACGAAGTTTATAGTCCTTGGTTTTATTCATAGGTCCTTGATCCATTTTGAGTTGGTTTTTGTGTACACTGTGAGGTATGAATCTTGCTTGAGTTTTCTGCAGATAGTTTTCCAATTTTGCCAACACCATTTGTTAAAAAGGCTGTCTTTTCCCTACTAAACTGATTTCATCTCCTTTTCAAAAATCAATTGACCCTAGTGGCAAGAAGTTGCACTGCAATCTTAGGGTTACGTAGTTCGAATCCTCCAGATGCTGTGCTGGAGAAGCAGGAGCAATCTTCTCCTGTACCAGTCAGATTCGATTTGACGGTACACACACACAAAAATAATAAAATAATTAAAAAAAAATTTCTTACTTAAAAAAAAGGAAGAAAAATCAGTTGAGCATAGGTAGATGGGTTCTCAGTTCTATTCCATTATTCTGTGTGTCTGTCATTGTACCAGTACCACACTGACTTGACCACCACAGCAGTGTAGTAGGATTTAAGATCAGGGATTGAGATACCTCCTACCTAGCTTCTCTTTTTAAGGAGTTCTTTGCTTATGTGGGGGTCTCTTTTCATTCCAAATGAAATTGAAAATGGCTTTTTCCATCTCGTTGAAGAATGGAATTGGAGTTTGTATTGGGATTGCATTGAACATGTAGATTGCCTTTGGTAAGATTGTCATTTTCACAATATTGAGTCTTCCTAACCAAGAGCAGGAATATTCTTCCATTTTTCCAGGTGGGTGACTTTAATCCGTGGCCCTCAGGCCTGTTTTTAATTATTTTTGGTCAAACATTCTTCTACATCGTGTAGCCTTGGTCTGCTGTACAGAGATAACTTGTGGTTGCTGTGAAGATGAACACTCTGACACTGATGTGTCAAATGCAATCATGGTGGAGCTTCTCGATTAAAACAAGCTTGGAAGCAGGAGTGGCATCCACTTCCAAAATAGCTTGCCTCTGGAAACCCTGTGAACCTGGAGAAAGGATGAAAGTTATACAAGCGTTCAGGTCTTTCATTCATCGGATTGCTGTGAATTCCCGATGACTCCAAGGCACTTTAACAGCAGCAACAACGACAACAACAACAACAACGTTTTGTAATTTTCTTTGTATAGGTCCTTTGTGTTTCTAGTTAGATTTATGCTCAAGTATTTAATCCTATGATTAGCTATTGTGATGGATATTCTGCTTTATTGGTGCATTTAGTCCATTCACATCACAAGTGTGATTATTGACAGTTTTATCATTCTCATTTTGCTGTTTCTTTTTTTGTTGTTTCTGATTCCTGTGGTGCCTCTACTTTTCTTTGGTGTCCTAAAATTCTTGTAAAGTTGGTCTTATTTTCACAAATTCTTCACGTTTCTTCTTTCCGTCACATGGTCTAATTTCTCTATCATAATTGATGGCCAGCTTTGCTTGATAAAAGATCTTTGGTTAGCAGTTGCTTTCTTTTTACTTTCTGTGTATGCTAGCTCCTTGTGTTCTAACTCACATGGTTTCTTCTGTGAAATTGGAGCTTAATATAATTGTTTCTCATTTGTAGGTGACTTTTTGTTTTTCTTGTGCTGCTTTTAATATTCTTTCCTTGTCTTTTATTTTGGAGAATTTGATTATGATATGTCTTGGAGTTTTGTTTTTTGGGTTTTTTTAATCTAATTTATTTAGTGTTTGCCACGCTGCTTGAATATGTATTTCTCTATTTTTTATAATACCCGGGAAGTTTTCTTTTAGTACTACTTCATGATTTTCTCAGTGATTTCACTGTCCTTCTCATGTTCTTGAATTCTAGGCATCGAATGTTGTTCTTTTGACGTTATCCCACGTGATTCTAATGTTTTCTTCTTATCTTTACATCTCATCTCAGATTATTCTTTGTGTCCATTGAGATTTTTGTCTTCCAGCTTACTGACTTTCTGTTCCATCTCTTCTGTTCTACTTTTTTCCAGTGTGTTGTACAATTTTGCCATGTGTTTCTTAATATTATGTGTTGCATTTTCATACATTTCTGTTATTTCCAGTATGGTGATAATGATATCCTCTCTGTCTTGTGAAGATTTTTAAAGTTCTTGTACCTCTTTGGCTATAGTTTCAATTCTTCCATCTTTTGCAGTTTCTTCTGTAGTTCAAATTTCCCTGTGTTGATATATTTGTTCTCATTCTCTGTCTCTGGAGTGTTTGCTTTCTTACTGGCTTCCATTTTTTCTTGCATCACTTGTACTTCTGTAGCTGTTGAGATAAATCTACATCAGTATATTTCTTCTGGTTTTTTGTGTCTCAGGTACTCATTGAGTCTGTAATATGCTCTGCTTTTTTTTTTTAAAAAAAGGCTTATTTTGGTTTTTTCATAATGTTTGAGGCTTCCTGCTACTTTCTTGAAATTTTATGAAGCTTTTCTTGGTAGATGTTAGACCATTTTAATTGTGTAATGACCCAGGGGAGGGTGATGTTTTGTTAGCATCCTGTATATTAGTGCTCCCCTTCTTGGCTTTAGGACTGCAGGCCTGAGAGCCTGAAACAGAATGAGTACCTGGGTCAGAAGCACCTTCACTTGTGCAGTTGAGCAATGCAGTATTCTGAATTTTATTTTCATGCATTTCTGTTAATTTAGTACTGTGTTGTCTGTATCCTCTCTAGCTTGTGATGATTTTTAAAGTTCTTGTATCTCTTTATAGTCTCACTTCTTCTTCCATCATTTGCAATTTCTTCCATAGTTGTTCAGAAGAATCTTGTCCGGTGGATTGTCTGATGGGAAACTGTGGTAGCTACAATGGGTGTTCCCTTGGCTTACGAAGATTTAAGCCTTCTCCATAGAGTTGTAATTTAGGAGGGCTCAAGGGCAGAAATACCTGGGTCAGAGAGCTTATGGCAATAAGTTTTTATAGTATACATTAAAAATTCTTTCATAAAACAATTCATTACATCAGTCTGGACTGAATAATTTGAGTTCTTTTTTCTTTGTGTTAGAGGAACCTTAATATTTGTAGAATGATGTCTTTGCTATGAAGAACCAAAGTAACTGTGAATCTGTTTTACTGTCCAGTGTCATTAAAAAATATGATGCCTATGCCCCAGCTCCACTGCCACCACTATGTGTTCCCCATTGTAACTTGTCCATTAAATGCTATAGCAGCAGAATTGAGATACCAAACTCAGACACAAACCAGAAATTTCCCAGCCCCACCCACTAGCTCATAGAAGATGTTCCCAGTGTGAAATTTTGCTATCAAAGCCTTGAAGTCCTTGGTTCAAAATAAATCCCCCGCCACCCTGAATGGCAGAAGCTACTCCCTAGAATAATTAGAAAAACTGCTAACAAGAAACTCTTTTAAATGACACGTACCAAATAAGTGTTTTGAGGTAGTTGAAGGCTTTTGTTTTCATTTTTCTTTTGGCCTGGTTTTTCTAGAACTTTTGTAACAAAATACTACCAACTAGGTGACTGGAAACAATGGACACTTACTCTTTGACAGCTCTAAAGGATGTAAAGAAGCCTTCATTGCCTCTTCTGGTTTCCCTACAGTCCTTAGTATTCCATGGGTTGCAGACATGTCACTCGTCTTCATATGACTGTCTTCCCTCTCTATGTTTCTATCCAAATGTCTTCCTCCTTATGAGGACACAACAAGTCATGGCATAAGGTTAAGTCCTTGACTGGTTACTAGAGGTGATAGTTTGAACTCATCTACCTGCTCCATAAGAGAAAGACCAGATGTTTTTATCTTGTAATAATTACACCCCAGAGAGCTAAGGCAGTCTCTGCTCTTTCACATTAGATTGCTGTGAGTTAAAATCTACTCCATTTTGTTGCTATTAGTCACTGCCAAGTTGACTCATAGAGACCCTTATAAACAGTGGTTCTGAACCATGCCCTATCTTGCACCATCTTTTTAGTACCTGCAATAACAACATAGTAAGAACACCAGCTATTGAATTTAAGGCCTACCTTAATCCAGTATGACTTTATTTTTATGTTACTGTATTTGTAAAACTTTATTTCAAATAAGTCACAGTCACAAGTAGTGAGAGTAAAGACCTCAACATACCTTTTCGAAAGACATACTGTAATACACCACTATGTATTTGAATTCCTGTTTCATGCTTTCTCTTTTTTAACCTTTTGTAGGTTTGATAACAGTTATTAGAAGCATGCTCTCCTCTGAAGGTTTGGACACCATTTATTATGCAGAATGTCTCTGAATGAGAATGAGGTTTTTGCCTATGAATCTACTGTGCATAGCACTAGTGTCTTGCTCAGCCTCAATGACCAGCGAAAGAAGGATGTCCTGTGTGATGTCACTATCATTGTGGAGGGCCAGCAGTTCCGCGCCCACCGGGCTGTGCTGGCGGCATGCAGCAGTTACTTCCACACAAGAATCGTAGGCCAGGTGGATGCCGAACTTACCATTACTCTTCCAGAAGAGGTGAGAGATCCATGTTATGTTTTTAGTAATTTTAATTGAATTCAGTCTTACCTAGTTTATAAAAATAAAACAAGCTGTCTTCTTATTAGCTCTGTGAGAAGTAGTTGCCAGGTTTGATGTTAGCACATTTCTTTTGCTTTTTTTGGTAGAAATGATTAATTTTACAATCATCATTTATTTTAGCTGTTAGTAATATTGTTTTTCAGCATTGCTTTCATGTTGTTTTTGATAAAAGATTAAAGCAAAGCCTATCCAATGGATTAAAGATTTTGGAAAGACCCTGCTTTGAGGAGAGTATACTGCATGCAATCCTATCCTCCTGATGGGAGAAGAGAAACATATTAGATTCTGGTTTTTGTGTATCTGAGACATCTTTTATATATATTAGTCCCTTTATGTTTCCTTTCTTTCTTGAGATTGTCTTTATGCATTGGTAGATAAGGAGATGATTTTATGTCATATTTCTACAACTTTGTTTAATATACATCTTTTCCCTACCAGCTTGTTGTGAAGTCTATGCTCCTCAATACCAGACTTACTCTTGTACCTGGGAGTGCTGGTTACACGGACTCGTAACTAAAAGATCTGGCTTTGTTGAGTTAAATAACTGTTACTAGAAGAATGTTGAGCCTTATAACATTGGACCACTAATGAAAACTTAAGAGGATTATTAGAGAAAGTGTGTAGAACTTTATTATTTATATAACAGATGTTGGTTAGGTCCTAGCTTGTCACTGGACAAGCCTACTTGCATGAATTACAAGATAGTTACTATTTTGGAATAGGCCACTTGGTCATCAGTTTTATGGCAGGAGCCAGAGCAAATGATGCAGAACTAAGTAGATGAAATGAAAAAAAGTCCACCATACATTCATTTATCCTTTATTTTTGAAAATTAACAACATATGGAGATATTTATTATGATCTATATTCTTTTCAAATTAATGACACTTTCTAGGTAGCATAAAATTTGATTGATGTTAGATAGGTAAGGTTTTGTCTCTGTGTATTCATTCTTTCATGCTAACTTGGAAAACAAACTTTAAAACATTTGAAGTATTTCATAATCGTAGCAGATTACTTGTTTTATGATGCTTTTTTGATAAATTTAATATATTTTTTAAATGAAAAAAAATTATATTTTTGTGTGTGTATCATCAAATCAGATCTGACTGGTACAGGAAGGGATTGCACCACTTTCTCCGGCAGAGCATCTGGTGGATTCGAACCGCCACTAGGCCACCAGAGCTCCCTGACAAATTTAATATATTTTAAAAAATTTTAATTGATATTTCTATTGCTAGTTGTAGATTCACATGCAGTTGTAAGAAATAGTACAGAAAGTTCTCTGTGCTATTTGCCTAGTTTTCCCCAATGGTAATTTTCCAAGATTTTGTATATCTTCACAACTAAGAAGTTGATACTAATACAATTCCCATATTCAGATTTCCTAAGTTTTACTTGAATTTGTAGACACATGTTCTTTGCAGTTTTATCAGCTGTGAAACTTTCTGTGTCTATAATCATAGTTACTGAACAGTTTCAGTATCATAAAGGCCCCTTTATAACCATGTTCACTTTCTTCTAACCTCCTTACTCTGCCTTAGAAATCATTATTCTTATCCTCCACTTCTAAAATTATGTATTTCAAAAGTGATTTTGAACTGACAATTCCCTTTTGAGATTGCTTTTTTCCCCACAATATAATTTCTTTAAGATCTATCCAAGTTGTGTATTGAAATAATTTTGTTCCTTTTTGCAACTAAGTAGTATTCCATAGTATAAATAATTTGTTTCATCATTCATCTGTTGAAGGATACAGGGTTGCTTTCAGCTTTTGTTTGTTATAGATCAAGTTCCACTAAATATTTGTATACAGTTTTTATGTGATTCTCTACCATAAAAGCTGAGGAGTACAAGTAGAATAGTTGTCTTCGGGTTCTGTAATTCACTACAATTATCTTAACAGAACTCATGAGCTGTCAGGAAATGGCTCATGTAGTGGTAGGGACTGGTACACTAACTTCATAGGTCCGGTGTTAATAGTCTCATGGCTTCTTCTGGTCTCAAGGACTGGTGAACCTAAGTTAGCAGGTCAGATGACAGGCAGCTGGCTCACAAGGCTATGTAAACTAGTAAATCAGGTTACATGATAGGCTTCTCTCTCTAGTTCTAAGAATTGGTGGTCAGATGATGATGATGCAGGCTCCAGAGCAAGAGAGAGAACATTCAAAGTATTCATATGTATTAAATAGAGACTCTTGTTGTTATGTGCAGTCATGTTAGAAATGACTCATAGCTGACCATTAAGTGGGTTTTCACTCATTATAAATTACATAGGACAAGATTGCCCATATTTCTTCCTCAGAGTGGCTGGTGAATTTGTACTGCATACATTTGAGATGGCAGTTCAGCTTCTTACCACTAAGCCGCTGTTGTTGTTCTCACTGTGTACCATAGAGTTAGAACCGACCCTAGCTGGTCCTTCTGGTGTGTTTTAAGAGGCAGTTAATCGCATGGGAGGAAACTGTGCATCTCTCTCCCACAGAGCAGTGGGTGGCCTTGAACTGTGTACCTTCAGTATTTCAGTGCAGCTTCTTGCCACTAGGCCACTCGAGGTCTCTAAATACGAACCATACTTTCAAAGAAACTCCTATTAATTGAGAAATGTGGTGCCAGAGTATATCTTAAATAAAGGTAAAGGGATGTGTATGTGTGTGAAAGTGATAATTCATGGTAAATCTCGTTCTAATCCTATGTCATTAGCTTAACAGACTGCACAGAGAAATAGAGAATATCCAAAATGAAACTGAGAATAATTACATGTCATGGATCAGAAAATAATTACAACAGATCACAAGCTAAGGGGCAATTATATATATTCATTGTAATGTAGTCAGAACAACTCATAACTGACCCTCCAGTAGGAATTTGGAGGTTATAAATTTCATGGAAGAAGATCTTTCTCCTAAGGAACCACTGGTGAATTTGAACTATAAAAAACATACTACCTTTTTGGTTACACACTCCTTACGGTTATGCCACCAGAGCTCTGAACAATTCTACCATTACCTATGTAAAATGAATGAAAAATATGTCATAACTTAGCCAAGTTGACATATAACTTTAACCACCACAAATTCCATATATGTCATTTTCATTGTTTTAGTCAGTCATTGTGTAGGAATAACAAAGACTAGATTTGTTGTTGTTATATACTGTTGAGTTGCCTACGACTCCTAGTGACCCTGTGCACAATAGCTCAGAACCCTGCTCTATCCTGAGCCAGTCTTACTGTCTCTGACACACCTCTCCTCATTACCCCAGTTATTGTGTCAATCCATCTCATCCTATGTCTTCTTCTCTTATACTATCCATCGACCTTTCCATACATGCTATCTTTTCCAAAGACTGGTCCCTCCTGGCTACAGACCCAGAGTATTTGAGATGGAGTCTCAAAATCCTTACCTTCAGTGAGCAGCTTGGTTTCACCCTCTCCAGGATAGATTTGTTAGTTCTCTTGGCAGTCCATGGTATGTTCAATACCGTTCTCGAGCACCACAGCTCAAAAGCATCAATTCTGCTCCTGTCATCTCAAATCATTGTCCACCTTTCTTGTGTATAGCAAGTAATGGCAAAGATCATGGTCTTCATCAGGCACACTTTAGTCTCTAGGCTGACATCTTGCTCTTCAGCACTCTGGAGAGGGCTCTGACAACAGATGTTGCTAATGGAGTTTGTCTTTTGATTTCCTGACTACTGGTGCCAAGAATGTTGATTGTGGGACCGAGCAAGCTGAAATTGTTGACAGTCTCTATCTCTTCTTCATCTATCATGATGCTTTCAGTTGGCCCAGTGGTGAGAATCTTTGTTTTATTGATTTTAAGTTTCAACCATATTGCAGGCTACAGTCTGCAGCAAATACTTCAGGCCCTCCCTAGGACTAGAAGTACTGTATTAAGTAATTCACCGTTCTGTCCCACTTCAAAGTGGTTATACTAGTTTATATTATTACCAGCAGTGTATGAGTGATCTCATTGCTCTGTCTTCATCATTCAGTGTTGTTGTGTTCACTTTTATTTTTTTCACTTTAGCTACTTAAAAGTTAAATACTCATTGATTGACATAGGAGAAGTTAACAAGTAATATCTTTCATTAACTCATGTCCTAATTTTTTTACACTTAATACTTTTTAAAGATAGGAGACTTTTCTCTATAATTCAGTAGGTTCTACTTGCTCCTGCCTTTGCAGAGTTTGGCCTGATGTAGATATACAGGTTTCTGCCTAAAGTTTTGTTCCTTAGAATACATGAATCTTTGCTGAACCTGGATAAGAATGATTTTTAGAACTTCATGTAGATCTCTTTTTATAAAGATCTTTTGTTATTGTTGTTGTTATGTACCATCTAGTCATTTGCGACTCATAGCGACCCTATGTACGAGAGCGCTAAACACTGTTGCCAACCTAGCCATCTCAAACACACTTATTCCCACCGCTCCAGTCACAGACTCGATCCATCTCATCGAAGGTCTTCCTATAACAGTTTTATTATTAGAGATTTTTGGCATGAAATAAAGATAACAGTTTCAATTTATTTTGCATTTGCTATAGAGAAGGACTACATTGTAGATATTTTACTTACACTGTGTCCTTAAAAAACCCATTTTTGTTTTAATATTCACAGTTGGAAGTGTTTAGAATATGATGCCCACATGGAGCGAGGCTAGCAGCAGTTTGTACTACTTTCATAGCTAATTTATCTTAGCTAATGTCTGCTGTTAGGGACCTCTCCAAAGTGCTGAAGAGCAATGGTGTCTTTTTGGAGACTAAGGTGCATCTGATTCAGGCCATGGTCTTCGCAATCACTTGTTATGCATCAGAGAGTTGGACAATGACCAAGGAGGATAGAAGGAGAATTGATGCCTTTGAGCTGTGGTGCTGGAGAAGAGTATTGAGAGTACCATGGACTGCTAGGAAAACAAACAGATTCATCCTGGAAAGGGTTAAACCGGGCGGCTCCTTGGAGGCAAGGATTCTGAGGCTCCGTCTAACATACTTTGACTGGGATAATTGGGATGTCAGAGACAGTGCGATTGGCACAGGACAGAGCAGAGTTTAGGGCTGTTGTACATAGGGTCGCTGTGAGTCACAGCCAACTCAGCGGCACATAACAACAACAAAACAAATGATGAGAATGGCATAGGATAGGACAGGGCTCAGATCCATTGTTTGTAGTGTTTCTGTGAATGATAGTTCACTTGGTGGTACATAACAACGAGGTGGGATAACTGTGGCTACATAATATGCTTTTGTCTGACATGAAGAAGGCATAACTAATGTGCAGGGATAGAATTTATAAAATGGGTGGCATAGCCTCAGTAATAAGGTGGTATATGCATACTTTTCCTATACTCCCTTGATTTTACATTTCCTAGAAGAATTTTTAAAAAATTACACAGTAAAAACTATAATTTTGTAATTATCACATACAGCATTTTATTATTGGTAATAGTTATATTATTAATATTCTTTTCTGTTTCTCTTGGTCAGATTTCAAGTGATACATTTGTTGTTTTTATTTCATTTATTTACAGGTGACCATTAAAGGATTTGACCCTTTAATTCAATTTGCCTACACTGCAAAGCTAATTTTAAGTAAGGCCAATGTGGATGAAGTATGCAAGTGTGTGGAATTTCTAGGTGTACATAATATTGAGGAATCCTGCTTTCAGTTTTTCAAATTTAAGTGTTCAGACTCCACTGCAGACCAGCAAGAATGCCCAAGAAAAAAATGTTTTACATCACATTGTCAGAAAACAGACCTTAAATTTTCGCTTTTGGACCAGAAGGATCTAGAGAGTGAGGTGGAAGAATTTCTAGAAAATGAGAATGTTCAGACTCCTCAGTGTAAACTCAGCAGGTATCCTGGAAATGCAAAGGCATCACCTCCTTTACAGGATAGTGCCAGTCAAACATGTGTGTCCATGTGCTTAGCAAAGGATGCCGCACTCACCTTGCCATCTTTATGCCCTAAATACAGAAAATTTCAAAAAGCATTTGGAACAGACAGAGTCCATAGTGTGGATTCCAGTGTCAAAGACACTCAGGCTGCTTCTGCTCATCCAAATGATACACCTGAAAACAGCTGTCTGGGAGGAGTCCGGGATTCTGAAAATGTACAGGTGATTTTAAAATGTGAAGAAAATAAAATGCCAGTAGAAAGTGAAGAAACCAAGAAGAGAAACCCTGCCTCTGAGAGCCTAGCAGTCAAAGCAGAAGTGACCCCTTTTCCTCACAGTTCTTCCACAGAGCCCCATGGGCTCTACTCTCTGTCTCTTTTACACACCTATGACCAGTATGGTGACTTGAACTTTTCCAGTATGCAGAACGCAACAGTGTTAACAGAAAAGCCTTTGTCAGGTACAGATATCCAAGCAGAGAAAACGTTTGGTGGAAGTCAAGATTTGCAGTTGAAATCAGATTCTGGTCCCAGGGAAGAGAGTAGCCTTGTAAGTAGTGGTCGGAGTAGTGTGGAACGAGAGGTGGCAGAACACCTCGCAAAAGGCTTTTGGAGTGACGTTTGCAACACAGACTCTCCTTGCCAGATGCAGTTATCACCTACTGTGGCCAAAGATGTTACAGAACAGATCTACTCACAGAAGAGATTTGAGTGTCCCTGGCTAGGCATCAGAATCAGTGAGAGCCCAGAACCAGGTCAGAGGACTTTCACAACATTAAGGTCGGTCAACTGTCCTTTTATAAATACTTTAAGTACTGAAGGATGTTCGAGCAATTTGGAAATCGGAAACGATGATTATGTTCCAGAACCACAGCAGGAACCTTGCCCATATGCCTGTGTGATTAGCTTGGGAGACGACTCTGAAACCGATACAGAGGGAGACAGTGAATCTTTTTCAGCCAGAGAACAGGAATGTGAGGTGAGGGGAAAATAACTTGTTTGTCGTTTCAACCCTATTAATTAGGATTTCCTCTGTATCTGTTCCTTTTTATACCCCTTTTGTTGTTGTTGTTGTGTACCATCGAGTTGGGATCGAGCCATTGCTGATCCTCCAGTGGGTTTTCAGAAGCAGATTAATTGCACGAGAGGAGATTGCCCATCTTTCTCCCATGGAGTGGCTGGTGTATGTGAAACACGTGCCTTTGGAATTGCAGGGCAGTTCTTACCGCTAGGCCACCAGAGTTCCCTGTTCATACCCCTAGGGATATGAATAGGCTAGGGAAGGGGAAGAAGAACCTCCTACATTGTTAATGAGGAAATTGTCTAGTTAATGCCAGTATAGATAGTATAGGTAGGTACAGTGGAGTCGATTCTGACTCGTAACAACTCTGTGTATAGCAGAAACACTGTCTGGTTCTACCATCATCATGGTTGTTCTGTTTGAGTCCGTTGTTGCAACTAGTTAGTTAGTTGTCTTGTTGAGGGTCTTCATTTTTTTCACTGACCATTTCTGCTTTACCAAGCATATTAAGGTGGGTGTGTTTCTATTAACCATGGAGTGGAATCACATCTTTGTTGAAACGAGATGCCTTGTTCCATGAGGGAAAAAAGATTGTATCAGATTGATCAGAGGCTCAAGATAGTTACTGTGTAATGACTAATTTTAGGAATGTATCTCCTAATGGGAAGGTTTAAAACTTTCTCTTGCCAATTTCAAGGTTATATTAATGAATGTCTTAATAAAAATGAGTTAAATGTAGCTGGATATGATATTGTTACTGTTTGTGCTGTCAAGTTCCATTCTCCTCTCTCAAGGTCACCCATGTTTACAGAGTGGAATTGCTCCCCAGGGTTTTCTTGGCAGTGATCTAAAGCAAATCACTGGACTTTTCCTCCCTTACTACTTCTGGAAATGCTTTTTATTAGTAAATAAAATATCTATTTTGTAATTATTACAAATATATTTATCCATTTTCCCCTTTTCTTGTATTTATTTATCTTCTAGACAACTTTCAGATGAAGTATTTGTTGCTTTTAATGTGTATATGGTTGTATGCTGTTGAGTAGGAATAGGTTTGATTTCTGACCTTCTAGTGAGTTTTCAGAGACAGTGTTGAATGGGAGGAGAATACCCATCTTTCTCCCATAGAACACCTGGTGGATTTGAACCTCATCTTTGAATTAGACGTGCAGCTCCTTACCACTAGATCACCAGAGTTGCCTAGTGTGTAAATTAATAGGTGACGTGATTTGGACCTCTAAATCAGTATACCTACACAGCTAATTTTCAGTAAGGATTTGAACGTCTAACCTTTTAAGTTTATAGAAGTGCAGATCATTTGTGCCACCTAGGGGCCTTAATATGATACTACTCAAAATTTAATCTGTGTACAAGTTTGTTTTGTTTTATTGTAACACAAAACTGTAATTTCAATAATAAGGGTCTATTAGTTCAGATGACTAAGTGCTAGACAACTGACTGCATAGTTGGTGGTTCTAAACTATCCAGACAGAGGCACCTTGGAAGTTAGACCTGTCAGTTTGCTACTGAAAAGTTTAAGCCTTGAAAACCGTATGCAGCAGTTCTGCTCTGCATATTTGGGGTTACATGCGCTGAAATCGACTTAGTGACACCTGTTGTTGTTGTTGTGTGCCGTTGAATCACTTGCCACTCATCGTGACCCTCAGTACAACAGCTGTTAATCCTCCTCTATCTTGAGCAACTTCATTGTCTCTGACATACCTGCCCCCACTGCCCTAGTCACTGAGTCAATCTATCTCATCTGGGGTCCTCTTTTGAGCAGTGACAGCTACTAAAGCAAAATTCTTTGATATTTTCATAGCTTTTGAATATCATAGTTTTGAAAGGACATCTTCCTTCCTCCCTTTCCTGTCCCTGCTTTGGAGATTATAAAAAAGTGTTAAGATACAACATTTAAAAGTTTGAAAATGTTTTGTGCAATTGATTTCTGTAAGTTTGAATGACAAATTAACTCAGTTGTCAGATTGAAAAATGTTACATTTGCATTTTTTATTATTAATATAACTAAATGGTTGCACAACTTTGTTATTAAAGAATAATTGTGATCCCCTTTTTCCAAGTTGAAGTAGTTGAAAATGACTTTAAAATAATACGATGGTTTTTAAGCCTTTTTAAACATTGGCAAATGAATTAAAGCTTTTAAATAAATTATACAGTACTACCATTTTCCTGACAGAAAAGTGAATTTTCTGAATTGCTTTAGTAGTTACTGCAAGGAGAAAAAATTGGACATTCTCCTCTATGATGTATTGTTTCTGAAAACCTGCCGGAGGGTCTGTTCTGACTTGATGGTAAATAATAGTAACAGCAAAGAGTAATCCTATCAGTATTAAACCAGTTTGGAAAAACAGTACTATTAAAAAATAAAATTTTGTTATTTTTATTTGAACAAAATATATTAAAAACACTTTAGAAAGATATTTTTAAGAGATTTGTTGGGTATTAACATACTTACATAACTTAATTATTTTATATTTGTTAATATTTATTTGAATTAATAAAAAAGAAAATTTACTTTTTAATTTGTCCTATAATTCTTCTGTAATATAGACTAGAAATATAAACTATTAATTTTAAATAATTATATAAAAATTGGAATTACAGTTTTTGTGTCATCTTATATTTGTTTGCCTTTGTTTTGTCTTTAAGTCTAAATGAAAATCTAAGAAATCTACATTTATGTTCTCATCCTTCTGTATTTAAGTGTAGCAATAAAACATAGCAATTAATCACTAATGTATATTTCAAATTTTAGGTAAAACTGCCTTTTAATGAACAACGGATAATTTCACTCTCTCGGAATGATTTTCAGTCATTGTTGAAAATGCACAAGTTGACACCAGAGCAGTTGGATTGTATACACGATATTCGAAGAAGAAGCAAAAACAGAATTGCTGCGCAGCGCTGTCGCAAGAGGAAACTTGACTGTATACAGAATCTTGAATCAGAAATAGAGAAGCTGGTAAATACAGCAAGTTTCTTATTAGGATTTAAACTTCATGGGCCTCTTGCTTGTTTCTCCTTTCTTCCTCATTTGTCTCCCCTTTTCTGACTCCCTTTCTCCTTTTTTCTTTCCTTCTCTTTCTTGTCTTCTTTCCTTTTAATTTGTAAAACAAATGGCTGTTTACAGTCCCACGTCACCAATAATACTAATTTTACAGTGTACTAGTTCTCATTTAAGGACAATTTGAATTATGACATAGGGCATTTTCAGAAACCTTTTAAGGAATTATAATTATAAAAGAGAAATAAAATTCTGAGGGCTTTCGCAGGCTGTTTCATTTAAATAACCTTCTACCTGTTTAGCATGAGGTACTAGAATTATATAAATTGAAAACTATTTCTGAGTTGCTTTTATTTTTTTTTCCTTTACGATCATACAAATTAAAGACCGTTTGTAGGAGAGAAAAACGTGGCAATCTTCTCTTATAAATGATGACAGCCTAGGGAACCTTGTGGGGAAGTCTCTTCTGTAGGCTCATAGTGAGTCACATTTGACTCAGTGGCACATATTAATCTAACTTTTAGTGATTGGGTGCAAAGAAACGACAAAGCATTTTAATCTCTTCATGATATATTTGGTATCTATAAAAGCAAATGTTTCAGTTGATTTTTTTTTTAAAGAACTGGAGATAACTTGTTTAAGTTGATACTAAAACAAACCAAAAAACCCAGGCTTTCTTATTTAAGGAAAAAACTCATAAAGTGATATGAATAAATACCATGGACTACTAGGAAAACAAACAGATTTGTCCTGGAAAGGGTTAAACCGGGCGGCTCCTTGGAGGCAAGGATTCTGAGGCTCCGTCTAACATACTTTGGACATGTTGTGAGGAGAGACCGGTCCTTGGAGAGGGGCATCATGCTTGGGAGGGTGGAGGGACAGCGCAGGAGAGGAAGGCCCTCTATGAGGTGGATTGATTCAGTGACTGGGATAATTGGGATGGGAGTGTCAGAGACGGTGCGATTGGCACAGGACAGAGCAGAGTTTAGGGCTGTTGTACATAGGGTCGCTATGAGTCCTAGGCGACTCAACGGCACATAACAACAACAACAACAACAACAACATATTTTATGAAATCTAAATGAGGAGTCCTTGCTTATTGAGTCTTGTTTTTGGCTCTACAATTGATTATATAACTACTAAAAATGGATTAGCTTTCTTCTGTCTTTCTCTTTGTCCCTAGTGGTTGACAGAATTAGGGAGCCATCTAAAGCTAGATGGTTAGATCTGCAGCAAAAAGTGCCTTAAAACTAGTAGAAATATTATGTGATTATTCAGTTTTGTGTCTTTGTCATTGTTCTGAGTTTAAAATTGTGATTGTGTCAAGTCTTCAAGCATGAACATCCTATTAGTAATGGTTGTTCATCAGGGTTTTTTTTAAGATTTTATCTTTGTATGCCTTGTAAGAAAAGTTGAAAAATCAAAATGTATTATATATTGCATCTGCTCTAATTATATAAAAAAGATGAAGTTGTAAATATATGAAAACAATGAAGTGTAACTTCATGAAAAGAAAAAGGAGAAACCAGGTAGTCTATATATGTTGAAATGAGAGGTAAACCTATTTAGTCCCAGGGCTGTGAATGTCTGACCTACATGCACCCTTCATTTTAATATTATCTAAGTTTGCCTTCTGTTTGAAAAAATTAAATCAACCTCTCAAAAAACTTCACTGTGATGTAGTTAGAACCATTTCCATTAGGTTTTCGAGAGGCTGTGAATTGCATGGGGAAGGAAGTTCAAGTAGCCTAGAGGTAAGGAATTATATTGCATGTAGTTTGAACCCACCAGCAGCTCCTGGGAGAAAGGAAGAAAGATGGGTAGTCTCCTCCCATGCAGTTAACAGCCTCTAATAACCTGCTGGAGGGTCAGCTGTGCATCAATTTAAACTCAATGGCAGTGAAAAACAGCAAGTCTTCTAGGGAAAAGTTCCTTCTCTGGAGGAACTGCTGGTGCATTTGAACCACCAGAGAGGTGCTGTATTTAGGTTAGTAGTGCAACTCTCCACAGACTACATCAAACCAACCTTTACTTGAAACAGATTCTTCACAGTCACCCTGCCTTAGTGCACATGCACCTTTTAAGTTCTTGAAAAGGCTTCAAGCCCTTTCTTACACTAAACCTAATGTAGTCAAGTCAGTTCTAACTTATCACGACCCTTCATTGGGCTTCTTAGACTGTAAATCTTTACTGGAGGAGACTGCCCATATTTATCCCATGGAGCTGCTGGTGGATTTGAACCACTGACCTTTTTCTGGTAGCCCTCTACATTAAAACCAACGATTGAAGACCGGACAGATAGATGTGAGATCACATCAAGGATATCATCCATCATGAGAGTAAAAAGTCACTACAGAGACAGAGGAGAAAGAGGAAAAAAAACAAACCAAAATAGATGTCACAAGAGACTATGAAAATTTCACTAGAGTGTTGAGAAGCCAAAACAAAGGGAAGAGATGTTGCAGTAGAAGAGTTGAACAGGCGATTTTAAAGGGTAGCTTGAGAATACAAAAGACAAGTATTATGAGAGTCTGTGCAGAGACCTAGAATTGGAGAATAAAAAGAGCAGAATTCATATGACAGTCTCAAGCTAAAATAACTGAAAAACAAATTCAAGCCTTGAGTTGTAATACTTAAAGATACTGTGGGCAAAATCTTGAATGATCCAGGAAGCATCAAAAGAAGATGGAGGGAATACACAGAATCACTTTACCAAAAAGAATTGGCTAACACTGAAATATTTTAGGAAGTACCATACTACCAAGAGCCATTAATATCACATGCAAGCAAGATTCTGCTGAAAATTATTTAAAAACGACTGGAGCAACATGTCAACAGAGAACTGCCAGATGTGCAGGCTGGGTTTAGAAGAGGTCGTGGTACTAGGGATATTATTGCGAATGTTAGATGGATCTTGGCAGAGAGTACCAGAAGAATGGCTATCTGTGCTTCATTAACTATGCAAAGGCTTTTTTGACTGTGTGGATCACAACAAGCTGTGGCTGACTCTGAGAAGAATGGGAATCCCAGAACATTTGATTGGGCTTATACAAAACCTATACTTGGACCAAGAAGCACTCATCAGAACAGAGCAAGGAGACACACTGCATGGTTCAGAATTGAGAAGGAGGTCCACCAGGGATGTATTCTGTGTCTGTACCTTTTCAATTTGAATGTAGAACAGGTCATCTGGGCTGCTGGGATATATGAGGAGGAGTGTGGTGACAGGATTGGTTGAAGATTCATCAACAGCCTGCGTTATGCATATGACACAACCCTGCTTGCTGAAACTGAAGAGGACCTGAAAGGCTTGCTACAAAAGGTCAAGGACTGCAGCCTTCAATATGGATTGAAGCTCAACATCAAGAAAACAAAGATTCTCACCACTGGGCCATTTGGCAGCATCAGTATGGATGGTGAAGAGATTGAGATAGTTAACAGTTTTAGTTTGCTTGGCTCCACAGTCAACACTCTTGGCACCAGCAGCCAGGTAATCAAGAGACAAATTGCATTGGGAAAGTCAGCTGTCAGGGACCTCTCCAAAGTATTGAAGAGCAATGACGTCAGGCTGGAGACTAAAGTGCGCCTGATCTGGGCCATAGTCTTCACAGTTGTGTGCTATGCATCAGAGAGCTGGACAGTGACTAGGGATGATAGAAAGAGAATTGATGCCTTTGAGCTGTAGTGCTGGAGAAAAGTGTTGAATATACCATGGACTGCTAGGAGAACAAATAGATTTGTTCTGGAGAGGATGAAGCCGGACTGCTCCTTGGAGGCAAGGATTCTGAAGCTTCGTCTGACATACTTTGGGCATGTTGCAAGGGGGAACCAGTTCTTGGAGAGGGAAATCATGTTTGGGAGAGTAGAGGGACAGCACAAGAGAGGAAGACCCTTGATGAGAAGGATCAATTCAGTGCTTGGGGTAGTGGGAGGAGATGTGTTGGAGACAGTGTGGTTGGCACAGGATAGAATGGCGTTTAGGGCTGTTGTACATAGGGTTTCTGTGAGTTACAAGCAACTCGATGGCACATAAAAACAAGAACAACAACAAGAACAGTGGTTATGAAATAACTTCGAACTGCACTAAAGGTAATGACAAAAAATAAGGCCCTAGAATTGATTGGATACCAATTGCTCTGTTTCAAATGACCTGGATGTGTTCACTATTTTATTCCAGGAAATTTGAAGGACAGCTGCCTGGTTGATGACCTGGAAGAGATCTTTCTCATTCCTAAGAAAGGTGATCTAACAAAATGTGGAAATTGTTGAACGTTATCATTTGTATAACATGCAAGAAAAATACTGCTGAACACCATTCAAAACAATGAGCACAGTATATAGAGAACTGCCAGAAGTTCAAGCTGGATTTTGAAGAGGCTTTGTCACCAGGGATATCATTGTCGAGGCTAGATGAATACTGGCTGAAAGCAGAGAATACTAGAAGAATGTCTGTTTGTTTTTTATTGACTATGCAGAGGCAGTTTACTCTGTGGATCATAACAAATTATGGCTAACATTAAGAATAATGGGAGTTCTAGAACACTTAATAGTGCTCATGGGAAACCTATGCCTAGACCAAGAGACTCTTGGGAGAACAGAGTAAGAGAACATTGGATCTTTTAGAAATTTTGGCTCAGGGATGTATCCGTTCTCCATACGTATACAATCTGTATACTGAGCAAATTATTTGAGAAACTGGACTCTGTGAAAAAGAATGTGTCATCAGGGTTGGAGGAAGATTCATCAATACTTTTATGCAGATGACCCAACCTTTCTTACTAAACATGAGGAGGACTTGAAGCAGTTGCTGCAGAGGATCAAACACTACAGTCTTCAATATGGATTCCATCTCAAGTTTAAGAAAAACAAAAATTCTCACCACTGAGTAAGCAAATATCATGATAGATGGAGAAAGGATTGCAATTGTCAATGACTTCATCTTACTTGGATCCATAGTCAGTACACTTGGTAACAGCAGTCAGAAGATCAGAAGACATACTGCACTAGGATTAAGTGTGCAGTCAGGGACCTCTCCAAATTATTGAAGAGCAATGATGTTAGTGTGAAAACTAAGGTCTGCCTGATTCAAGGCATGGTCTTTTCAATCACTTTGTATGCTGCTGGGAGCTGGACAGTGAATAAAGATGGTACTGGAGAAGGGTACTGAATATCCCATGGACTGCCAAGAGAACAAACAGCATCTTGGAGAGGGTGCAGCCAGAGTGCTCCTTGGAGGCAAGGATGATTAAAATGCCATCTTACATATTTTGGGCATGTCTTTGGAGAAGCCATTTATTGGAGAAAGGCATCATGCTTGGGAAGGTGGAGGGATGGCTAAAGAGAGGAAGACTCACAACCAGATGGATTGATAGAACGATTGAAACAATAGGCTCACGTGTATCAGAGATGATGAGGATGGCATAGGACAGGACAGGGTTCTCAGATCTGTTGTTCATAGGGTCACTATGAGTCCTACTCAACTCAGTGGTACCTAACACCATCACTACCACATTAAGCACTATGCCACCAGAGCTTTTCTTAACCTGAAGATTAAACAAGAGCTATAAACACCTGTTTCAGCTTATCTGAAAGGCACAGCAAGGACTATATGCACCTGTTTCAACTCATCTTAAAGGCACAACTAGGAAATGCTCTTGGCTGTAACTTGGAGACTGACCACCTTGTCATTGCTAAATAATTAAAGTATCAGGACTAAAGAAAAGTTAAGAGATTCAGTAATACCTACAGCATGCTTTTGAAATGTGTGTCAGTCCATACAATTAATCACCACTATTTTATTATCCAACTCTGAATTAAACATTAACCTGCCTTGATAGCAAGTTTATTAAGTCAGTTGTCCTTTTTTGAACCTTAGCTAAACTAAATGCCACAAAATTCCAATTTATAACAGAATGCTAAAAAATGCCTTTCAGGCAGCTGTGTGGAGCTATTTAAGTCTCCATTTGAGAATCCGTGATGGTGCAGTGGTTAAAGCCTAGTGGGTAAGGGGCTTGACTGCTAACTGGAAAGCTGTGGTCGTACTCCATCTGAGAAAGGTAGCTGTCTGCCTCTTAGGATTTACAACCTTGGAATCCCTGGGAGTGAGTTGTTCTACTCTGTACTATTGGTTCAGTAGGAGTCATAGTTGATTTTGATGAGTGTTAATCTGGAGGTGCTCCTCAGATTAGACATTCCTTAGTCCTAGCCTTACTCTTCATGCTAAAAATGTCAAAGCTTTCAGAAAATGTAAATGCTGCTGTGATAACTGCACTCTCTCCAGTTAGATTCCACAACTATTGACATTGTGCCACACTTTCTCTTTCTTTTACCTCTGTCTCTCTTCCTCTAAGTCTGTTGAGTCAGTCCGTTTTCTGCTCTTGGACACCTGTTCTCTGGTTGGTTTCTTCCCCTTTCTGCTCTCACAGTTAGTTTTAATCTCTTTTTAAACCCAGTACATTTATGTTGGTCTTTTGCTTTGTGCTTTTACTATCTTTCTTCTCTGTATTTTATTTCCTGAATCTGTTGAAAATGTATACATGTTTAAATGCTTAAACATACGTCTCCTAAACATAGACATTCTCACATATGTTCAATACCTTTATCACTCTTGAGAAAATTAATCCTCAATGTTATGTGTAGTCCATATTCATAATACTCATTCACAAAATTAAAAAAAATTATCTTTATATTGGTTTACATACAAAATTCATATATATTGTGCATCATTTGTATACATTGTGTTTCATGCACTCCTCCATTCACATTGTGTTTTATTCTATCATTTCCATAAACTGTTATTTTATAAAATTAATTACCATTGATACCCAGATTTTTTTGTAGGTACTTATTTTTCAAACTAGGACTAAGTCATCATAAATTAAAAAAAAATTTTTTTTTAGTCTCTTGATCCAGAAAGTGCTGTACTTTATAACTTTATACTAGATACACCACTGGAGAAGAAGGGACAGTTCTCCTCACTGTGCCAGTCGGATCTGACTTTACGGTACATAACAAGAAAAAAAAAAACTTTATAGTATCTCAGCTCAGTTTATTATGAAATGTTCCAATTTTTGTATTTGATTGTTTCATCATGAGGGTATTGAACTTACTCGTTGTTCCCTAAATTTCAAGGAAAGTGGAAGAGTTTGTGCTGTTAGATCAAGATTAAACATTCATTGGTGGGGCTATATCCTTCATAATGTATTACTTCAGTAGAAGCACACATTGTGAAGGTTCTCATCCAAGTAGTTGGGAATTGCCAGATTTCTTAATTTGCATAGTTAGATTTTTTTCCTCTTAGTAATCTGTGGGATCTTAGTTAGGGACTTTGCAAAAGATCCTGCTCCTCAATGCTCTTTCATTGCTAGCATCTGTAGAGGGATTTTAAGGAACCCTGGTGTTCCTTGGCTGCTAAATGAAAGGCTGATGTTTCAGATTGATCAGCTGTTCCCCAGGAGAAAAATGTGGCAGTTTGCATCTGTAAAGAGAAGTTGTTAAGTCAGAATAGTGACTCACAGTGGTGGATTAGGTTGGGTTTTATAGATAGATTTTTTTCAGTGGAGATTGCAAAATGTGAAATTTTGTAATTCTGTCATTTCACCTGTACTTAATGATTGGCATTCTTTAAGAAAAACTTTTCCTTCTTTCCTCCCATCCCACTTCCTCTGTTAGAATGGACTCATGGATTAAGTTTTACTAAATTGCTAGAATTGAGAATAGTCTTTAATCTTTTATGTTGGTATTTTGGCCAGGTAGAAGCCCTTGGAGCCAGTTGGTATAATCCCATTGGTGTTTTTGTGCCCAGCACAATAGGTTGTATTTTTAAGAACTTGCCTTGTATTTCTTCTCTTTCAAGATTTGGAGTTACTCATTTCTTCAAAGATACCCCCTTATGTTTCTGTTTTTTAAAGATGGCTAATATTTTATATAGATTATTATTTCCCTTGAGGAATTCTGATGGTATAGTGGTTTAAGACTGATTGCTAACTGAAGGTTATCACTTTAAACCTACTAGACACTCTTTGAGAGAAAGATCAGTCTATCCCTATTACAACCTCGGAACCCCTGTGGGCAGTTCCACTTGATTGCTATGAATTAGAGTAAAATTGATGGCAATAGTTATTTGTCACTTTTTGTGCCTGATTTTTTTTGAACCTTATTATTCTGTGTATACGATTCTAGACTGTTTTAATTTAAGGGAATAATTTATAGAAATCTTCTTAGCAATTTAGGAAAGTTGTTGGGTTTTAAAGCTCTGTAGTATACAGTTGTAACGGTACTAGAACCAAACCCAATGCCATTGAGTTAATTCAGACATATACCAACCCTCCATTGCATTTTCACTGCTTTAAATCCTAAGAAAAGGAGACTACCTCATTGCTTTCCAGCAGAGTGATAATGGGTTTGAACTATCAACACCTGGGTTAGCAACCCAGCATGTAATTTGCTATGCCACTAGGGCTTCTTTGAATTGCACTGTAGCACAATTTGTTAAAATACTATGTTTTTAATGGAGATCTTCGGGCTATTGCAGTGAATAGCTCTGTGTGTGTGTGTGTGTGTGTATGATATATGTAGTTTTTTAAGTAAAATTTTATTTTATTTGAGATTTTTAACATTTACAGAGAAACTAGATTTTCATTCATTGACTGTAGCACATATTACCCCCCTCCCTCTACAGTTCAATATCTATCTATCTATCTATGTATATATATGCATATATGTATGTATATATGTATATATATTAATTCATTGCTGCACAATTACCTCCCTCCCCCACCCCCGAAGTCCTCTTTGCATTGATGTATCTCTTAGTCTGGGCTGTTTTCATGCATATAATGCCTAATCATATATTCCTTCTACATAGTTCTTTCATCTGTTCCAATGCCGTGGCCATTATCTGTCCACTGTTATACTACTCTCCTCCCAACTGCCCATATCATACCTGCTATATAATAGTAGTGCTATGGTTCTCAAAAAGTTGGAAATAGAAATATCATTTGACCCAGCAATGCCACTAAATCTATCATTAATAATAATTACAACTTATAACATATAATTTCTAAACTGGCAGTTCAGGGGAAAAGACATACAGTCCTTAATGAGTCAAGTCTTCATTTTGATCATAAAAAAAAAATTCAGAGCTACTATGAAATAGCATATCTTACCTATCAGACTTAAAAAAAAATTTTAAATCCAGCAACAAACCCTAAAAGCCCTAAAGAAACCATAACTGCCATCCAAACAGATAAATGCAAACCCATGTTTCTTGCTGCGTTATTTACAATAGCAAAGAGATGGAAGCAACCCGAGTGCCCATCAACAAATGAATGGATAGAAAAACGATGATATAATCGTACAATGGAATACTACATAGTACTGAATAACAATGAACTCGTAAAACATTACACAACATGGGGGGCCCTGAAGCACATCATGGTGAGTGAAATATCTCAGTCATAAAGGAGATATGTATCTTTAGGATATATTCTTAAAAGTGAGATTGTGTACCAGTGAGGGAGTTTTTCTTTTGCTTTTCAAGGAGAGGAGCAAACGCCGGGGGGGTTGTGCGGGGAGAAGGGTGCAACAATGAATGAATGGAATCCCAAAATCTCTGTAGATGTTCACTGAAATGAAAAATAAACAACCTAAATTTAAAAAAAAGTGGGATTGTTAGAACAAAAGTAAACACACATTCTGTTTTGTTTGATATTAATCCCTCCAAAGGCTATTCTAATCGTTTTTGGATAATATTCAGTAGAATCTTGCTTGCATGTGAAATCAGTGACACTGTTCTGTAGTTTCCACACTTAGTTGGGTCACCCTTCTTTGGAATGGGAACAAATATAGATCTCTTCCAGTCAGTTGGCCAAGTGGTTGTTCTCCAGATTTCTTGGCACAACTTGGTGAGCACATCCAGGGCAACATCTGTTATCTGAAATACTTCAATTGGTATACTATCTATTCCTGGGTCCTTATTTTTTGCTATTTCCTTCAAAGCAGCTTGCACTTCTTCCTTCATCACCATAGGCTCTTGCTCATATGTTATTTCATTAAATTCTTCTGTATCTGCCAATTCCTTTCTATACAATGACTCAGTATATTCCTTCCATCTTCTTTTAATACTTCCTGGATCATTTAATATTCTGCCCAAAGCATCCTTGATTATAGCAACTCGAGGTTTGAATTTGTTCTTCAGTTTCTTGAGCTTAAGAAATGCTGAGCGAGTTCGGCCCTTTTGATTTTCTGACTCTAGCTCCTCTCACATTTCATTGTAGTATTTTGCTTTGTCATTCCGAGCTGCCTTTTGGAATCTTCTGTTCAGCTCTTTAGTATCTTGAATTCTTCCTTGTGCTTTGGCTTCTCTACACTCCAGTGCAATCTTCAGAGTCTCTTCTGACATCTATTTTGTTCTTTTCTTCCTCTTCTGTCTTTGTAATGACCGTTTGCACTCTTCCTGGATGATACCCTTGATATCCTCCCACAACTCATCTGGTCTTCGCTCATTAGTGTTCAAGGCCTCAAACCTGTTCCTGAGATGATTCTGAAATTCAGGTGGGATGAAATTAAAGTCATATTTTGGCTCCTGTGGATTCCATTTAATTTTCCTCAGCTTCGGCTTGAACTTGCATATGAGTATTTGGTGGTCTGTACCATTTTTCCTTTCTGCAGCAGTATTCATGTCTATTCCTCAGATCCTCAGCAAAGTTTGTTGTTGGATTTTAATTTTTTTTTAAAGTCTGATAGGTAAGAAATGCTATTTCATAATAGCTTTGAATTTTTTAACTTTTTTTTATGATCTAAATGAAGACTTGACTCATTAAGGACTGTATATCTTTCCCCCTGAACTGCCAGTTCAGAAATTATATAAGTTGTAATTATTATTAATGATAGATTTTTAGCAGTGAGTTTTTTTCAGAGTACCTGGCTGGCACAAATGGTTAGTTAGTACTCAAAAGATTGGTTGATCAAACCCAGCCAGTAGAACTTCATCAGACAGGTTTGGCAATCTTCTTCTGAAAGGGTAACAGCCTTTAATATCTTATTGGGTAATCCAGTTTGCACACCTGGGGTTGCCATGATCCAGAATCAGATTGACAGCAACTACCGCCTGTTTGTTGTAACTGTTATCTGGCCATTTCAGTGTCAGAATCCTCATCATTATTGTTACTGTTGTGTATCATTGAATCAAAACTGACTCACAGCTGACCCTCTAGTGGGTTTCCACTGACAGTAAATCCCATAGGAGTAATATTTTTTTAAAAAAATTGTATATATTAACGTACATTAGCTGTTCAAATGTGAATGTAAAGCTATTTTGTCATCATAGAGTGTAGAATAGCAGCAGAACACCACCTTTATTTTTGTAAAGTCTGTGACTAAAACCATCACATGTGAAACTTACCATGTATACAGTTGTGTCATAAGAAAATGGAAGATGCATGTAGAAGTAGGGAGCAAGACCTTAGTTGGCTGGTAAGATGTCTTTAGTAATATGGTAGATTGTGTTCTGAGAGATTGCGACAGGAATTTGGTACTAACTGGATTAGATGTGCTCCTTCTCTGGGCAGGTAGTAGACAACGTGACTGCTACCCTGCAGACAGTTGCAGACCCATTTTATCAGACGGATACAACTGACAATATTTCCTTAAGAGAAACACACATTTTATTGTAAGGACTAAAACATACAATTTTATTATAAGGAAAAATGTACTTGCTTATTATTAATCTTAAAATAAAACACACACACCCCCCCCCCTGCTTTCTAGTTAATGTATTCCTTCTTTGGGTTCTCAAGATTATAAACTGTCTACAGGAACAGATTTGCCTAGCCTTTCCTCTTCAAAACATTTGGTCATTTGAGCCCAACATGTTACTCATTATGCCATCAGGGCACCACAATCCCTTTTCTCTCTCCTTCTTTTCTCCATCTCCTCCTCCCTCTCCCCCTCTCCTTCTCCCTCTCTCCCTCCCTCCACATACACACTCACCCTCTAATTTTCTCAAAACATAAAACATATAAAACTTTAAACAAGTTAAGCAGGACTTTTCAATGCAAAAGTTGTCACATACATTCTTTTTATATTTTCTCAAAATGTTGTTAGATGCCATAGAGTTGATTACAACTCTGTAAGCAGCAGTTCTCAACCCTGTTTGTCCTGTACCTTCCTCACCATATCTGATATGCGTGAGCCCACTGTTACAGTCACTGTGTTAAAGGTCTCTCTCCTTTTTTGACCTTCCACCTTTCCCACATGATGTCCTTTTCCAAGGGCTGGCCCCTTGTAAATGAGATAGGGCTTTGCTGTCCTTATGTCTAAGGAACACTCTAGTTGTACTTCCTCAAAAACAGACTCATTTGTTCTTTTGGCAGTCCAAGGGGTGTTCAGTATTCTTCTCCAGTGCCACAATTCAAATGCATTGCTTCTTGTTCTTTCATCATTATTCCTTGTTATCCTTATTTATCTCAAAGTATTAGACAACCTTTAAACATTTGAAGGTTAATGAGTAGCAGTTAGATTTATGCCCAATTTTGTTAGAATAGTTTTATATAAAATTGTAACAGTAAATTTGTATAAAGCAAGGTTCTTTTTATCATCTTAACTATTTTTATTCCAGAAAGTAATCTATTTAAAGGCTGAGGTTATAGATTAACCTATATAAGCGTTAATTGGCAACCTCAGATCTTCAGGGTGGGTCACAAAACAGAAAGCAAGCCGAATGAGACTCTCAGTTGCCAAGAGAGTTGTTCTAAATAACAAAAGGGAAATTTTGACCATCAGTCCAAATTAATTTATTCTTACCTATAAATGACTTGATTATTTGCTTTTATACATAGTAGTATATAAGAAGCCATAAAATGGTAAAATAGGAAGAATGAGTTAGTACATTGATTGAAAAAGATACACTGTTGGCGATAAGAAGTGACAGTGAATAGAAAAGCAGAAGTTAGGAAAAAATTTTTAGAAGATCTGTGGTTGAGTTTCCTATGGACATAATATTTAAAATAATTATAATAAACCCAAATTCACACTCACCCTCACAGTCTTTCATACTTTTTGAAAGTATGAAACACCAACTTTCTTGACTCTGGGGATACCATTTATAAAATGGGTTACTCATTCGTTTCTGTTGCATTCGAACCAACTCATAGATGACCCTCCAGCAAGTTGTTAAGATGCTATAAATCTGGTGGATTCTGGTGGATTTGAATCATCTGCCTTTGGATTGACAGGGCAACAACTGCTTACCCACTGGGCCACAACATTGATGTGCAGATTGAGAACTGAGATTGCATATTTTGAGAACATTTAGTAAAATAACTGGCATAAAGTGAATACTTAACAAATGATGTCAGTAATTAGTAGATTCTTGCAATGATTTTACAAGGGATGCAACTCTTGGTACTTACGTACTTTAATTGAAAAGTACTTAATATTATTTACGAAGAGCATGCTGCCAGTATGAATGCTTGACCATCTTAGACATGTTGATTGGTACTGAGTGTCGTTGTGTTCTTTTTCTCCTTCACAGCAAAATGAAAAGGAGAGCCTGTTGAAGGAAAGAGATCACATCTTGTCAACTCTGGGTGAGACAAAACAGAACCTAACTGGACTGTGCCAACAAGTCTGTAAAGAGGCAGCTCTAAGTCAAGAACAAATTCAGATCCTCGCCAAGTATTCAGCCTCAGATTGCCCTCTTTCATTTTTAATTTCTGATAAAGGAAAAAGTACTTCTGATGGTGAAATGACATTGCCATCAGTTTTTAGCTTATCTGAGGGGCTTCCAGCTGTGCCGCCCACAGTTGAGCAAAGCATTTGCTACCCCAGCTCCAGAGAAAACAAGGAGTCGGGCTGTGAGAGGGGGCTGGAGTCACGCCGGATGACCACACCTGCCTCTGGGCATGCTGGGCTGGTAGAACAGTGTCGTCAGAGTGGGGGCATCTCAGATTTCTGTCAGCAGATGACTGATAAGTGTACTACTGATGAGTAAACGTGAATTTGCATTCACTTCTTTAAGACTATCCAGTTTTCTACACGAGCTTTGACATTGTCTTCCAATCCTCCTCTGGCTGTCTGTTTCTTAATGTGTATTATTGATGTGCGTGCGTGTGTGTGTGTGTATCTGTGTGTATGTGTGTGTATTGGTTTTTCTTAAGTCAAGCCTGATTTCTTGAGTTTCACAAGAGATTCAGAAATTATTTACTTCCTGGATACTGAAAAATCACATGTGAGAATGCAATAGACTTTAAAATTCATGTTTTAAAGACTAATAGCTATTAGTAGTAACTCCCAGCATTCAAAATAAATATAAGCATGTGAACAGTAGAATATCAAACAACATCTTTAACAACTTGAAATATCTGCAGATAGTTCTTTCTCAAGCAGCAGCCTGTAGAAGTTGAATAATGCTACCCTTTTGCAGTGTACTGATTTAAAAGAAGACATTGCCTCACCTCTTCTGAAGCAGTGATTATAGAATTCTGTCCTAATCAGAAGTAGGGTTTTGGGCACAGTGGACCTGCATATTTATGTAGGACTGCAGTGTGAAAAAAACATTGTCTTGCTTGAATCCTAGAACCTCTATCTTCAGCTCCTACTAAGAAAAGAAGTTGTGACTCTTAAGCTGCATGGGGAATATTTAGTAAATTGAACAGGTGATTGGCTTGAAAGTGAGAGGTTCCCAAAATTCAATGTATTCTTGTCACTTTGGAAAGAAGAAATAGGACTTGATATACAGTGGCTTGAGTGATTGGCAATGAGTAAATGCATTGGCTAAATTATTAATTTACTTAGCACCCTGGCGAGCTTACCAAAATACAAGGCTGCTTATGCAAGAGATCACACCCAGCAGGGGCAACAGTTGTTTGTGTTTACAAGAAGTGACAGTTGTTTTCCATCTTGCTTTTGGAATTCTTTGTCTTATTTGTGAATAAACATTACAGACGATATTTCAGTGTAGCTTCTTGCCACTAGGCCATCAGAGCAGCCTAGTTACCATGTAGGTTTGTGAAATAGGATGAAATTAAGGAAAAATATCTTGCTCCATTTTGGTTTTGAATTTGGAAACTAGATTTAGTCCTTGCTCTCTTCTTCAAATCTAATATCTTTGAAGATGCTACAAAGAAGTAGTTTTTGGTATATGTATATTTAAAAAGATTTTGCCTTAGACATCTAAAAGAGACATTTTTATACCTTGCTGCCTGGGTATAGTGAAGGGGCTGTTTCTAAGCAGTGAATAGCAGTCCACTACAAGTCATGAGTCTGAAGCCGGTAAACATTAACCACAAGAGTATGTGGGGGACCAGTCTTAATATTTCAGAATAATTGTTCTGTGTGTTTGTGAGTGTGAGTTTGAGAGTGTGTGTGTGTGTGTGTGTGTGTGAGAGAGAGAGAGAAAGTGAGAGACCAGTGTTTTATGTTATCTTTGTTGTTGACCTAGTTAAGAGGAAACTAGTTCGGCTTGTTTATTTTCTAGAGACTTACAAATGCACTCAAGAATTTGTCAGGGAAATGATAATTCTGTGATAATGTGTCCCATACTACAAAGGAAATAACCTTATGTAGCTACTTCTTTGATACTTTAATTTTCAACTTCACAAGATAAACGAATATAAAAACTGTTCGTTTACAAAATGTAAACTCTTATACAAGCCAATGGAATCCTTCATCTTCTACCTCACTGTACACTCAACTGTTTGCCATGTCGGTGTGTTATGTGCAAATGTCAGTCTCTTGCTTTTATTGCTTTTGTAAATAATATGCTTTGTAAAGTTACTATTTTATGATAAAATCAAGTTGTCTCCGGAAATTAAATATGATTTTTAAGGCACTTGGTTTAAATTTCTCTCTGCATATACACAGTTTAGCATTATTTTAATGGTATTCTGATTATTGGCCAACTGTAATATTTCTTAAAATAAAGCATTACTTTGTACTAGCCAGCATGTAATACAAGTAACTACACTACCTCATACTCACATGATTTTTCAAGTTGTAATACAGAGAGATTAAAAAAAAAGATTTTACCTGTCTTTTGACCATAAGATGGAGAAGTTTTCTATACATTGCATAGCATTATACATTTATGCCTATTCTAACATTAACTTCTAAAGAAGTTTTTCTATGTTTGTTTCAAGCCAGTTTGTTTTGTTTTTGAGGCTGCTGAGGACAAATGACAGGATGTTGTGTATACAATGTATACCTTTTCCTTCATGCAGAATTTTGATGAGGCTATTTTTAATTTAGTTCATTGCATATTTACATGATCATTGTTCTCATGAACTGATTGCTCAGTGCTTGATCATTCTTTAAAAGCTTTTATGTTTAATTCAGTGAAATAATAAAATTTCCCCCTTATTTGAATTCAATAGCTATTACAAATGATAGGTTGAATTGTTACATTCAAAACAAATGTGGATATAATCTCAGTTCTGTGTAGATTTTATAATTTACTGTAGCATTATGCTAAATCAATTGCAAATAAGAATGGTTTGTATTTAATGCAGTAAATTACCATACAGGTTGTATGTGGACCCTCAGCCACGTTAACAACTTGGGGGGTGGGGGGGGAAGAATAAAAAAAAGACAATGCTATAATGAATTCTCAGGGGAACTTTTTTTTGGCTATGAAACATGTATTTTGAACTTGTAAATATTTTAAATGTTTTATTAAGGCATGAAATAAACTATTCTTTGAAACTTTTTGGGCAGAATGAAAATTTATAGCCATTATGCTAAATAATGGCATACTGATTGTAAAATAGACATAAATAGTAGTATCTATTGATTTTTTAAAATTTTTCATGATACAGTTTTCTAACAATGCAATAAAACCACTGACCATGTTCTGTCAAGACCATGTTTCCTTAAAAAGGCACTTTCAGAGTAATTTATATTTTTTCCAAATCTATTTACCCAAATGTAGCAGAACTATAAATGTTAGATGTTGGTGATATGTTGGCATAGTTAAATAAAGTTCTCTAAAATTGCTTCTAATTGAATAGAGTTGTACATCCTGTTCCTATCTTCCTACGTTGTTAGAAGTGAGATCAGTTTTTGAAAACTCCTAGAGTGCAGTTCTTTCCCACATACATGCTGTTGCCTGGATTAGAATTTAGGATTGATAGCAGCTATTTTGATTTTACTATGAAAGTTTGATAATGTTAGTCTTGTGGTCAGTAATTGGTGTGCTTTTGGTATTGGTAATAATTAGCAAGTTATATGTCTGAGAAAAATATTCCTAGCACTCATAGGTCTTAGGAAACACAAATTCTGGCCTTCTAAATTATTAATTTCAGTTTTTGCCATAATAAAAGGCTGTTTTAAGGGTTACTATCATGGTTCTGTGGAAATAATGTGCTTACCAACAGCCTCTGGGAGATAATATAAAATATTTTATGGTAAAATATAAATTACACACAAACCTACAGAACAAGAGTCATTTTTTAAAAAAGGTATAGAACCCTACAAGATCACATTCAATTTTTCACCAGGCCCTTTTAAAACAAGCATTTAGCAGCTGCTAAGAGTAGTCGGGAGTGAGGTGGAGTGATGTTGGGGAAGAGGGCTCAGATACAGGATAGATAGTGTGTAGGGCCAAGGATAGTGTCAAACATAACTATGCTCAGGCAGCCCCAGCACCAAGAGTTATCTGAAGAGTTTATTCTGAAGGAATCAAAGAATTTTATCTTCATTAGTTCAGTGTAGAAAACTTTTAAAGGTAAACAGAACTTTTTCCTCCTAATTTTTGCTCAGGTCAGCTGTAACCAGAGAAGTGCTTGATGCCTCAGTGAATGGATTTTCAGAAGCTGTAGCAAGAACTGGCTGTGTGAGGTCATTACTCCTTCAGGCCCCAGCAGATAATAGGTTGAAGATTGAATCTGATGTGCTCATTTTGTCCCAAAGAGTGAATGTAACGAGTAACCTACTGGCGTTCTACTTAAGACAACTAGCCAATAAAAAATTCTTATGGATCACAATATACTATAGTTCTGGAGGTGAGTTTTTTAGGCTGGAAGACACTGTACAATAGCTGTAGCTATGGATTCTTACATACCAACAATCATGAAGGTGGCCCAGGACCAGGCAGCAATTTGTTCTCCTTTTTGGGAGTTGGAGCCAATGATGGCAATTAACAACAGTTGCCATGAAATTATCTCAGCATTGGCCTCATACCATGATTGTTTCACAACCAGCCAACACCCAAGCACTAAGCAGTTATCCCAGGCAAAATTTTGTTCCCATAACTGAGGGCTGCCAAAGACCGTAGCAGAAACTCTTGATTTTTTGAACAGAAGAAAACTTGATTTTAGCTTCTCCAAGATGCCAGTTTTCTGGAGCTTGCAGCCTGTCACACTAAACTAGGGAGACTCTTCAGAAAGGGGTTGATTTTGGTCCTACACATTGATCATTTTGGAGGGAAAGGCTTGATCTTTGCATGACTGTCATACTTTGTTTCCCTTCCACATGATAGCTAGACCGATTGAGCGAGGACTCCCTCTAGGGGTCACAAGGGATATTTGTCTGCTTTTTGGAAGGGATTATTGCGTGTCATACATAGTGAGATTGGCGCAAGATAGGGAAGGGTTCAGGGTTGTTGTTCATAGGGTCGCTGTGAGTCGTAGTCATCTTGACAGCACACAACAACAACATTGTGACTGAGACATGCCCCTGTGGTTCGTTCCTAAAAAGACTGTACACAGGGGAGCGGATCACACGGAGGCCTTGCTCCATCTATCCTCAGTGCTAGAAAGACCATGAGGAGGGGAGATAGAAGGGAGGGCATTCTGCAAATGTGGCAAATGACAGTGTTATAATGATGTGCTAAAGTGACAAATGACAATGTTACAGGAGCCCAGGTGGCATAGGAGGTTACAAGTTGGGCTGCTGTTCAAATCCATTAACTATAGGAGAATGAGAATTTCTTCTCCTTATTACAGACTCAGAAACCCAATGTAGGGCCATCATGAGAAGAAATGAATGACAGGTGGTGTTTTGAGTGAGATGGACTAGTTACCTAGGTGGCATAAACAGTTTGTACTCAACCAGTAACATCATCTGGTGTTAGGTGTCATCAAGTAAGTTGAACTAATAGTGCAACTAAGAGTGACCTATAAACAACAGATCTGAATGCTATCCTCTCCAACATCGTCCTCTCCATCTCTCATATACTCGAACACATTGTTCCAGTCACTGTGTCAACCCATCTTGTTGAGGAGTACCTCTCTTACTCTAAGCCTCCACCTTTCTCAGTGTATTGGCTTTTTCCAAGGACTGTCCCCTCCTGACAACATGTGCAAAATATGTGGGGTTTCATTTTCACCATCCTTCCCTGTCAGGAGAACCGTGGTTGCATTTTCTGTCAAGGCACATTTGTTCTTGCAGTCGATGGGGGTTCCCACACTCTTCTCCAGCACCGCAATTCAAAGGTACTGATTCCTCTTCTGTCATCTTTATTTATCTAACTTTCAGGTACATATGAAACATGATCAGTTAGTAACTAGTTGATAACCTAGAGGTGGTAATTTGGACTCACCTAGGGGAGTAAAGGAAGAAAGGTCTGGCAACATGCTTCCATAAATATAGCCAGAAAATCCTATAGAAAGTTTTACTCTATAGCACACAGGGCTGCTGTGAGTTGGAATCAACTTGAAAGTAATCTAGACATAAGCAATCCATACAAGATTCTATAGACAAGCCCCTGGGATTATAAGCCTAGTCCCTCCACTTTTTCAGTCTTAACCTCTGAATGCAAATGGAAATTTGGGGCATCAATTTAGCACTTTCTTCCCTGACGGTTTATTACCAGTTAAAAAGCTAGGATTGTACTAACACTCTGTGGTGCTTTGGAGCCCAGCCGTCTTGAAAACATTGCACATGCTACTCTTTCTAGTTAATCTAAAAGGGCTTAAATCCTATTTACTCCCTGTGATCTTATTTTTGTCTCTGTCACCTGCAGCAGTGGCACGCTGAGGCTGCCTGCCCCTACTAGGGACTCCTTGCTGCTAGGTGTTGGCTTGTAAGGCTGGACTTGGAAGAACACACGCATGCCTGCTGCCATGATTTAATACTTGCCACATTCTATGGCCAGGAACAAGAGACTTCACAGGGAGATGCTTCTTGACTGACTTTAAGATAACATGCAGTAGATTCCAGAAGGGAGTCCCTGGGTGGCACGAATAGGAGGTTGGCTAGTAATGGAAAGAAGGCTGTTCAAATCCAACCAGAGACACCTTGGAAGACAGGCCTGGCCATCTGCTCTGAATGGTCACAGCCATAATGATGGCCTCAGTCATGCCAGTAATATGAGGATTGCTCAGAACCAACCACCATTTAATTCTGTTAAACAGAAGTGTGCCATGATTCAGACTCGATGGCAGCTTTCTAGCTATCTGCTTGTGCCTGGCCACAAAAGGACATCTTTTTTTTCCTTCTCACCTCTATTCAGGGATCTCTGGTAGCCTAGTGATAAGCAATTGCACTGCCAGCCCAAAGTCAGACAGTTCAAATCCTCTCCATGTTCCATAGGAGAAATATGGGCAATCTCCTCTCAAGCATTTTTAACAGGCTCTGAAAATCTGCTGGAGGATCAGCTGTGAGTCTGCACCAACTCTGAGAGCATATAACACCACCACCTCTATTACCTATATTGTTCTAGAAGTATAAAGAAGGAGAGGGGAAATATTTTTAAATTAGTATAGCACTTAACTGTTTTGTAAATAGTCCTCTTTTTAGTTGACAGTCCTTTCTCCTTCCTTAATTCACGTTTAATCTCTGTCCAGAAAGTCAGCTGTTTTCTGAACAGTTCCTTTCCTTCTTTGAAGAGATGAGATCTAAATAATATTCTTACTACGATCTTGATATACATGTTTCTGATGCTATACTTACAACTTTCAAAGAATTTCTGTTAATAATACCCTGATTACTGTTAAGTAGTTACTTATCCACTAAAATTTAATCCTTATGGAGTATTGCCACTTTGGTCTACCTCGGGAACTTAAGCGTTTTTGCCTTTGTTTGCTGTAGGCTGTTAAATTCAAAGGAGATCTTGGGTAAAACAAATGGACAAGTACTTAGTTACTTGCTTAAAGTTTGGTTTAAATCCACCGAGAAGTGAATTTGAAGGTTTGAAAATAAAATTCCTGAAGATTGCAACACTTGAAAACCCAAAGGAGGTTGGTTCCACCTAGAAGTACATGGTAGATGCGTGAGTTGGAATCAGCTCAACGATAACTCTTGTTTCATTGGTTAAACTAATAGAACTTTCCTGTGCCAAGTTGTTGTTGTTAGGTGCCTTCAAATTGACTATGACTCTTAGAGACCCAGTGAACAACAGATCTTAGTCTTGACCTATCTTGTACCATCCTTGTCATCTATAATACATGTTGTTGTTATGTGCCGTCGAGTCACCTGTGACTCATAGCGACCCTATGTACAACAGCCCTAAACTCCGCTCTGTCCTGTGCCAATCGCACTGTCTCCGACACTCCCATCCCAA
>NW_006400006.1:1975253-1984849 GCF_000299155.1 Elephantulus edwardii
CCATCTTGTTGAAGGTCTTCCCAGTTTTCTCTGATCCTCCACCTTTCCCAGAATGATATCTTTTTTCAAGGACTGGCCTCTTTTGACAACATGGAGAAATTAAATGAGATGAAGTTTCATCATCTTTACTGCTAAGGAACACCCTGGTTATGCTTCCTCAAAGATAGTCTTTTTTGTTTGTTCTTTTAGTAGTTCCTGGGATAGTAAGTACTCATCTCTAACACCAGAACTCAAAGACATTGATTTTTCTTCTGTAATCCTTACTCACTGTCCAACTCTCAGATGCATATCAAGTAATGGAAAAGAACATGTCTTGGACGAGGTGCACCTTAGCCTTTAAACTGACATCCTTGCTCTTTTTTGCACTTTAAAAATGACCTTGACAGCATATCTTCCCAATGCAACATGTCTTTGAGTTCCTGAGTGTTGTTACCATGGATGTTGATTATGGAACCAAGTAAAATGAGATAGTTGGCAATTTCAGTCTTTTCTCAATCTGATTTTGCATTGTAACCCATATTGTAGGTTGTGTCAGAGACAGTGATACTGGCTCAGGATAGGGGAAGGTTCAGAGCTATTGTGCACAGATCACTATGAGTCGCAGGCGACTCTACGGCACATAGCAACAGCAAAAAGCAGATTAACAAGCTCAGACAAGACCAAAATGAGGTATTAAAAACCAAACACTAACATCTTTCTTTACAAAAGCTGCTTTTTAAGGGAAAATTAAGAATGTTAGTCTTCAAACTAAAATCAATGCTCCTCTATAATTTGGAGAAGTCCCTGACTACATTCTCTTCCAGTGTAATATGTCCCTTGATCTCCTGACTGCTGGCACCAAGTGTATTAATTGTGGATCCAGGTAAAATGGAGTTGTTGACAGTGTCTGTCTTTTGCCCACCTATCATAAGTGCTGAAGAACAATGATGTCTGTCTGGAGACATCAATGCCTGATCCAGTAATTGTTTTTGCAATTATTTGCTGTGCATCAGAGAGCTGGGCAATGACTAACGATTACAGAAGAATTGATGCCTTTGAGTTGTGATGCTGGAGAAGAGTATTGAACATACATACCATGGGCTGCCAAGAAAACAAATAGGTCTGTCCTGAAGAGGGTGAACCAGGCTACTCTTTGGAAATGAATTTTGAAGCTCCATCTCACATACTATGAGTATGTTGTCAGAAAGCATCAGCCCCTAGAGAGGGATATCCTACTTGGAAGGGTGCAGGAATGATTTGGTACAGGAAGACCCTGGATGAGATAGATTGACACAGTAAATGGGTAATAGGAGTACGTGTGTTGGAGACAATGAGACTGGCCCAGGATAGAGCAGAGTTCAGAGCTATTGTACATAGGGTCACTATGAGTCACAGGCGACCTGATGGAGCATAACAGCAATATCAGGTTTTGTGATCAGTCCAGTGGTGAAAATTTTTGTTTTCTTAATGTTGAAGCGCAATCCATATGAAGGCTGCAGTGTTTGATCTGCAGCAATTGCTTCAAGTCCTCACTTTCAGCAAGCAAGTTTGTGTCATTTGCATAGTGAAGATTATTAATGAGTCTTCCTCCAATCCTGATGCCACCCACAGTCTTATCTGTGTAACCGCAGGAAAACAGCAGTTTCTTTATCTGTAAGTCTCTAACACTTAATCTGTTGGACTTAAAGATCAAATTAGTATTGACTCAAACTATTATTTGCATTCCAATAATGTAAATGTACTTCAGGAACTCAACACATATTTCTTGACCACTCTTCTTCATTTTAGGAGAGAGGAGGCAGTTTCTGGAGTGTGATGGTGAAGGGTTAGCAGTCTGTGGTCGTCTCTGCTGATTTTTCATTAAACTTTGTTGACAAGACAAGACCTCAAATGCTATATTTAACTACGCCAAAAAGTATACATATATATTTAATTATCTCATATACCCCTAGAATTACTTTCATGAGTAAATGTAATTAATAATATTAGAAACACTATTTCTATAATATCAACACAGACAGCTTCAAAACAAATATTTTCAGATAACCTTGTTTTAAGATATTCATGCTTTTCCTCCTATTGGAGAATTTCACAAACTGTCCAAGGCCTGTAGTGTATATTAGCTTCATGTCATCTCACAGACCCCTGTTTTCAACCTCCACCTTCCTGATTGCCTTCAGGGATTCCACGTTCTTTTCTTTGGAATATGTGTAACAATTCTTCTCTCTACAGTATTAACCCCCAGGGTCAACTCTAGACCATTTTCAAGTAGGAAACTACACAAGGTCAGTAGAAGAGAAGGAGATTTTTTTGGAACAGAATCATTCTAGTCTAAAAGACATCTTTTCATTCATTCAGTAAAAATCTTATAAGCCCTTGGAGATTGTAGGCACTGTTCGGATGTCAAAAGGACATTAGAGAAAGCAATGGAAAGGACCTAAGAAAAATAAGCAGGGAAGGAGACTAAAAAAGTGTCCAGTTTTAAATAGGGTAGCGATAAAGGTCTCAGAAGATGACATTTGAATGAAAAGAGTAGATAATGTTTTAGTTGATTAAACATACATCACAATTTCTTTTTTTATTTCAGTATAAGTGAAAATAGGAGATAGTAACTTGCTGAGGCTTCCGTAATGGCAAATAAAGCAATGTGAAAGTTTTGTCACAAGACATAATTTTAGTGGGTAAAGTTTAGTCTTACATGTTTAACAGTGCAATCCAATCTAGTAGCTACTAACCACAACCACTTGTAACTGTTTAAATTTGTATTAATTAGATCCAACAACTGCCATTCACCTGTAATCTTTTTACAGAAGTATATCCCTGCTTCTTTCTCCCATGAACAACTAGTGAATTCACTTCCTAAACAACATGCCTCTGGAAACTGTATGAACTTTGATAAATGTCAACAGTTGTAGAGGGGCTTCAGGCCTTTTGTTCATAGGGTCGCTGATTTGTGCTCGACGCAAGGGCAATCAACAACAGCAACAACTCTCCAATAGCAGCAGAGCGCTTAACCACTGTGTCACCAGGCCTAGTTACACTCATCAGGATGCAATAAAATGCAAAATTCTGTTTCTATGCTCCATAGTCATGCGTGGTTAATAACTGCTACTTCGGACAACAGATAATAACATTTCCATCGTTGAAGAAGGTTACTTTTTAAAAAATTTTGTTTGCATTTGAAGAAAGTTTTATTGAGCAGAGCTAAATAGAATATTTAAGATTGATAAAGCAAAGAAAATACTATATATATTATTGTTAGCTACCATTGAACTAGCATCAGATTCTTGTTGACCACTCTCCACAAATGGACAAAACATCGATCCCAGGACATCCCAGTGATTGGTTCAGTTGGAATGTTGTGATCCGCATGGCTTTCTTTGCATAATTTTTGAAAATAGATCACCAGGCCCATCTTAATTTTCAAGCTCCACTGAGACGTGCTCAGTATCATAGCAGTATGTCTCTGCCTGTGGTGCCTTATTGAGTCTCCTACAACTGTTTTGAGAACCCTCCTGTCTTACACTGAGAAACCCTGGTAGCCTAGTGGTAAGGCATTGTGCTGCTCACTCAAAAGCACATGATTTGAATCCTCCCATGTGATCTACTGGCTGTGAAAACCCAGTGGAGAGTTATTGAAGGCCCAAATAACAATGTAACTTGCAAACTGTCAGATTGAGAGATAGGAATGTAGAGTGGGTGGGGTCTTTGCCCAATATAGGCCCTTAGAACTCACAGGAGAGGTGGTAGCTCAGTGGGGCTCCTTTTCTAATACTTGTCTGCTGAGTGACTGATCCAGGGAAAGGGCTGGTGTGCTACCTGAGAAGGAGTGCTTTGGGATGATAACAATGAAGTGTAAATGTGAAAACTAATTTAGCATCAAAATTTAAAATTGGAAGCTTAGTGTCTCAAATAACAGTGAATATTTTTACTATCTAAATATCTGATAAAATGAAACAAAAAGAACTCCAAACAACAAAGATGAACAAGCTGCCTATATGAAAAAGCCATTAAATAAAGAGAAAGCAAAATATTCATCAAATAATAACTCAAGGACTTTGGAGTCAGACTGCATAGGTTGAAAATTCTGGTTCCTCCATTTATTACCTGAGTATCTTTGGGACATTAATTAATCTCTCTAGCTCTCAATTTGCTCAAAAAGAGATATTAATACCAGTAATAACAACATAATAATAGTACCTAACTCATTCAGAGAGCTTAAATAAAAAATGAATTTATAAGTGGAATGGTCTTAGAATATCCAAAACAGTATTTAAATGTATTGTTTTTTGTTATTACCATGTCATCAAAATTTTTAAAATGCAGGTAGAACAACACATAGACTTTTTCTGTAAAATAATAAAAAAGAATGAAAATTGACCCCGTCACACATGGAGAGTGAGATGTAACATGGGTTTCATGTCCCATCACTCTGAGGGAATGAGTGACTGATCCTGGAGCCTCAGAACCATGGTCTCTGGGAACATCAAGGTCAGTTGCCATTACTACTCCACAAAAACAATGTTCGAAGTCCTACTTTGGAGAAGGATGACTGTGATGTTAAAAGCTGGAAATAACTATCTAAGGTACACCTGTTTATCTATCTCTCCCTGTTTGGAACAAAGAAGAATAAAGAAAAGCAAAGATAGATAGAAATAATTATTCCAAAGGTCTAAGAGATCATGCAAACCTCAACTTCCACAACTTTGAGACTAGAACACCTAAATGGTGTCCAGCTTCCACTGCTGACTGCTCTAAAAGGGATCAGGGTAGGTGGCCCTGGAGAGAGGGTGTGAACAATGTGGTGCAAAATGACAACATTAAAGCCAGGCAGCCTTACTAATCTGATAGATTCTGCTGGAGGTCCTAAGCCTATCGCCTTCAGTTATCCATTCTGACGTGGAGCAAATCTCTTCCAGATGTGCCTCCCTGCTCAACTTTCAGTCAAACAGTAGATGGAGAGCATTGGAACATCCCTGGAATCATGCTTGGAAAGTTGAATGTGAGTGGAAAAGAGGAAGACCTTCAGTGAGATGGACTGATGCAGTGGCTGCAGCAATGGGCTTAAAAACACAGCTGAGGTGGTAAGGGCCTCGTCAGGCAGGAGTTCATTCTGTTGTTGGGGGGGGGGGGGTTGGTTCCAGGAGGTGGAACTGACCTGATGGCTTCTAATAACAACAAAACTCAAACAACACAGGATTGTTGATGATTTGCTAGTGGAGGAGTTCCCTAGTAAAATAATGGAAGAAAGGATAACTATCCAAAAGGCTCAGAGAATTCCATACAGGACAAACTCCAAAAAGAAAGTCACCAACTTCTGTGAATCAAATTCCCAAAACCAAAGGTAAGGAAAACAATGATTGAGAGCAGTTTTGGAAAACTTAAATGTTTCCTACAAAGGCCAGTAAGAAGACAGGAACCATACAGACAAGAAGGCAATGAGACGTTATGTGCTGCTGAGTCGCCTGCAACTCATAGCAACCCTATTTAAAACAGCCCTAACCCCTGCCCTATCCTGTACCAATCTCAATGTCTTTGACACACCTACCTCCATTATCCCAGTCACTGAATCAACCCATCTCCTCGAGGATCTTCCTCTCCTGTGCTGTCCCTCCACCACCCCCAAGCATGACATCCCTCTCCAAGGACTGGTCCCTCCTTGCAACATGTCCAAAGTATGTCAGATGGAGCTTCAGAATCCTTGCTTCCAAGAAGCAGCCTGGCTCCACCCTCTCAAGGACAAACCTGTTTGTTCTCTTAGCAGTCCATGGTATATTCAATACTCTTCAACACCACAGCTCAAAGGCATCAATTCTCCTTCTATCCTCCCTCATCATTGTCCAACTCTCTGACACATAACAAGTGATAGCAAAGACCATGGCCTGTATCAGGTACACCTTAGTCTCCAGACTGACATCGTTGCTCTTCAGTACTTTAGAGAAGTCCCTAACAGCAGACTTTCCCATTGCAATAAGTTTTTTAATTTCCTGGCTGCTGGTGCCAAGAGTGTTGCTTGTGGAGACAAGAAAACTAAAGCTGTGAACAATATCAGTCTCTTCACCATCCAACATGATTCTGCCAATCGGCCCAGTGGTAAGAATCTTATACTTCTTGATATTGAGCCTCAATCCATACTGAAGTCTACAGTCCCTGACCTTCCACAGCAAGCGCTTCAGGTCCTCTTCAGTTTCAGCAAGCAGGTTTGTGTCATCTGCATAACACCAATTGTTGATGAGTCTTCCTCCAATTCTGATTCCACATTTCTCCTCATAGAGCCCAGCCTCCTGGGTAATCTGTTCTGCATATAAATTGAAAAGGTATGGAGAAAAGACACATCCAAGGTGTACATCCTTTCCAATTTTGAACCATGCAGTGTTTTTTTTTTCTCTGTTCTGACAACTGCCTCCTGGTCCAAGCATAGGTTTCACATTAGCACAATCAAGTGTTCTGGGATTCCCAATCTTCTCAGAGTCAGCCACAGTTTGTTATGATCCACACAACCCTGAAAGGAAAAATAAAAATACAGAATAAATTAATTGACAGCTGGTACTTGTAAGTGTTCATTATTTGTTTCATTTCACTGGAATCTAAGCATCTTAAAGGGCTGATTTGTTTAGGCTGTATCTTAACTACTTAGGACAATACCTCTGACAGGAAAGACACAAAAATTTGAAGGTTGTTGATAAAGGTTGTCCCTGAGGAAAGAAAAGGTGGAGAAACTCCCAAGGGCAATTCTGGGCATATACAAGCAGGGTCTTACTTGGAAAAAGACAGTAGTAGATCTCTGTGCCATTTGAGACTATTGCCCCGTCCCAACCAAGAATAATTGATTAAAACGTTGAAGCTGTGATATTATGTGGAGTGCTTGTAAATAAATCGAGATTTTGTAGTGACTTTAGTAAGAGGGAAACATTCATGGTTGTTTACCTTGGAATATCAGTTATTCTAGCTTTCTCTCTTTATTGTTTTCTATTGTAACTCTTTTCTGTAGTTGTAGCTTAGTCGGAAACTGCTGCAATTTTTTTCTCTTTCTGGCCATAGATGGCAGCACACCCCTAGCTACTATCAGATAAATAGGTAGGTTTGTTAGTTGGAGCTTCTGGTCAAAAAAAAGCTGCCAATAAATGATTTTATATTATGCTTGTCAGAACAGAGCAAGGAAACACTTCATGGTCCTTTCTCCATACCTTTTCAACCTGTATGCAGAACAGATAATCCGGGAGGCTGGGCTCTATGAGGAGAAATGTGGCATCAGGATTGGTGGAAGATATAGCAACAATCTGCTTTATGCAAATGACACAACCCTGCTTGCTGAAACTGAGGAGGACCTGAAGTGCTTGCTGCTGAGGGTCAGGCACTGCAGCCTTCAATATGGGTTGAGGCTCAATGTCAAGAAGACAAACATTGTCACCACTGGACCAATTGGCAGCATCAGGACGGATTGTGAAGACATTGAGATTGTTCACAGCTTTAGTCTTCTTGGCTCCACAATCAACATTCGTGGTACTAGCAGCTAGGAAATTAAAAGACGTATTGCAATGGGAAAGTCTGCTGCTAGGGACCTCTCCAAAGTACTCAAGAGCAATGATGTGTCTCTGGAGACTAAGGTGCATCTGGTACAGGCCATTGTCTTTGCAATCACTTGTTATGTGTCAGAGAGCTGGACAATGACCAGGGAGGATAGAAGGAGAAATGATGCTTTTAAGCTTTGGTGTTGGAGAAGAGTGCTAAGAGTGCCATGGACTGCTAAGAAAACAAAAAGATTCATCCTGGAGAGGGTTAAACCGGGCTGCTCCTTGGAGGCAAGGATTTTGGGGCTTCATCTGACATATTTTGGTCATGTTGTAAGGAGGGACCAGTCCTTGGAGAGGGACATCATGCTTGGGAGGGTAGAGGGAAGGCGCAGGAGGGGAAGACCCTCTATGAGGTGGATTGATTCAGTGCCTGGGATAATTGTGATGGGTGTGTCAGAGACAGTGCGATTGGCACAGGACAGAGCAGAGTTTAGGGCTTGTTGTACATAGGGTCACTATGAGTCACAAGCAACTCGATGGCACATAACAACAACAAAAACAACAACATATTATGCTTGGAAGAGTGGAGGCACAACACAGGAGAGGAAGATCCTGGATGAGATGGACTGATATAGTAGGGCAATGTGGGGGTTGATGTGTCGGAATTAGTGAGACTGGCTCAGCACAGGGCAGGGTTCAGGGTTGCTGTACATAGGGTCACTATGGGTCACAGAAAACTCGATGGCCCATAACAGCAACAACAACAACAAGTCATTAGTCCAAGCTGAATGGAAAATTAATGTCTTCATTAAATGAACAAAAAAGCTGCTTTTATAAATAAGGTCAGAGTATTTATAATCTAGTACATTTTATAAAGTATAATCCATCTACATTTATGTTACTTCACTATCTAAACCAAGATTTATCTGCTTGGAGCAAATGCAAAGTTTCACTTGGAAACCATCTTTAATAATGGCCTGTACTATTTGGATACAGTTATTAATTAAAGTCACCTTTGCTGGGAAGACTCATATTTCTCACACAAGGTGAATTAAAAAGTGATTCCTTTAAGCACTCTTATAAGATGATAACAGTTCTGACTTCATACTAAGTGATAAAAATGAAGAAGTGGGATCTTTACCTATCAAATATGTGTGCCACTTAAGCTAGATGAAAGCTTATTTAGCATTTATCATAATTGGCATGAGTATGCAGTTTGATGTTTACCATTTCTTGAATGCCACACTTTAAATCAGTCATGTGCTGCCTTTGCTACTATTGTCAGTAATAAAGTGAAAAGTTCAGAAACTCTTCTCACAAGGTAACTAGGGGTCTGGACCTTGGTTACTTTCAGAGCTTAGTGCAATGTTGACTAGTGAAAATGTAATGATGTATTTAATTTCTTTGTTATGTGCCATCAAGTTGCTTGTGACTCATAGCAACCTTTGCTCTATTCTGTGCCAACTTTATTGTCTCTGACACACCTACATCTCCATTACCCCAGTCACTGAATCAATATATCTCATTGAGGGTCCTCGTCTCTTGTGTTTTACCTTCACCCCTCCAAGCATGATGTCCCTCTCCATGGACTGGTCTCTCCTTGCCACATGCCCAAAGTATGTCAGATGAAACTTCAGAATCCTTGCCTCCAAGGAGCAGTCTACACTGGTTTCACCCTCTCCAAGATCAACTTGTTTGTTCTCCTGCCAGTGCATGGTATATTCATTACTCATCTCTAACACCACAACTCAGAGGCATCAATTCTCTTTCCATCATCCCTTGTCACTGACCAGCTTTCTGATGCATAGCAAGTAATTGCAAAGACTATGGCCTGGATCAGGCACACCTTAGTCTCTAGACTGACATAAGCCACCAGAGCTCCCTTTAATTTCTTTAAGTTTGGGTTGGTTGTTGGTTTTTGGGGTTTTTTTTTAATATCCTTTAGCAATGATTTATCACTTACATTGTACAAGTCATTTATGCCCCTTGGTATGTATATTCTTTATATGTTATTGCAAATAAAATTGTTTCTCCAGCTTTCTGTTTGGAGTTGTCATTGCAGATTCAGCTTTAATAGATTCTATTAGTTTTCTTTCAGATGTT
>NW_006400006.1:1993079-1995476 GCF_000299155.1 Elephantulus edwardii
TGGTGCCTTTGAGCTGTGGTGCTGGAGAAGAGTATTGAGAGTACCATGGACTGCTAGGAAAACAAACAGATTCATCCTGGAAAGGGTGAAACCAGGTGGCTCCTTGGAGGCAAGGATTCTGAGGCTTCGTCTAACATACTTTGGACATGTTGCAAGGAGGGACAGGTCCTTGGAGAGGGCCATCATGCTTGGTAGGGTGGAGGGACAGCACAGGAGGGGAAGGCCCCCTATGAGGTGGACTGATTCAGTGACTGGGGTAATCAGGATGGGTGTGTCGGAGACGGTGCGATTGACACAGGACAGAGCAGAGTTTAGGGCTGTTGTACATGAGGGCACATAACAACAACAACAACTGCATGGGAATAATTATATGAAACACAATGTGAATAAGGAATAGTGTTAAACACCGCGTATATGAACTTTGTAGGTAAACCAATAAAAAAATGTTAAAAAATAGTATATGAGGTAAAGGGGAAAGACTAACAGTGCTTAACCCAATTTCCTACCAGAAATATCAAATGTTGTATCAACATATGTACATGATTATAAAGATGCAAGATAATTTTTAAAGGCTTTAGCAGAAGAGTCCTAGAGGACCCCCCAAATTTCCATCTTTGCTTCACCCTAGCCCCATCCCAGCTGTTTCTGCTAAACACTCAATGATCTGCTGGCTGTTCTCAGCTTATCTGGGGACCAAGGAAAGGCCATGGGGGTAGTATTCTTCCGAAGAATGAAATTATGAACTAGTTCTTGGTTGCTTCATAACTAAGAGATGTTGATCATATGATGCACTTCCTACAAATGCCAGCCTCCCTCCCTGGCCTCTGTTTCTGCCGGACTTTCTCTGATGCTTGGACTTCATTGTATTTGTTTCCTCTCTCAGGACACAGGAAGCTGGCATCCCATCCCATCCCACAAGAGTCCCATGGCTCTAGTTCTGATCAAAGCTTTCATTTGGATTGATTCCTATGGAACACCACTCACCATCTGTCAGTTTGTCATAGTGATAGCTTGCAAGTTGCTCCAGTGCTGCAAACAATGTCACTTATATTTCAAATAGCAGAAGAGTTATTTGTAGAGGAGAGGTTTCAAAAGTGCTTTCACTTTAGGCTTAAATGGGCATCATTGCTCTTTAGCACTTTGGAGAGGTCCTTCATGTCAGACTTTCCCAACAATACTTGCAATAATAGTAATAGGTTGGGGGAGAGAGGTTCAGATAGTTGATCAATTGATCTCCTTGTTGTCCATCCATCCATCCATCCATCCATCCATCCATCCATCCATCCATCCATCCATCCTATGAAACTAATATTAAAAGCTGCCACTTGATATTTCAGGATTTTCTGCTCTTTTGTGATACAATTTGCTTGAAGAAGATTACTTCCTTGTGAGTGCTGCCTTTGTTAGGTTCAGTTAAGTTGGTTCTAACTCAAACTGACCTTCTGTAACACAGAACAGGACTGCCCAGTGCTGTGTCATCCTCATAATCCTCTTTATATTTAAGCCCATTGTAATAATCACTGAGTCAGTATATCTCAGTACGAGTTTTCCTATTTTAAACTGACTCTCTACTTTACCTAGCATGATGTCCTTTTTCTAAGGACTAGCCCCTCCTGTACTTTACCTCTATATGTCTAAAGTATGAGATAAATTCTTACCATTATTCCTTCTAAAGAACATTCCGGCTATACATATTCCATGATAAATTTGTTCATTCTATCAGTGCATGGTATATTCAATATCCTTTCCTATCTCTGTAATTCAAAGCCATCAATTATACTTTGGTCTTCCTTATTCATTATTCAGCTTTTGCATGTAGGTGAGGTCATTGAAAATAGCACGGTTTGGATGAGATACACCTTAGTCCTTAGAATGACTTCTTTGCTTTTAAACCCCCTAAAGATGTCATTTGAAGCAGCTTTGCACAATGCAATATGCAATTTGAGTTCTTCACTGCTATTTCTATGGACTAAGGAGTTCTCGTGGCTTAGTAGTAAGGAATTGGGCTGCTAGTATGACATAAATGGTTCAAATACACCAGCTGCTCCATGGGAAAAAGCTGGGCAATCTCCTCCTGGGAGATTTATTGCCTTTCAAAGCCCACTGGAAGGTCAACTACGGGTCCGTTCTGACTCAAAAGCACTCAACAACAACTTTGATGGGAGTTGATTGTGGATCCAAGTAAAAGGAAATCCTTGAAAACATAATTTTCCTTCCATTTATCGTTATTTACTGACCAGTTGTGAAGATTTTTGTCTTTATGTTGAAGTATTAACTACACTAATGGTAGTAATTGTAGATCTTCATCAGTAAATAATTTCAGTCCTCTTTCTTTTCAGTAAAATTGTGTCTCTGCATATCACATATTGCTGAGGATTCTTCTTCCAATCTGGATGA
>NW_006400006.1:1995576-2003618 GCF_000299155.1 Elephantulus edwardii
TTTTTTTTTTACTAAGTCATCAAGCAGAAGAGATTTCCCTTTCTTCTCCAGCAGAATAGCTGGTAGATTTGAACCATGTGACTTTGGGATTGCAGTGCATCTTCTTGCCCCTAGACCATGGTGTCATGGAAGTCAGCTGGCCAACTGGTGGGATGGCTGACATCTCCATGGCAGCTCCTCTTGGTGGCAGTCAGGCAAAGGAAGTTTCTGGGGTCTTTCTCATTGTGTGTTACTGTTCTTTTTGCCCTTCAAAGATGAGCAGGCTGCCCTGACCCTTAGAGTAAGGGTAATGAAGGGTGGAGCCTATGGAGCCTGCTCCAGGCACTAGCTAAATACCTGCACAAGGCTTGAGAACTGGAGTCTCCCTCCACTCTGGAAGGCTGGCCAACTGGTGTCACTATGAGTCGCCTATGACTCAATGGCACTTAACAACAACACAGCAAGAGCATAGAGAGAGATCCCTTGGCCTAGTGGACAGAAAGTCATGCTGCCAAGCCAAAGGTGGGTGACTCTACTCTGCGGCCCTCAGGCCTGCCTTTAGTTGTTTTTGGTGAAACATTCTTCTAGGTCATGTAACCCTGGTGTGTCCGATTGCTGTACAAAAATAACTCGTGGTTGCTGTGAAGCTGAACACTGTGACACTAATGAGTCAAAGGCGAGAATTGTTACCCACAGTGGACAATATTTGGTGGAGCTCCCCGATTAAAACAAGTTTGGAAGCAGGAGTGATAGCCACTTCCGTAATAGCTTGCCTCTGGAAACCCTATGAACCTGGAGAAAGGATGAAAGTAATACAGGTGTCCAGGTCTTTCGTTCATAGAGTCATTATGAGTTGCCTATGACTCGATGGCACTTAACAACACAAGTCAAGCAGGCATCACGGACCTTAGAGGAAAGGATGGTGAAACTTTTTCTCACATACTTTGGGCATGTTGTCAGAAGGGTCCAGTCCTTGGCAAAGGGCATCATACTAGGAAAGGTGGAGGGTCAGAGAAAGAGCAGGAAGACCCTTAACAACATGGATTGACAGAATGACTGTAGTAACAGGCTTGAGCTTAACAGGGCTGATGAGGATGTCCTGGGACAGGGCGAGATTCAGATCTATTGTTCATAGGGTTGCTTTGAATCATAATTATTCAGTGGTACTTAACCACACAACAAGAAGTCAATAAAGTGAGCTCTGGTGGCATAGTCCATAGGGTGTTCTTCTGTTAACCCAAACATGTGCCTCTTTTGTAGTTCGAATCTGCCAGATGCTCTATAGGAGAAAGATGGGCAATCTCTGCCTGTGAAATTTACAGCCTCCTGAAAATCTGTTGAAGGGTCAGCTATAACTCAGTTCTGATTGAAAAGAAATAAGTGAATGAACTAATTAAGATCTAGAGGAAATTAGTGAGCAGTATCATTAATATCACATGCAAGTAAAATCTTGCTTAAGATTATTAAAAATGACTAGAACAGCACAATGACAGAGAACTGCCAGATATATAGGCTGGATTTAGAAGAAGCTATGGCACCAGGGATATCATTGCTGATGTCAGATGGATCTTGGTTGAAAACAGAGAATACCAGAACAAAGTCTGTTTGTGTTTTATTGACGATGCAAAAGCATTTAACTGTGTCAGTCATAACAATTTATGGTTTCCATTGAGAAGAATGAGAATCCCAGAGCACTTAATTGTGCTTAAGTGAAATGTATAGCTAAACCAAGTTTCTGTTGTATAAACAGAGCAAGGGAATACAGCATAGTTAAAAAATCAAGAAACGTGTGTATCAGGACTATATCCTTTTCAGACTTAGTCAATCTGTATGTGAAGCAAGTAATTTGAGAAGCTGGAGTATATTTGGAAGAATATGACATTAGGATTGGAGAAAGACTCATCAACAGCCTGAATTATGCAAATGACACAATCTTGCTTTCTGAAAACAAGGAGAACTTAAAATACTTGCTATAGAACATAGAAGAATATAGCCTTCAATATTGATTATACTTCAACCTCAAGAAGACAAAAATCCTCATCACTGGGACAATAGACGACATCATGATACATGGAAAAGAGATTGAAACTGTCAACCATTTCATCTTACTTGGATCCACAATCAATATCTTTGGTACCAGCAGTTGAGAAATCAAAAGATATATTGCAATGGGAAAATCTGAAGTAAGAACCTCTCAAAAGTGCTAAAGAGCAATGATACCAGTTTAAAGACTTAGGTGCACCTGATTCAAGCCCTGATCTTTCAAATTATTTGGTATAATATGAAATAAAAGTTGGACAGTGATTAAGAATGACAGAAGAAAAATTGATGCTTTTAAATGGTGTTGTTGGAGAAGAGTACCTATTATCTCATGTACTGTCAAAAGAATAAATAGGTACCTTTTTTATTTACTGGATGCCACTTGGAGGAAAAGATGATAAAGCTTAGTCTCACATACTTTGGGAATGTTGTTAGTAGGAGCCAGTTCTTGGGGAAAAACACCATACTTGGAAAGGTGGAGGGTAAGCAAAAGATAGGAAGACCCTCAACAAGATGGATTGACATAGTGACTGTAGCAATTGGCTTGAGTGTATCAGAGATGATGAGGATGGCACAGTCAGGGCCATATTCAGATCTGTTGTCCATACAGTAACTGTGAGTTGTAGTTGATGTGACAGCTCGTAACAATACTTTACATCTTACTTAAAGCTAACCACATATCAAGCATAATGTCCTGTTCAACTCTAAACATTAACTTGACAACCATAATTCGATTGTCAGTTGTCCTTTGTTCATCCCAAAGCTCCATAGTCTTTTTCTTAATTTCTTTTTCTCTCTGGGTTCTCCAGCTCTCAATCTTCTGACACTATCTTACAGTGGAACACTCTCACAGGACACAAGTAAACAAGAAGCTCTCCCAGCAGTACACATTCTGAGCTGTGAGAAGCCTGGCTTTCTTCATCTCTGTAAATGGGAAAATACTGCCCAGACCCCAGCTGTCTTCTCAGGGTTGTTGGCCAGTGATATACAGAATGAGGATGACTGTTTCGTGTGTGCACATAGTAAGCACTCAAAGACAGAATAAAGTGTTTGCCAAATTGCTTTGCTTTAATTTTCCTCATACATAATCACCTATGGGGGCTACTTCACTTACAGCAGGGAATGTGAAAGAGACGGGTGAGGACTAGGCCAGGGGAATCTGGTAGAGTAGTTCTTGGAAACCTGTGCTGTGGTTCTCCAGCAATTTGAATCTACCAGCTGCTTCTGGGAGAAAGATGGGCAGCTCCTTCTGTATAATTTATCATCCTGGAAATCCACTGGAGGGTCAGCTGTGAGTGGGACCTGATTTGACAGCAATGTATGAGCATGTGTTGGGGGAGGTCTTGCCACTTTCTTGCCATCCTCATCTTCAGAAATAGGTGCCATTGCATTGTGTAACTTTAGGGTTGTTGTCCACACTGTAGTCCATGTGAATAGTGAACTCGGAGTGCGTGCTGCACAAACAGTCCAACTCTGCAGGATAGCCCAAGGCCTGCATTATTTAGTCATGCATGGAATCCAAGCTCACTGGCTAGTCTCAAGTACAGGAGTGCAATCCTCTAAGAGTGAGAACTGTGCAGGGTTACTGAGAGAGGAAAAATTTCCTCCTTTCCACAGGCTGGGCTGAAATGAAGCATTGGGAATGCAGTTCGAGGATATAACTTAGTCACATGAACGGAATACAGGACTTTTGAAAAGGCCATCAGTGGAGCCTGTCGATGAAGAGAACAGCCCAGAGAGGCTGTGGCCAGGGTTTGTGTTTATGCCTTTGGATCAAGACCTCCTAAATCATCTGTACACTAAATTACTTGAATCCATACATATGTACTGAGATGGTTTGAGTTTTCTGCCCAAATCTACCTGAACAATTTCTGAGTGATACAACATGAGAAGGGAGCAGAAGAGGGGCAACAGAGACATGCTCTTGGCTACAATGTGAACAACAGCAATAATAGCAAAAGCCAAAAAAACCACCAAAACTCTTTTTTTTTAACACCTGTAAATGTACTTTCTACAATACTTCAGATTACTGGGTTGATTTTTTTTTTTTTAAAGAAAATTAGGCCAAATGGTGGTAAGCTTTCTAGGTTAATCCACCAAAGAATTTTTCAGACTATTCATGCAGTGAAAACACATTATTTATGATTGTTCTATGGTGAAAAATATACCTCTTATTATTTTAAGCCTAAGATATTTCCACCGTGTTGTTAATTACTGTACAGTTAGCACTAGAACTTAACAATAAGTGGATAAAACTTACAAAACCACCCACGAGAAGGCTAAATAACACCCTGCTAGAACACAATTGGGTTATGGAAGAAGTAAAGAATGAAATAAAAAGTTCCTTGGAACAAATGGTAAAACCTCGGAGGTGCAGCTAAGGCAGTCCTCAAGGGCAGTTCATGGCCATAGGCAAATGCATAAAAAAACAAAAAAAGAAGCAAAGTTAATGATACCACTCAACACCTTCATCAAATAGAAAAAAAGCAACAATCTGACCCCACAGCCTCTAGAAAAAAGGAAATTATAGGAACAAGAGTTGAAATCAATGAGATAGAAACAGAAAAACAATTAAAACCATCAACTAAACCAGAGCTGGTTTTTCCAAAAGGTCAATAAAATTGGCATACCTAACAAAAGGAAGAGACACAAATAACTTGATTAAAGAAGATAGATGTGAAATCATAACCAGAGGAAATTAAATCTATAATATCAGAATATTATGAAAAGCTATACTCTGATAAGTTTGAAAACCTAGAGAAAATGAACAAATTCCTTGAAACACATGCCCTACTGAGATTGGCATGAACAGATATAGAACACTTGAACATACACATCACAAAAGAAATTGAGTAGGTAAAAAAAAGACTCCCACACACAAAATAATCCTGGACCAGACGGCATCACAATTGAATTCTACCAAACACTCAGAGAAGATTTGTCACCAATTCTACTTAAATTATTTTAAAGAATAGAAAAAGAAGTAACACCCCCAGAGACATTCTGTGAAGCAAGCATAACCCTAACACCAAAACAAGGCAAAAAATATTACCAAAAAAGAAAACTACAGACTAATCTCTTTCATGAACATAGAGAGAAAATCCTTAACAAAATCCTAGCCAATAGAATCCAACAGCACATTAAAAAAAATTCATTATGACCAAGTGGGATTCATAACAGGTATGCAATATTGGTTCAACAAAAGAAAAACAATAAACATAATTCACCATATTAAAGTAAATAGCAAAAACCATATTATCTTAGCAATTGATGCAGAAAAGGCTTTTGACAAAATCTAACATGTCTTCCTGATTAAGACATTCAGCAAAATCGGAATAGAAGGGAATTTCATCAACATAGTGACAATATATATGTATAACCAATAGCTAGTATCATTCTCAGTGTAGAAAGCCTTATTTTCCTGTGAAGAGGGACCAGACAAGGATGCCAACTGTCACCACTTCTATTCCATATTGTATTGGAAGTACTTGCTAGGGCAATATGGCAAGAGAAAGAAATAAAAGGTATCCAGATTGGCAGAGAGATGGTGAAACTTGCTATATGCAGATGATATGATAATGTATACAGAAAACCCCACGGATCCAACAATAACAACAACAACAAAAACAACAACAAAAACTGTTAAAGCTAGTGGACCAATTTTGTAGGGTGGCAGGATATAAGATCAATATCCAAAAATCAATGAGGTTTCTCAACAGTAACAAAGAGAACACAGAGAAGGAAACCAAGAAAGCAATACCATTTACAATAGCCAACAACAAACTGAGATATTGGAGAATGAACCTAATTAGAGATACAAAAAACCTCTACAAAGAAAACTACTGAACATTTCTGCAAGACACAATGAAAGACCTAAAGAAATGGAAAAATGTGCCCTGTACATGGACAGAAAGACTCAATATTGAGAAAATGACAATTCTACCAAAAGCAATCTACATGATACAATACAGATACCTTGAAAAATTCCTTTTTCAGGGAGAACAAAAGGCAAATTGTCAATTTTATTTGGAGAGGCAAGAGACCCTGAATGAGTAAAACACTTCTGAGAAACAAAAATAGAGTGGGAGGCTTAGCATTCCCTGATCTCAAACCTACTACATAACAATAGTTATCAAAACATCATGGTACTGGTACAATGACAGGCACATAGATCAATGCAACAGAACCAAGAATCCAGAAATAGACCCAGTTATCTATAGCCAACTGATATTCGACACGGAAATCAAACCTATCAAATGGGGAGATGACAACCTTTTCAAAAAAATAGTGCTGGTAAAACTGGACTGCTGCCTGCAGGAAGCTGAAATTGTATCCACATCTCACACCATACATGAAAATTACCTCAAGGTGGATCAGAGACCTGGGAGTAAAGCCCAAAACCATATCATTCATAAGAGACAAACTGGGATCAAGCTTTGAAGGCCTAGTCTATGTTATAAAGAGACTGACAAATGCAGCCAGAAATACACAATCTGGAGAGGATAAAATTGATGAATGGAACTTTCTAAAAATTAAATCTCTTTGCTTATCAAACCTTTTTCCAATGGGCTGAAAAGAAAACCTACTGACTGGGAAAAAACATCTGGCAATACTATCTCAAAAAAGGGTCTCATAACAGAAGTTTACAGAAAACTACTGGGCCTCCAGAAAAAAAAGACTGATAACCCAGTTATAAAATGAACAAAAGACATGGCAAGACTTTTCACTGAGGAAGGCATTTAGACGTCAACATACACATGAAGAAATGCTCAAAATCATTGGTAATAAGAGAGATGCAAATCAAAACCATAAAGAGATACCATCTCACTCCAGTAGCAGTGGCAAAGTTTAGCAGATCAGCAAGTAATAAATGTTAGAGAGGATGTGGAGAGGTGAGACTTCTCATACACTGTTGGTGGCATTGTAAAATGATACAACTACTCTGGAGGGCAGTTTGATGTTTCCTCAAAAAGTTGAACACAGAAACTGTATAACCCAGGTATTCCACTGCTTGGAATATACCCCAAGGAAATTACAACTGAGACACAAATGAAGATTTATAAACCAATGTTTATACTAGCGTTTTTCACTATTGCAAGAATATGGAAATATCCCAAATGTCCAACCACAACTGAATGGATTAAGAAACTGTGGAACATTCACACAATGAAATACTACGCAGCACTCACAAATAATAATTTAAAAAAATACTACATAACTTGGGAGAGATTGGAGAGCATTATACTGACTGAACTCAGTCTCATAAGGACAAATACTACATAAGCCCATTATTGTAAAAATAGAAGGACAATAGTAATAAGTATGGAAACCCAAGGGAGGAAAGGGTGGGAGCAGAAGGGTGAGGATAAGGGCAAAACCAGAAGATTGCAGAAGTTGATGGGTGGTGGGATGGGATGAAGGAAATGGGAAGGATCTGGGGGAAACCTGGTAAGACAGGGTAATGATGGACAAGGTCTAATGGTGATTAATTTTATAAAGCATACTGCATGGCATGATTACTGTCTGAAGCCAACGTATTTGGAATCACAGAAGCCAAGGAAGCTTCAGATATAAGCTATCAGATCAAGGGCGGGACAATGGGAGATGGATGTTGAAGGGAGTGGGTAGAAGTGGATGGGTATCCTGGTGGATGGTGGAGCATGGAAATAAGTGGGTAAAGACATGTGTGCCAAGGGCAGGGACAACACTGATCCAAATGTTTAACTCCACAATAAGGGATATATCTTTCACTTTTCTGTAAAATGCTGGTCTGTCTGATACTTCTCTGAATCTGAACTTCAGATTAAGACAGACTAGGAAGAAGAATTGGCCATCCACTTCTGAAATAGCAGGCCTCCTAAAACCCTATGTACAACAGAACACATGTAGACAAAAGAAAGGGCAACTGAGGCTGAGCTTTCAGGTATGGAAATACAAAGGAAAAGGAACAGTTGTAAGCAGACACTAGTGACTGGGACATGGAATGTGAGAACCATGGATGTAGGAAAATTAAATATTGTTAA
>NW_006400006.1:2008244-2028793 GCF_000299155.1 Elephantulus edwardii
TATTTATTGGGGTTTTTTTTCTAATAGTCTAGCTTCTCAGATTATTTGCTCAGCAAACAGATTGAATATGAAGGTGAAAGAATGCAACCCTGACAAACAACTTTTCTGATTTTAAATTGCATACTATTCAAATTACTACATTTTTGTCTATGTACAGGTTCTGTATAAATAGAAATAAATATTCTGGAATTTCCCTTCTCAACAGTATCCATAATTAATTATAATACGTACAGTTGAATGCCTTAGATTGCCAATCATATATAAGTAAACATCCCTGGTTTTCCCTGTTTTTCTCTCATTTATCACACCTTTTTTTTTTTGGTCTGTTTTTTCTAACCCATCTTTCATTAACTCAAGCTGTCTTAGTTCTCTGCCTTTGGCACCAAATAGCAGGCTATTTTAATCCTATGCTCATGAGCTGATCCTGGTAACCAGATGGCAATATTAAGGTATAGGCATTAAAATGATACCTGTGAATTGAAAGACAATACCTTCTACTTCCCTAGACAACAGTGGCTGTTTTCCTCATTTGGAGTGAAGTGATATACCCTCATGTCTGCAGGCTGGCAGTGGCTTGTATGACTTGAGGTATATTGGCTGTAATTTTTGGCAAACACTGATTTTTGTTTGTGCTTCATTTCTTTCTCTTTTCTCTCTGTCATAATATATATTTAAATGATACATAATGATATTAACTGTACTCACTTTTTATATTTGTTTTTAAAATATATGACTATGGTATTTTAAAGCTGACCTTTTTTTAAAAAAATAAAACAACACACAAACAAACAAGGTGCATTACAGAGACTAAGGCCATAGTTTTTTGTTGGTTGAATAGTCAATATTATCTCCCTGTTAGCTATTTAACTGTTGTGATCACAGATATAGGCATGTGGAATGAGCTGAGCCAGAGTGTTCTCCCCTGAGACTTTTCAAAGTTGTGGATTTGAGAGAAGTCTTGTATGAGTTTGCTATTGCTGTACTACAAACAACCACAAAATCACAGTGGCTTCAAACCGAACTTTACTTTGTTGACACACCTGCAGATATGGTGGGTGGACTTTGTTAATCTCATCCCTTTGGCTGCCAGTCGCTTGTGTGATTTAAACTGTGGTAGCTGGAATGCATCTATTCTGCACTGGTGGTTTAGAAGTCTACGACACAATCCCTTTACCCTGTTTAGGTATCCTTGCTGTCGTAATAAAAATACCATATGCTGATGGCTTTAGGAAACTGAAATTTATTTTATCCCAAGTTTAGGAGCTTAGAAGTATTCAGTGTCAGCTCTAGGGGATAATAACTGTTGGATTTGAGGTGAAGTCTTTGTCATCAGTCTTCTCCTGGCTCTTGGAGTTTTTTAGCACAGAGGCTTTAGGTAAAGGACATATTCTGTTTCCAGCTCTTCTTTCTTTGTGATAGCGAGTCTGTCCTCTCTACTCACTCACTTTTATTTTTGTGACTTAATGGCAAGGAGTTGTACTGCCAAAGGCACAAGGTTTGAGTCCACCAGCGGCTCTGAAGGAGAAAGAGGACAATCTCCTCCCGTGTGATTTTTTTGTCTCTGAAAACCCACTGGAGACCGCTAGGACTTGATTCTGATTTCAGGGTAAATAACAACAACAACAATGATAAAAGGTGATAAGGCCTTGTACTAGGGAAATGCCCTATTTTACAGTTGACTTGGCTGGTCAGAAGTGCCTGGGTGGACAGAGGAAGAGGGAATTTTTGGACCACCTAGGAATTGTATTGCCGTGGTAGATTGTGCTTCTGTTTGCTAATTAGTTAATCTTTCTTCTACATTTTGCTTTAGAAAGAATTTACATTCCTACTCTGCTGAGCTCAGGAGAGGCCTCCGTTATTTGCATGGTTTTCATTTAGATCCAACCGAAACGCATTCAGAGGATGCTGACTCATAGCTATGCTGCAGGACCACGTTGAACTGCTACATTGGGCTTCCAAGACTTCAAAATCTTTGTGGAATAAGACTACTATATTTCTTTCCTGTGGAGTAGCTAATAGATTTAAATTTCTAACCTTTAAACAAACATGTGTCACCAGGGCTTCTTCCTTTATGGTAGAGACCTTTTATATAAAAGAGATACTTTTTCTCTTCTAAAAGACTTAATTTTTGAGCAATAAAAACATTTTTGTAATAGAAGAAATTCTGCATTTCTCAAGAGCTGTTCATTTATCAAATGAAACATTGAGACTGGATCACACCAATTTAAAATAAAAATGTTTTCTAGATTTCAGTCATACTTACATATGTTGTTGTTGTTGCTATGTGTTGTCAAGTTGCTTGAGACTCATAGCGACCCTATATGTACAACAGCCCTAAACCCTACTCTGTCCTGTGCCAATCGCACTGTCTCTGACACTCCCATCCTGATTACTCCAGTCACTGAATCAATCCACCTCATACCCTCCCAAGCATGATGTCTTTCTCCAAGGACCAGTCTCTCCTTACAACATGTCCAAAGTATGTTAGACAGAGCCTCAGAATCCTTGTCTCCAAGGAGACACCTGGTTTAACCCTTTCCAGGATGAATCTGTTTGTTTTCCTAGCAGTCCATGGTACTCTGAATACTCTTCTCCAGCACCACAGCTCAAAGGCATCACTTCTCCTTCTATCCTCCTTGGTCATTGTCCAACTCTCTGATGCATAGCAAGTGATTGCAAAGACCATGGCCTTTATCAGACACACCTTAGTCTCCAAAGAGACACTATTGCTCTTCATTACTTTGGAGAGGTCCCTAACAGCACACTTTCCCATGGCAATACATCTTTTAATTTCCTGGCTACTGGTGCCGAGAGTGTTGACTGTGGAGCCAAGCAAACTGAAGCTGTGAACAATCTCAATCACTTCACCATCCATCCTGATGCTGCCAATTGGTCCAGTGGTGAGAATCTTTGTCTTCTTGACATTGAGCTTCAATCCATATTGGAGGCTGCAGTCCTTGACCCTCTGCAGCAAGCGCTTCAGGTCCTCTTCAGTTTCAGCAAACAGGGTTGTGTCATCTGCATAACGCAGATTGTTGATAGATCTTCTACCAATCTTGACCCCACATTTCTCCTCATAGAGCCCAGAATTGGGAAATATAGATAAAAACAGTACATATGAGTATTCATACCTTTCATACTGGGATTTTTATTCCTAGGAATTTGGCTCAACAATGTAGAGAAGCAAAGATACATATGCACGAAGCAGTTTATTATAAGCTCATCATAATACAAAATAAATAGATGCCTCGAATCAACAAAATGCTTTCAAAAATTATGCAAGTTGAACAGGATAGAATATTGTGTAGTCTTTAACTATAATAATAAGGAACTTGTGGCAGAAGTGCTTTGCTGTTAGCTGCTAATCTAAAGATTGGTGGTTCAAACATACACAAGGATGCTGTGGAAGAAAGGCCTGGTGATCTGCTTCCATGAAGATAACAGTCAGGGAAGAACTATGGAACAGCTGCCTGTACCTTGTGACATCTGAGGCCACCGAGAGTCAGAGGCTGACTCCACAGCAGCTAACAACAGCATCTGTTCTAATTGTAACAATTACATAAAATGTTGAAGCATGTTTTTGAAACAGTAAGTGCAAAAGAAGAATACAAAATAACATCACATGCATATCCGATCTTTGCATACATGATCACTCTCCTTACCAAATCATTGTTTATGTCAAATACTCACAACACATTCCACAGACATTTTCTTTTTGTGTATGATGGAGACAAATTGTATTTTTAATTTATCTGTCATTTCCCCTGAGCTGTGGTGCTGGAGAAGAGTACTGAATGTACCATGGACTGCCAGGAAAACAAACAGATTCATCTTGGAGAAGATTAAACCAGGCTATTCCTTGGAGGCAAGGATTCTGGGGCTTCGTCTGACATACTTTGGACACGTTGCCAGGAGGGACGGGTCCTTGGAGAGGGACATCATGCTTGGGAGGGTGGAGGGACAGCGTAGGAGGGGAAGACCCTCTATGAGATGGATTGATTCAGTGATTGGGGTAATCGGGATGGGTGTGTCAGAGGCAGTGCGGTTGGCGCAGGATAGAGCAGGAATTAGGGCTGTTGTGCATAGGGTCGCTATGAGTCAAAAACGACTCGACGGCACATAACAAGAACAACAACAACAAAGGTAAGAGATGTTTGGGCATGCTGCTAGGAGAGGGACATAATGCTCAGAAAGGGAGAGGGGTGGTGAAGGGAAGGAAGACCATCAACCAGGTGATTTGACATGGTAACACTGTAAAGAGCTATACTATGTCAGGAAGTGTGAGGACGGCACAGAATAGGACAGGGTTCAGATTTGTTGCTCACAGGGTCATGATGGATTGTACTTGACAACAACAACAAGGTGAAATATACTCATCATCTTTGGGTAATGTCATTCTATATTGACTGGAGAAGAGTTCTACTGCATATCCTATGGACTGCCCAATAACAAACAAAATGTGTATTGGAGAAAGTTCAACCTGGGTGTTCTAGATGAAAGGATGGCAAAACTTTGTATCACATACTTGGGACATGTGGTTAGGAGGGAATATGCTGCTTAGAAAGGTGGGGAGTTTGCATAACAAAAGAAGACCTTAAAGAAGATGATTGACACAATGTAGCAATGGGCTCAACTATGTCAGAGATGATGGGAATAGCACAGGATAGATTGGGGTTCGAATCTATTCCTTACAGGGTTGCTGTGAGTCAAGCACAACAAGAGTGGGCCTTGGGTTATATAAAGCAAAAATTCTATTTTAGGATGTTTAGTATTAAACCATACTTAATAAACATTTCTGAATAAAATTATCAAAGATTGAACTCGTTGTAGGGACACTTGCATCTCTGGAGGATTATTATGATGTTGCCAGTGGGTGAGGTTGCTGTATGGAAATCCTTACATGGAATGATTGGGACATGCACTGTGGGGACTGAGGTTGTGGAAAAGGTCACGTCGGTTCATGGTGTTGGGAACCTTGAAGATAGCCTTGGAGAGAGAAAACCAAGTAAGGGCAATGACTCCAGAAACAGTAATATTTCATGTCCAGGCTCTATTATTCTTTTCAAGGGAGTTCAAGAGACCACCTAGTAAGAAGTTGTACTGCCAACACAAAGAAAAGTTGTTCAAATGCACCAGGTGCTCCACGGGAGAAAGATGGGCAATCTCTTCCAGTGCGATTTGTTGTTGTTGTTGATTGCCATTGAGTTGAGCACTACTCATAGTGTCCATATGAACAAAAGGCCTGAAGCCTTTCTATAACTACTGACATTTATCAAAGTTCACAGAATTTCTGGAGGCATGTTATTTAGGAAGTGGCTGCCACTCCTGCTCCCAAACCTATATTAAACTGGGAGCTCCACCAAACACTGTCCACCATGGGTAACTGTTATGGCATTTGACACCCCAAATGGCACAAAGTTCAGCATCACACTAATCCCAGGTTACCTCAGTATAGCATATTGTCAGAAGAGTGCTGTACCACTTAGAAGAATGTTCCTCCAAAATATAATAGCAATCAACTTTAAATACAAAAGTATTTCCCAAGGTCTTGTTGACTCTAAACCAGAGGCTTAAATGAAAAAAAAAAAAAACAAAACAACCCCAAAACCTAATAAAGTATGTTGTTATTGTTATGTGCTGTTGAGTTGCCTGTGATGTATAGTGACCAACAGTGCAGTTTACAGCCTCTGAAAAACTGTTGGAGGGTCAGCTAGCTTTGAGTCAGTTGCAGCTTGACAGCACATAACCATAACAACACCAGATTATTCTTTTCACTGTTATTCACCTTGTCATTCTCCAGGGAAATCGATATCTGGTGACTTAGTGGGTAGGGAATTGTGCTGCCAATGCAAAGGTGGGCAGTTTAAATCCACCAATTACTTTGAAAAAGAAAGACGGACGGTCTCCTCCTTTGTAATTTTCAACCTCTGAACACCACCCCCCTCCAAAAAAGCTATTAGTCAGTTCCAATATGACATCAAGAAGTTGTCATTTTCTAGTTTTCAGGGAGCTGGCTTAGATGTTCATTGAAGTGTTTATTTACTGAGCTTTTGGAAATTAAGAGGGATGCCTATAGCTTTCCTTGGATACGGTAAGGCCTATATGAAAATGATAGGAAGCTGTGTGGCAATGAGGTGGTGATGGGAAGGGAAGTGCCTGAGTGGCAGGGGAAGAGGAAATATTTGCACCACCTAGGAATCGTATTGCTAAGGTAGATTATATTTCTGTTTGTTAAATATTTGCACTTTCTTCTACCTTTTACTCTACAAAGAGTTTACATTTCTACTCTGCTGAGTTCAGGAGAGGCCACTGGATTTTCTGTGACTAATCTTCTGTGCATACTTTGGACATGTTGTGAGGAGAGACCGGTCCTTGGAGGACATCATGCTTGGGAGGGTGGAGGGAAAGCACAGGAGGGGAAGGCTCTCTATGAGGTGGATTGATTCAGTGACTGGGATAATCGGGATGGGAGTGTCAGAGAGTACGATTGGCACAGGGCAGAGCAGAGTTTAGGGCTGTTGTACATAGGGTCGCTATGAGTCACAAGCAACTCGATAGCACATAACAACAACAATCTTTTGTGTTTCAGGTGCCTACATATGATTACTTGAACAGGCAATACAAAGAAGAGAAATGGGATACATTAACTCTTTGTTGATCAGATTGTTCTTCTCTTCGGCTGATTATGTCACAGAATTTTAAGTATAGGCTTCATAGGAAAAGAATTTTAAATTGATTCTTATACAAGATTAATATTAGAATATTAATTTTAAAGAGGCAAGTAGAAGAGATACCTACCATTATTTTACACAATATAGGGAACATGTACAAAGTCTTATTCTCTGAACTTTATAGACAAAAATATATTTTAAGCAGAGATTGTATTATGGAAAGTGAGAGTGAAACATTGTCTCCCCCCAACAATGTGGTCATGTTGGCATTTGAACTACTTTAGAAAACTATTGCAAATTTCGCTGATTTTTTTATTTCACTGAATGAAATGGGATGCTAAGTTTTGTGGCTTTGAAGCACTTAATATTTTCATCTTTTAAGTATGTTTAGAAAGAGAATCTTACCAAAAATGTATTTTGACTTTTAGTTTTTTCAAGCACCACAATCTTGCCCACAGTGTTTTACATATTTTGGTTATAGATAAGCTTTATAAATGAAGTAATATGTATGTATGTTTCAAGTGACTCTGCTGGTTTAGTTGTAAGGAAATGTGCTGTCAGCCCCAAGGTATGCCATTCTAATTCATCAGCTGCTCTGAGGGAAAAGGATACGTAATCTCTTGTGTGATTTATGGCCTCTGAAAACCTGCTAGAGGTCAGCTAGAGGGTTCAGACTCATAGCCACAACAACTACAGTGCAATATGAGCAGAAATAGCATGCCATTTCTGGACAGAAGTGTATGTACATAGTTCTCTGTCTCTTCCCTCATATCTGGCCCTGTTCTGTCACCCTGAACCCTGTAGTGGGAGTGAAGAGAGGTGTACAACCAAAGCTAACTGTTCATGTCATGGCATGGCATGTAAGTAAAAAGTAAACCTTGGTGGTTGTGAGCTACTCAGTCTTGAGAGTTACTATAGCCTAACCTGACCTGCTCTGACTCACACTATAAAGCTTCCCACAAACACAAGGGAAATAGGATATAGAAGAATGACCTTCCAGCTGCCCTTCTGGGCCAGAGGAGTTATCAGTATTCCTAGGTGTCTGCAGACTGGAAAGAATCCTTGAATGACACAAAATAGTTAAGCTTCCAACTGCTAATGAAAAGGTAATTCAAATATTCCCAGAGGTGCCTAGAAGAAAAATATCTGCTTCTGAAAAACTCCTCTGGAGCCCAGTGCTGTTTTGCAGCACAAGGTCACTAGGAGTCTGCATCGACTTGGTGGCAATTGGTTTGCTTTGGTTTTTATAGCCTCAACATATAGAAGGCTTTTAGGCTAGACTCTGACTTGACTTTCATGTAGAGGCCAAAAAACAATATATTCCTCTTGAATATGTTTTCCTCATTTAAATGATCTATTTGGTAGCTCACTCTCTAGCTTCCACAGGTACTGTCTCTAATTTTTACCCATTATAAAATACTCAGAGACCCTGATGATAGCTATCTAGTCAGTGTTGTACTCAGACCACTTCAGAGATTGTGTTGGAAGCTCTTTAATTTGACTTCTTCATAATTGCAGAAAACTACCTTTGAGAAAGCTGTTGGACCTTTGACAAAAGCCTGAAAGCATCTTCAACATTTCCCTGCATTTGTATACTAGGAAGCCAATCTCGAGTATTGTGTTTTTAAATGAAAAGATTTCATTTTAGATAGATAATTTTCCATATGTTAAAAACAATTCACCTAACTCCACAAGAGCAGAGATCCAAATTAATTAGAAAGGGCTCATTAATTTCCAATGGAGGGAGAGTTAATAGAAATGTCCCACTGATAGCAGAGGTATGACTGCCACCTGATAGGGAGCCTGGAGTTCTACTCAACAGGTGACCCTCATAAATACCTTAATCTCTCACTCCTCTGGCCAGAAGACCCTTTGTACAAAGGCAAATAAAGGAACTGGAGCAATTACCCAGAAAATTGAGAAAAAAGCAAACCTGTGTGTGTCAGACAACTTGGGAAACATCTACTCCACTTTCTAGGCAAACTTTTAATTCTTTCCTGCACTATTATCAGTAGGAATCTGACCTGACTCATAAGACCTACTTTAACAATTAGAAAGCTCTCAGCATATAAATATTCCTTCATAGACACTTCCCTACTTATCAACCTACAATTCTGTAAAGCTCTGTGAGATTTCAGAGTAGTGCTGTTTCCCCTGCTGCATGACAATCCCCCAGTGACTGCTGTGAAAATATTAGGCTATTGGGAGAAACTTCAGAAAGCAGCTTTTAGCAATTTTTACTGCTTTTAACTCGGAGATTATGATGGAAAATCTATTTCAAGTGATGAATCAATGAGATTTCAGTTGTGGATGAAGATGGAGAAAAAGACTGTAGATCAGTGTCTGTATAAAGTAATTTCTGCACCTCACCTCCAAAATGTGGAGATTTGGTAGCTTATAGGTAAGGATTTGTACAGGAGAAAGACGGGAAATCCTTTCCCATGTGAGTAATGTCTCTGAAAACCCTCTGGAGGGCCAGCTGTGGGTCAGTGCCAACTTGACAGTACACAATAACACCTCCAACATACTGCTGTAAGGCAAAGTCTGCTATTGTACAGATGAGAAAATGGAGTTGTAACAAATCACACAGCCAGAAGGCACAAAGCCCAGAATTTGAATCCAGATCCATTTAATTCCCAAGCTCTTCCCATTAAACCAGTGGTTTTAGGAGTAGAGCCAGGACACGTGTATGCTTTTAATATGTTAATAAGGCTGTAAAGGGTATATTATGACTATTGTTCTCAAATGTTAACATGCATTAAAAATACCTGGAAGGCTTATGAAAACACAGATTGTTGACCTTAATTTTTTATTTAGTAGATCTTGGTTATTGGGAGTCAAGAGTTTTTATTTCTAACATGTTCTCAGGTGATGTTGACATCTGGGAACCCCTGCATCTGAGTGAATTTAGAGTTTAGTTTTCTGAAGATCTATGTCACGGGACTGAAATTAGATATCTACCAACAACATAAATAAAAACCAACTCATAGCTAACACTTCACTGGGTTGCTGAGGATTTGAATCACGCATGAGATTGCCTGCTTTTCTTTTGAGAAGCCCCTGGAGAATTTGAACTGCTAGAGAGGTATAGTCTTTGAGTTATCAGTGCAACTCCCTACAGATCATGTTACCACAGTTCCTGAACCCGCAAAGTCACCTTATATAGAATGATTGAAATTAAGTTCTGATTAACGACAAAACAAGCACACATAAACAGAATATTTCACTAATGGATGATTAGAATACCATTGTTAAAAAATGGTAAAAAAGATGGGCTGTTTCCATTCCTTTGCTATTGTCATTATGCTGTAATCAAGATAGGCATGGAAACAGCTGTTCTTGTCAAGTGCTCATCAACAAACAAATGGGTAGAGAAACTGGTAGATTCACACAATGGAGTATTATGCAGAATTAAAAACAATGAGGAACTCATGAAACACTACACAACCTGAATGAGTTTAGAGGATATTATTCTAAGTGAAATAACTAGGGCACAAAATGACAAATACTGTATAATATCACCATTAGATAACTAAGAGGGTAAAAAGAGTAGGACATGAGTGGATGGATAATAAGGAACTGTACTGGAACATGTGAAGGGAAGGTCAATAGGAAATGAATGTATGATCAGACATTGTGTGAGCTGCAATTAATAACTTAGGAACGGGGAAGTTGGGAAAAAAGAGAAGGCTTACACACAGATAGAGACAACTGTAGAGGGTTGACAAGGATGAGAGGGCATGGAGAAGATGCAGAGATCAGTCAATGGACGATGAAGGTCAAGGGAAGGTACAGCGAGGATTTGATATGATGTAAATAGTGGCATTGATGAGATGCAAATAGTGTCATTTACAATTGTAAATAATGTTATAAAACAAAACTTATATAAGTGATTGAATGAAAACCAATTATGAAAAAGACAATAAGGAAGAGATTATTCAGATAGACTATCCTGGAAGCAAATATTTATAACTGTTAACCTGCTTTACTTTTATTATTGTGTTAATGATTTAGTAAGAAAATGACATTTTTTTGAAGAAAAATTAAAGTAGACAAAGCTACTAAAAAAAAGAAACATGATAGAGAATATATTTGACATTACCTAGAAAGGAGAAGAAAAAGGTCGCTTTCTATCTTTTCTCTTGATTCTCTGTGCACCAAGCAATTCTGAGCACATTAATTGGGTTACTTTAATTTGATTTCTCAGGTATGTGTATATCTGATGAAGGAGCATGACTGTTTTTCCAGACCATGGTCGTGTATCCCTCGTGGCTTTTATGTGCATGCTGCCTCCTAGAAGCTGTGAATTGAAAAGAATATCATTTATTATAAATGCCATTTATATGTGATTTGTGTGCTTGAGAGAGATAACTCCATTCTCATTAAACTAGAAAAACTGAAGAGCGGCTCCTGGGACCTATAAGAACAATGTCTTTAGACAGCGTGCCCTTGAGGAAGGTTTGTTTTCCTGGATATTACTACAGCTGACTCAAGACTTTCAACTCTTGAAACAAGTGAAATGGTAGAAGATTGTTCACACACCCAGGTGCTAACACAATATGTATCTTACTTCCAGTTTTGTGAGGATAAAAGGACTTTAAGATATAACTGACAAAGTAGGAATCATGATTGAAGGCATTGGGTGAATTTTATTTAGCACTTTTCTGTGTTTCTTCTTGTGTAGAGAGTGGGACAGCCGGGAATGCAGATACTCCAATCTTTCCTTGTTATTGTACCTGGAAACAAGAACCTCCAGAAGGATTCTCATGCATCTGAGTTTATGGAAAACCCAATGGTCAACGAAGTATCCTCAATGAACAGATGTGTATCTTTGTGAGAGAGCAAGTGTACTTTAGTTAGAACACCTTGTTTAGAAGAACAGTTCTTTTTCAAACAACATAAATTCTTGAAAATGCTCTGCATGGGGTCTGCCAATGATCTGTGTCTCACAAATGCCTCACCCCCAACTGAATGATCATACCTGCCCTACATATCCAAGCTTCTCTTTGATCTCTAAGTTTTCCAAGAACATTTTCATTCAAAACAAAGTTCATCACTTAGCAACTAGGTGTTCTTACAATCTCAGTCTCTGTAACCAGGAGATGATGTTGAGAATAATACTAGAGTTGTTAAAAATATGGTAAATAAAGTGATACAACACAGCTGAGAATATGGAATAAAACACATCCTTGCATTATAGTAATGCTTTCTGCAAAGGTATATGGTTTGAATCTGGCAGCTGCTCCACAGGAGAAAGAAAGGCAATCTCTTACTGTGTGCAATTTACTGCCTCTGAAAACCCATTGGAAGGTCAGCTATGGGTCAGTTATGACTCCATGGTATACAACAACACCGTGCTTTATGCTTGCTGAAAGTGAAGAGGAATAAAATTATTTTATCAGAAGATCAAAGGCTACAGAGTCAGAACTGACGCACGCTGATCCTCCAGCAGTTTTTTGGAGGTGGTAAATCACATGGGAGAAGGTAAGATAAAAAGACAGAGGAGTGAGGTGGGAATATATGAGAAAGGTAGACACACAATGAGGCAGGAGAGGACAATGAATAAGGAGAAGACTAACTGACAGGGAGTGTTTACAAGTAAAAAAGTAAGGACAGATTTATATGCAGAAGCAGAAACCAAAATAGGAAGGTCATTCACTCACTGTCATGCATTTGCTTTGGAAAGCCGTAAATCTCAATAGAAAGAGACTGCCCATCTTTCTCCCAATGAGATGTTGATGGATTTGAACCACAAGAGATGAGCCTATGGGTTAGCTCTGCGACTCGCTACAGGCTACACCACCAGTTGTTGTTATGTGTGTGACTCACAGTGACCTTATGGATCCCTTCAATATGAACTGCATCTCAACCTCAAGAATACAAAAGTCCTCACCAGAGGGCCAATAGACATCATCATGATAGACGGAGAAAAGATTGATATTGTCAACAATTTCATCTTACTTAGAATAAGCACCTTTGATATCAGCAGTCAAGAAATCTAAAGTAGTGTTGCACTGGGGAAATTTACTGTTAAGGACATCTCCAAATTGCTAAAGAACAATAAATAATTGCTAAAGAACAATTTAAAGATTAAGGTGCTTCTGATTCAAGCCATAGTCTTTTCAGTTACTGAAAGTTGTACAATGACTAGGATGAAAGGAGAAGAATCAATACTTTTGAGTTGTGATGTTGGAGAAAAGTATGGAATAGCCCACGGACTGTCAAAAGAATAAGCAAATGTCTTGGAGAAGTGTGACCAGAGTACTCCTTGGAAGAAAGAATGGTGATGATTCCTCTCAAATACTTTGGCTGTGGTATTGGGCAGGGCCAGTCTTTGGAAAAAGACATCATGCTTTGAAAGGCAGAGGGTCAGTGTAAGAGAGGAAGGTCCTCAACACGGTGGATTGGCATAGGGACTGTGGCAGTGGGCTCCAGTATATCAGAGATGGCAAAGATGATACAGGACAGAGCATGGCTCAGATCTGTTCATAGAGTTGCTAGAAGTCATAGTTTATTTTATGGCACCTAACTACAACATTGGGTAGAGAAGAAGGTCAGTGAAAGATTAAGACTTTCAACAAGGATTGACACAGCGGTTGCAACAATGGGCTCAGGCACAGTACAAAGAATTGTGAGTATGGTACAGGACTGGGAAGTGTTTCTTCTACTGTACATAGCATCACTATGAATGGACCTGGCTCTATGCCAACTAACAACAGCCTCTTAGCATTCAGATATGCCTGTTATCAAGGTCCTGCATGTGTTGTATACTGAGGGAGTTTTTGAGGAAATGAAAGTGTACTTAGCTCCTAACTAAATTTTGGTGATTTTAATTCTCTCAAAGGAACCTGGGAATAAAGACCAGGAAATCTAGTTCTGAGAAATAAGGCATTGAAAACTGTGCATAAGACAGCTCTACTCTGACTCATAAGAGGTCTCCAAGGGTTAGACTGTATTCAATGGCAACTTGGGTTTTATCATTCTTGTGTATAGAAAGGCTTAGAAAGTATTTAATTATTGGAGTTAATAGTGACAATATTGAGGAGTCTAACTCATGAACAATATAAAGAACTAGAAAGGCACTGAAGATTATTAGACAATGATGAGGACAACATGGTGATATGAATTCCATAGAGGCAATATCTTGTCTGGAAAGTAAGTTACAGACATACTTCAGATGTGCTGTGAACTCAGTTCAAGGTCATTTCAGTAAAACAAGTATCATGATAGAGCAAGTCACACAATTTTCCCCCCAGTGTATATGAACATTCACATTATAGTACTGTGTACTAAGTGTACAATAGCCTTGTGAAAAAGTTTGAAATGTTGTGAGAATTACCAAAACGTGACACAGAGACACAAAGTAAGCACATGTAGTTGAGAAATTGGTGCCAATAGATTTGTTTGATTGAGAATTGTCACAACTATTTTATATTTTTAAAGCTGTGTCTGTGTCATGTAATGAAGTGAAGCGAGATATACAAGGAGATATGCCTGGATCAGGAAAGTGCAGTCTGATGGAGACTTCAGAAAGTAAATAATGTTGGCTGGGCTTTTGTAGACAAAAATTTTCTCCCCCTCTCTTTAAAATTAATATTAATACAGTATGATCATCTGGGAGGCTGTACTTTATGAGAAGGAATGTGGCATCAAGATTGGAGGGCTACTCCTCAACAATCTGAGTAATATGCAGATGACACCACCTTGCTGGCTGAAACTGAGGTGGTCCTGAGGCATTTGCTGCAAAAGGTCAAGGACTGCAGCCTTTTATATGGATTGAATATCAACATCAAGAAAACAAAGATTCTCACCACTGGGCCAATTGGCAACATCATGATAGATAAAGACGACTTTGAAAGTCTTAACAGTGTCAGTTTGCTTGGCTCCACAATCAACACTCTTCGTACCAGCACCCAGAAAATTAATAGATGAATTTCATTTGGTAAATCTGCTTTCAAGGACCTTTCCAAAGTGCTGAAGAGCAATGACATCAGTCTGGAGACTAAGGTGCACCTGATCCAGGCCATGGTCTATACAATAACTTGCAATGCATCAGAGAGCTGGACAATAACTAAGGATGATAGAAGAAGAATCAATTCTCCATTAGTCTAGTCACTGTGTTAATCTATCTCATCTGTATTCTTACTCTCCTGCACTGCCTTTCCACCCTGCCAAGAATGATGTCCTTCTCTAAGGACTGTCCTCTCTTGGAAACATGCCCAAAGTATATGAAATGGAGCTTCAACATCTTTGTTTCCAGGGAACAATTTTGTTTCATCCTCTCTAGGACAGACCTGATTGTTTTCTTGGCAATCCATGGAATGTTCAATATTCTTCTCCAGCACCACAACTCAATGACCAGGTGGTTAGATGTCCACCAGATTTCTTAGCACAGCCTAGTGAGTACATGCAGGGCTGCATCTGTTTGTTGAAATATGTCAATTGATATTCCACTAATTCCTGGAGCATTGGTTATTGTCAATTCCTTCTGAACATCTTAGACTTCCTCTTTCATCACCATTGCTTCTTGGTTATATGTTGTTTCATGGAATTTTTCTGCATCAGCCAGTTCTTTTAGGTATAATGTCTCTGTGTACTCCTTCCATCTCTTTTTTATGCTTAATATCAAGAAGCTTTTGTTAAAATTAGGAAAGGGGTGGATCAGGATTTATCCTTTTCCATACCTATACAATCTATATGCTGAGCAAATTATTTGAGAAACTAGACTCTTTGAAGAAGAACGTTGCATCAGGACTGGATGAAGCCTCATCAATAACTCTGTTGCTATAAGCGAGGAAGACTTGAAGAGCTTGCTGCAGAAGATCAACGACTATTGCCATCCATATGGATTACATCTTAGCAACAAGAAGACAAAATCCTCACCACTGGACCAATAGACAACATCATGATAGACAGAGAAATGATTGATGTTGTCAATGACTTTATCTTGCTCGGACCCACAGTCAACATCCTTGATACCAGCAGCCAGGAGATGTATTGCATTGGGCAAGTCTGCTGTCAGACATCTCTCCAAAATACTGAAGACCAATACGTCACTTTGAAGACTAAAGTGCACCTGATTAAGGCCATGATCTTTTAAATTACTTGCTATGAATCTGAGAGCTGGACAATGAATAAGGGTAACAGAAGAAGAATTGAAGCCGTTGAGTTGTGGTTTTGGAGAAAATACTGGATATCCTACAGACTGTCAAAAGAACAAACAGATATGTCTTGGAAAAAGTGAAACCAGAATGCTCCTTGAAGGCAAGATGGTGGAGCTTCATCTCTCATATTTGGGACGTGTTTCTAGGAGAAACTATACCTTCGAAGGAGACATCATGCGTGGAAAGGTGGAGGGTCAGTGAAAGAAAGGAAGAACCTCAACAAGATATGGCTAGACACCAGCAATGGGCTCAAGTATCTCAGAGATGATGACAATGGCACAGGATAGCACAGAGTTCAAGTCCGTTATTCATTGGGTCACTATGTGTCGTACTCTACTCAGTGGCACTTAACAACAACAACACAACAATGACAACATGGCCTTTGCATTGGAACTGACCCATAGCTGACCCTAGGTGTATTCGAGCAGCCTTTGTGTTAGCAGCTCCTTACAGACTACATCACCAGAATTACCTATTTTAATCTTGGAGACTCAATCAACCTCTTTTTTGTTTACGCCTTTTGCATCTTGCTTAAGAAATTCTTCCTGTCCCTAAAGCTATACTAATATTTTCCAGCAATAAATTTAACTTTTTGCTTTTAACATTAACGTCTTTTATCTAAACTCTCTCAACATTTTATTGTGGCTTGGATGAAAATTTACATGGAAAGTTTATTTTCCATTCAAGAATTTATGTACATCTTGTTTCAGAACATTAGTTACAATTCCTTTAACTATAATGAAACTCTTTTCTCTTTCTCCCTGGTCTCCCCATCTCCAAACTCCTTCTCTTCTACCCTTTGTTGCCCCTTGAGCTTTAGTTTTGGACAAATGCTCAATTGGTTTTGTATCCCCTTCATTTTAAGGATCATCTACTTTGAGTGAGAGTTTGTAGACTGAGTGTCCAGAAATCAATATATAGGGAGTTTTGGAAGCATAGTCTGAACCAAATAGCACTGCTAACCCAGTAATCAACTTATGTGAATTTTGACTGACTTTTAAAAGAAATTATTTATATAATTAGCTTCATTTAAGTTTTTTTAAGAACAAGAGTATAAAACATCAGTGTGCATTGTATAAAGTGAATAAATATTGGTTTATGAAACTTAATAATTTATTAATGTATATGTACATAGGGTCATGGCATGGAGTATATGTTTTTTTGTTGTTGTTTTTCAGTATATTTTTTGCTGAATATCTTGATGCTAGGATTTTGAAATCCAAAGCTATTAGTCTAGTGTATTGTCTGCGGCAGGGAGCAGGTTGGGGAGTTTTCTCACATATACCCTTATACAATTCATATGGTAACTTATTGTCTGGGCTGCATTTTCCTCCTTGTTTTCTGTGACACAGTAGGTACCTACTCAGGAACTGTAGTTCAGATCAACACTGATGCAGTATTACCAACTCTGTAATATGTTAGCAGATACTTCTCTCACTTTTTTCTAATTTCCTCAGATTCCCTTAATATATTAAAGAACCACAAAGAAACTCATTTACTCTTACAATGGGAAAGTCTGTGGTTAGAGACCTCTCCAAAATACTCAAGAGCAACAGTGTCTCTCTGGAGACTAAGGTCCGCCTGATACAGGCCATGGTGTTTGCAATCACTTGCTATGCATCAGAGAGTTGGACAATGACTAGAGAGGATAGAAGGAAAATTGACGCCTTTGAGCTGTGGTGCTGGAGAAGAGTATTGAATGTACCATGGACTGCCAAGAAAACAAACAGATTCAGCCTGGAGAGGATTAAACCAGGCTGCTCCTTGGAGGCAAGGATTCTGGGGCATTGTCTGACATACTTTGGACATGTTGTAAGGAGAGACAGGTCTTTAGAGAGGGACATCATGCTGGGTAGAGTGGAGGGACAGCGCAGGAGGGGAAGACCCTCTATGAGGTGGATTGATTCAGTGACTGGGGTACTCGGGATGGGTTTGTCAGAGGCAATGAGATTGGCACAGGATAAAGCACGGTTTAGGGCTGTTGTACATAGGGTCGCTATGAGTCGCAAACGACTCGACGGCACATAACAACAACAACAAACAACAACATTTAATTCTCTAATAGGCAACATCATGATAAAGGGAGAAAAGATTGAAGTTGCGAATGATTTCATTTTACTTAGCTCTTCACTCAACACATGGATAGCAGCAGTAAAGAAACCAAAAGACATAATCTACACTGAACAAAAAAAACCACATTTCTATTAATTAGAAAAAACTAGAAACAACTTTACAACATAATTCACTGTCATTAGGAGTTTTATTATCAGAAACTCCAGACTTTATCGGCTTTCTAATAATGACCAGAAAAAAAACTATTTTAAATCTGCTTTACATGTTATCTGGAACTCTGGCGCGTGATGCTTAGTATACTAAGCTGCTAACAGACGGGTCAGCAGTTTGAATTCGCCAGCTGTTCCCAGGGAGAAAGAGGGGGTTTCTCCTCCCATAAAGATTTCTACCCTCAGAAACCTGAGAGAGAGAGTTACTATGAACCTGAATTAATCTGATAACAGTGGGTGTGGATATATAATCTGACTATTTTAATAAATAACTCACCACAGTTCTGTAGCAAATACATATTGTGGAAGGTGATTTCCCAAATAGCATTTGTCAATTTACTATCAGAGAAACAGTTTTAGCTACTGTGAAAAAATGCAAATGTATAATAAGTTCTCCTCCTCTTTTATATGTTTAACTTGAACTAGATATTAGCCTATGTGTCTTAGGTCCCGTAGCATAAATATCACAAGTTGAATTGTTGTTTGGTGCCATCGAGTCAAGCACAACTCATAGTGATCCTATGAACAATGGATCTGAACCTTGCCTTATACTGTGCTGCCTTCATCATCTCTGACATACTTGAGCTCACTGCTATAATCACAGTGTCAATCCATTTAATCAATGGTCTTCCTCCCTTTTGCTGACCCTCTACCTTTTCAAGTATGTCTTACTCCATGGAATGGTCCATCCTAACAACATGCCCAAAGTATCTGAGTTGGAGTTTCATCATGCTTGCCTTTAAGGAACGTTCTGGCTTCACTTATTCCAAAACACATTTATTTCTTTGGCAGTCCATGGGATATTTAGTACTCTTTTCCAATACCACAACTCAAAGGCATCAATTAATCTTCTGTTATACTTAGTCGTTATCCAAATTTCAGATGAATAGCAAATAATTGAAAAGACCATGCTTTGAATCAGGTGCACCTTAGCCTTTATACTGATATCCTTGCTCCTTAGCATCAGGAGAGGTCCTTGACAGCAGACTTTCCCAAAGCAATGTATCCTTTTTTTTTCTTGATTGTTGGTACCAGCGTGTTGATTGTGGATTCAAGTAAGAACAAATCACTGGCAACTTCAATTTTTATCTGTCAAGATGTTGCTTATCTATTACTCAAATAACTGCACCAACAACTAGAGTCAAGATGAAGAAATAGTGATTCTACCAACTTTTGCAGTGTGAAATTGACCAGTCATGTAACCAAGATGCATTAATAATAATTGATCATTGGAAAGCAAAAGTTGGAAATAAAGAAGGACTTGGAAATTTACACACTTGGTGACAAAAATGAGACTGGAGATGAAGTGACTGAATTTTGTATAATCAAGAATTTATTCATCATAAATAACTATTCTAGAAAACAAAACTGGTGTTTATACTTAGGGACTTCACATGATCACAGGATCATTATTGATTACATCTGTGGAAAGATTTATTCTAGAAGTTCAGTATCAGCAGGCAAAGACAGGCCAGGTGATGACTGTGCAACAGACATCAATTACTCACTTATATGCAAGTTGAAATTGAAAGTCAAGAAAATGAAAACAAGTCCATGATATGACCAAAATATGACATTGAGTCTATCACATCTGAATTTAAAAATCATCTCCAGAATAGATTTGACACATTGAATAATAATAATGATCAAGAAGACTGGATGAGTTGTAAGATGACATCAAATATATCATCCATGAAGAAAGCAAAAGGTGAATTACAAAGACAGGGAATAAAGACCAAAATGTATGTCAGAAGAGACTCTGAAAATTGCACTAGAACATCAAGAAACCAAAACAAAGGGAAAAAATGCTGAAATAGAAAGATACTGCAAGTAGGATGCTTTAGAGAGTACACATTTATTTTCTCACAATTCTGGGGGCTAAGAATTTGAATCAAGGCATGATCATGTCAATTTCTTTCTTGTCAGAAATTCTGAAAACTCCTTGGTTTGTATGCAATATTCTCATGGAGTTTTTATACCCTTGCATTCTTATATCTGTGTCTAATAAGCTAATTTTGTAACTTTGAAGTGATTAGCTTCAAAATCCATTCTGCTCAGATATAATCTAATTAACCCAAAAAACCTCTATTTCTAAACAAGATTACATCCACAGACACAGAGTTTAGGATTCTACCACAGAGCTTCTTGTTGTTCTTAAGTGGCATCAAGTCGACTATTACTTATAGGGACTCCATGAGCAGCAGATCTAAGTCTAGCCCTATCCTGCACCTCCTCAGTAGAATCCTCAGCTCTCTGATGGGCTCAAGACGGCTGTCACAGTTACCGTGTCAATCCATTTTGTGGAGGGTGACCATGGGTAAGGAATTGTGTTCCAATGGAGAAAGATGGACAATCCTCCATGCCATTTCAGCCAAATAATACAGATTTGAGTTACCATGTTGTTGTTGTTGTTATGTGCCGTCGAATCGTTT
>NW_006400006.1:2029948-2054659 GCF_000299155.1 Elephantulus edwardii
AATGACACTGTTCTGTAGTTTCCACACTCAGTTGGGTCACCTTTCTTTGGAATGGGAACAAATATAGATCTCTTCCAGTCAGTTGGCCAAGTTACCATAGAAAATAGAATTTCCCCTGAATGCCTTTGAAGAAATACCCATTACATCCTCATCACCATGTTCTTTTTGCTAGTTAATGGGGATAAATTTCACATGGAATACAGAACACCTGACTGCTCATGTGAAACCTATTCTCAGACCAGGAAGCAGTTTTCAGAACAGAGCAACAAAACACTGCATAGTTCAAAATCAGGAAAGGAGTGTGCAATCGATGAATTCTGTCTCCATACCTTTTTAATCAATATGCAGAACAGATTATTCAGGAGGCTGGGCTTTATGAAGAAGAATGTGGCATCAGGAATGGAAGAAGACTTGTCAACAACCTATATTATGCAAATGACACAACCCTGCTTGCTGAAACTGAGGAGGACCTGAAGCGCTTTCTGCAGAATGTCAACGACTATAGTCTGCAATATGAATTGAAACTCAACATCAAGAAGACAAAGATTCTCACACCAGGCTAATTGGCAGCACCATGATAGATGGAGAAGAGATTGAAGTTGTTAGCAATTACAGCTTGCTTGGCTCACACTCTTGACACCAGCAGTCAGGAAACCAAAAGACGAATTACACTGGGAAAATTGGCTATCAGGGACCTCTCCAGAGTACTGAGAAGCAATGATATCAGTTTAGAGACTAAGGTGCTCCTGATCCAGGCCATGGTCTTTGCAATTACTTGATATGCATCAGAGAACTGGACAATAGCTAAGGAAGACAGAAGAAGAATTGATACAGTAGGGTTGTTTTGCTGAAGAAGAGTCTTGAACACACCATGGACTGTCAAGAAAACAAATAGGTCTGTATCAGAGAGGGTGAAACCATGTTTCTCCTTGGAGGTTAGGATTTTGAGACTCTGTCTCATGTACTTTGAGCAAATGGTCAGGAGGGACTGGCCCTTAGAGAAGGATATCGTGTTTGAAGGGTGGAGGGACAACACAGGAGAGGAATTGATATAACAACTAGGGCGATGGGGGTAGGTGTGTTGTCAGTCAGTGAGACAGGCTCAGGATAAGGCAGGCTTCAGAGCTCTTGTACATAGAATCACTACGAGTTGCAGGTGACTCAACAGCACATAACAATAACAACAAGCTGTGTTACTGAAGCTATCAGAATAAATGATACTTTATTTTTTATTTTTTTTTAATTTCAATGAACATCTACATAGATTTTGGAATTCCATTTATTCATTGTTGCACTTTTCTCCCTGCCCACTCCCCCCACCTCCCGTTGGCTCCTATCCTTGAAAAGCAAAATAAAAACTCCTTCATTGGTACACAAGCCCCCCCCCAAACACCCTAACCCCACGCCCACCCCAAATATAATCCACTCTGCAACCATCATTTCGTACTCTTATGATAAACATAATGCCCTAAAATATAATACTTTTAAACTATTCTCTCCCTCATAGACTTCAATGCAGTAAACATAATTTATCCAGTTTTTCTCAGTCTTACCCCACCCTGATGTCAGCCTCATTCTACAACAGTGGCACCATATAGCATTTGTCCCTTTGTGACAGATATTTCACTCAGCATCATGTCCTCCAGGGTCACCCATTTTGAATAATATTGCATGAGTTCCTTGTTTTTCAATGCAGCGTAGTATTCCATTGTGTGAATATACCACGGTTTCTCCACCCATTCGTTTGTTGATGGGCACTTAGGTTGTTTCCAGCTCCTTGCTATTGTGAACAAAGCCGCAATAAACATGGGTATGCATATATCTACTTGGAAGTCATTTATAAATGATACTTCTTTTCACCTCTGTCTTTTTCTCTGTGCTAGACTCTCTTCTTGATGATCCCTGAGTACATCTGATACATGCTGCCCTGTTAACATAAATCCTACTATAGCTAAAGAAAGGCAGCCATGATTTGGCCTCCAGTCTGCCCAGGTGACTTATCATGAAAGTGTAATTTTCAGATTTATACCTTTCTTATGAAAGGTATTTATACCTTTTTTACTTACCAAGGAAATATTACCTTCTTATTAACAGTAGATTTGTTTTGTTTTTAATTTCTTCTTTTTGGTTCTTAATCTGTTTCAACTCAAATGAAACTTGATACAAGTTGCCCATGGCTGAGCCTATGTCCTAAATAAACTATTCTTGACAATTATGTTTTGGGGACACTTCATATCTCTTTCTCTTGAATGAGTTAGCATCAGAAATGTTTATTTAAAAGTCAGTTGTCTTGGGTGCCATAGTAGAATTTAACACTAACCAATCTATATGGTCAAACCAGTGCATATTTGCTACCTGCAGAAAGCTGAAGCATTTCACACCATACACAAAAATCACGTCAAGGTGGATCAGTGACTTGGGAGTAAAACCCCAAACATAAGAGACAAAGTTCATAAGAGACAAACTGAGATCAAGCTTAGAATCAAGCTTTATGCCTAATCTATGGTATAAAGAGACTGCCAAATACAGCCAGAAATGCACAGTCTGAAGAGGATAAAATTGATAAATGGGATCTTCTAAAGTTTAAATCCCTGTGTGCATCAAAAACCTTTTCCAACAGGGTGAAAAGAAAACCTACTGATTGGTAACAAACATTTGACAATACCATCTCAGACAAGAGTCTCAAAGAGAGTTTATGGAGCAATCCTGGACCTCCACAAGAAAAGGACTGATACCCAGTTATAAAATGGGCAAAAGACATGGAAAGAATTTTCACAGAGGAAGATATTCAAATGGCCAACAGACACAGACACATGAAGAAATGCTCAAAATCAAAATAAAAGAGATGCAAATTAAAACCACAATGAGATACTATCTCACTCCAGTGGCAGTGGCAAAGTTTCACAGGACAGCAAGTAATAAATGTTGGAGAGGATGTTGTGAGATAGGAACTCTTACTCATTGTCGGTGGGATTGTAAGATGGTACAACCACTCTAGAAGGCAGTTTGGTGCTTCCTCAAAAAGCTGAATATAGAAATTCCATATGACCCAGCTACTCCATAGTTTGGAATATACTTCAAGAAAAAGAGAACTGAGGCTCAAATGGAGACTTACACACCAATGTTCATAGCAGCATTATTCACCATCACAAAAACATGGAAACAGTCCAGATGTCCAACCACAATCAAATGGATTAAGAAATTATGGTACAGTCATACAATGGAATACTGCACAGCATGCAGGAGCAATAATTTTGTAAATTACTACCTAATGTGGAAGGGACTGGAGAGCATTCTGCTGAGTGAATTAACTCAGTCTCATAAAGACAAATACTGTATAAAACTATTATTGTAGAGTGAGTATGAAGATCCAAGGGATGGGGAAGTTGGAAGCAGAGGGATGAGGATGGGGGGGGTTGGGTGTTAATCATAGGGCTGCACAATTCAATGAGTGTTTGGGGCGAAGGAAATGGGAAGGATCTTTTGTGAAAAACAATGTATTCAAATTTTGTAAATACATCACTATAAAATTTAAAAAATAAATAAATAAACCAACCAGTGCATACTGACCAATTAACAGGCTGAGTTGGGTGGGGCCTGGGCCACCTTGTCTCTAGGCCAGCTTGGTGTGAAGTGTTTTTGAGTTCCAAGTCAGTGCATTTAGGCTGAACTCTCAGCCTGCAGTCCTCTGGGTACCTTTGCTCATATATACTACTTCGCTTGTGGCATCTGGTCCAGGAAAATAGATGCTGTTCTCAAACTTTCCTTTTTGGATTGGCCACTGCCAAGGATCCATTAACTTTAATTTTCTTCTTAACATGACTTAAAGGATTTCTACACTGCATGGGCTCTCAAAGAAGAATGATCCAAAACCACTGCTGATGTCTGGCCTTAAATTCCCGTAGAAGAAGAGCCTACCTATAGCCATTCTGGATCTGAAGCTGAATTACACCAATATTCCAACGACAAGTTTTATTTTAGTTGGTTTGGAAATAAATCCATTTCTAATTAGTAGGAGAGAGTCAGTGAAAAAGAGGAAAACCCTCAATGAGTTGAATTGATAAAATAACTTCAACAATAGGCTTATGGATGGTGGAGATTGTGTGGAGCAGGACAGTTGGAATCTGTCCTCCTTTGAGTGTTTTCAACTCAGTGGCACCTAACAACAACAGTTATTAGAGATTCAAAATTTAACAGTAAAGGCCTTCAGTAAAATGGCAACATACAGTCTGGAGGAATAGCAAGACTTTTTTTATAGTGTCTAAACTTTGTAAGGGGTACAGACATGGTTCAGTGGTATAATTCTTGCCTTCTATGGATGACCGTTTCAATCTCTGTCAAATGCACATCACGTAAAGCCACCACTTGTCTGTCAGTGGAGGCTTGGGTGTTGATCTGATGATGAACAGGTTTCTCTGGAGGATGCAGGCTCAAGTGAACTATAAAGGAAGATCCAGCTAGCTGCCTCAGACAATCAGAGCATGAAAAATCCTATGAACCCAACCAATAGTCTGATTTGAAACAGATCATGGGAATGGTGCAGGATGGAGCAGCATTTGCTACAATTTGGAAGCTGACTCACTGGTAGCTAGCAACAACACAAAAACATCACCAATTTCAGAGAGGAGAGAGGTTCCTTTTAGAATAGTCTGAATTTCCTACATAGGTCATTTTTCTAATTTTTCCTATCACCAGTGATACTTCCAATAAAACTCAGCCCACTTTAAAATGTTGAAGTCTGTTACTTTCAAATGAAAAAAAAAGCTGTTTTGAAGCTTAAGGCAGTTATTTCTATAAAAGAGAGCTTCTAGTTTTATTAATTAAAAAGAATGCAGGGAGGATTTGAAATATTGACATATGAATGACTTTATTCTACATCTATAAATACTCTACAGCCTCACCATAATTAAGATAAGATGAAAAGAGTTTGAAATATGGTGATAGCTTAAAATGTGAAAAATGATTCTTTTTAACATGAATAATTATCCTACTGGTTTTATGACATAATAAAAATCAAAGTAAAAGAAAAACTCTGGCCATTTTATTTATGAAAAATCATAAGTATTCTGGGAAATTAGAACATTTGTACTTCAGATTCCTTGTTTTAATGCTTTCCCTAGATATCTCAGGAAGGTGGGCCCCATGGGTGCCTCCTCAACTGAAAAAAAAAAAAAAATCAAACCTCTTGTCATTGAGCTATTTCTAACTAAGAGCTGGACAGTGGATAGGGATGATACAAAGATAATTGATGCCTTTGAGGTGTGGTGCTGGAGAAGAGTGTTGAATATACCATGGACTGCTAGGAGAACAAACAGGTTTGTCCTGGAGAGGGTGAAGCCAGAATGCTCCTTGGAGTCAAGGATTCTGAAGCTTCGTCTGACATACTTTGGGCATGTTGCAAGGAGTAACTGGTCCTTGGAGAGGGACATCATGTTTGGGAGAGTGGAGGGACGGCACAGGAGAGAAAGACCCTTCCTTGATGAGATGGATCAAATCTGTGAGTGGAGTGGTGGGAATGAGTATGTTTGAGACAGCGAGGTTGGCACAGGATAGAATGGTGTTTAGGGGTCTTGTACATAGGGTTGCTATGAGTCACAGGTGACTCGATGGCACACACAACAACAACAACAACAACAACAACAACAACAACAACAACAACTAATATAGTGATTCCAAGTGTTCAGGGTAAAATTGAGATCCACAGAGTTTTCTTGGTTGTAATCTTACAGCTGACTCTAATTGTAGTTACTGTTGAGTTGATTCTGACTCATGGTGACCCTCCCTCCATCAGGTTTCTGAAGCTGTAGATCTTTAAGGGGAAAGATTGTCTATCTTTCTTCATTTGGTAGATTCAGATCAATGCCTGACATGTTATGTCCTACACTTCCTTGAAAAAAAGGCATCATGCTTGGAAAAGTGGAAGGTCAATGAAGGAAAGAAAAGACCCTCAATGAAATGAATGGGGTGATGGCAACAATGGGCTTTGCACAGCAGAGTTTATGGGCACAGATTGGGCTGAGTTTTGCTTTGTTGCATGTAAACTTGCCATGAGTTAGAGTTCATTCCATGGCACTTAACACAGTAGTCTTTACAGCAACAGATCATCGTGCCTTTTCGCTGTGGGTCCAAACCACTAAAGTGTTAATACCTAAGCACAAAACATCTTAGTCACCTAAGTACCTTCTCCTCACAACTGTGCATCACAAATACAAACTCAATAGTAGAATACCTAATTTTCAAGTCAAATTCAGCAAGAATTTATTGCACATTTGAAATAAGATGGGGAGTAGAAATTCACAATCATTGAGCATTGTTTTCTTTATCTATTTCTGTAAGAATGTAGATTTTTATTATTCTTTAGACAAAGAGAGGTGGAGGAGAGAATATCTTTGAATACTCTTGAATTAGAAACTTTGGGAATAAGGCCTATTAATTCCTATTTCAACAAATCCTCCAGGCAATTCTGCTGCTCACTGAAGTTCCAGAATTTTGGACCATGGGTTACAAATGGTTAACACACTTGCCTGCTGACCACATTGTGATTGGAGTCCTCCCAGAGATGCCTCAAGAGTCTGGTGACCCATTTCCAAAAAAAAATCAGTTGCTCAAAAACCCTATGAAGCATAATTCTATTGCTATTGTTAGATGCCATTGAATAAATTCCAATTCATAGTGACCTGTGTGCAGCAGATCTAAACCTTACATGAACCTGCACCTGTCTCACAATCTCCACTGTGAGGAACTCTATTGTTGCAATCGCTGTGTCAATCCATTTCATTGAAAGTCTTATTATTCTCTATGACCTACTTTTTCAAGCATAATGTACTTCTCTAGATACTGCCCCTTTCTGATTACATGCTCAAAGTATCCGAGACAAACCATATCATCTTTGCTTCAAAGGAGCAATGTGACTGCAAGTCTTCAAGGATGGATCTACTTGTTCTTTTGCCAGTTCAGACCATCACCACAATTTTAAGGCATCAAGTCTTCTTCGGTCTTCTGTTTTTATTGTCCAACTTTCAGATGCATATGAAGCAAATGAGAACATCATGATTTGGGTCAGGTGTGCCTCGATCTTTAAAGTGATATCCTTGATATTTAGCACTTCAAAGAGGCCCTTGGTAGCAGTCCTGCCCATTTTGATTTCTATGCTGTTGATTCTACCAGTGTTGATCATAGATCCAAGTAAAATGATGCATAGTCAATGTTAGTGAACTATAGAAACGGTAAGAAAGAATAAACCAGATAACACAAAATAAGTGTGATATTAGTTATATCAGTAATTCCTTATTGTTTTTAAAGTATAAATTATACATTTGCAGAATATTTATGTTGTGGTTTTTAAAACTGTAAATCTTTCATTGAGTTGCTCCAATCCTGTCTGTCTGTCTTCGTTAGTTTGTGTACTTGAAGAACTGGACCTCAAAGCTGCTAATATTTTTTTTGCAAATTAGATTAATACAAACTGATTTTACTATTAAAATAAATTTTGAATCTGCAGTGTTATGAAACAATAGTAATCACTGAAGATTTATTTTGTGGGTTTTGGCCTATACCTCTCAAAAATTTCTATAGCTAATTCGTATTGATTGCACATCTCAGTTTTTTTAATTATTATTTTTCCCTTTTGTATAAATGTAGAATGTCTTATCCTTATCAAAAAGAACACATATAGCTGGCCTGGGGGAAGTGCAACCAGAATGTTCCATAGAGGCAAGGATGGTGAAACTTTATTTCACATGTTTTTATTTCACATATTTTATAGGCACATGTTGTCAAGAGGGTCGGTCCTTAGGAAAAGACATGATGCTGGGAAAGGTGGAGGGTCAGAGAAAGAGAGGAAGACCTTATTCTACAAGATGGGCTGATACGATGACTGCAACAATGGACTGGAACCCATCAAAGACCAGGAGGGTGGTGTAATCAAGATAGGGCTAGATTCAGATCTGCTGTTCACAGGGTCATTACAAGTAGTGCTCAACTTGATGGCCTTTAACACCAACAGAAATATCCTCATCCAGCCCTAATTTCTCAAGGATTAGAAGGAGCTGAAGTGTTTCTAAAAACCCATCTTTCCTATGTAGACGTGAATCTCCTTCTGTCCCCACACTCTCCCCTTCCTACGGCAGTTATAATATCAGAAAGAGTATCAGGATTGCCTATGTGGCTTGTTAAAACAAGGATTGAAGGTTGCAGAGTGGAGTGTACTCGGAGTGAGGGGTGGTGGTGGTGGTATAGTATACCAACGAAGGAATTTTTCTTTTACTTTTCAAAGAGAAGAGTAAACTGGGAGGGAGGAGTAGGCAGGGAGAAAAGTGCAACGTGAATGAATGGAAATCCAAAGTCTCTGTAAATGGTCATTAAAATTAATAAAATAAAATTGAAACAACAACAACCCCCCCCCCAAAACAAGGATTGCTGGTTCTCACTTCCAGAGTTTCTAATGTAGTATATCTGGAGGAATATAGTTGGAGTTGCTATGGAGCCGATTCTGACTTGTGGAGATCCCCTGGAAATCTGACACCTTATGTATGTTAGAGTAGAACTATGCTTTATGCGGTTTTCAATGGCTGTGATCTTTGGAAAATAGACCTCCAGGTATTTCTTCCATGCTCACTCTGGTTGTACTCAAGCCTCTAGCCTTTCAATGAACAACCAAGAATGTCAATCATTTTCTTCATTCAGGATTACAAGTCTGGAGCAGAGTCCAATCAATTGTATTTCGAACCAGTATCTGGATGCTTCTTATGTTACAAGACCACATGTTGAGAAACACTGCTGGGATGCAAACCAAAGCTAAACTTATCTGACTCATAGCAACCCTACAGAAGAGAGCAGAACCACCACATCAGATTTCCAGGGCTTTGAATCTTAATGGAAGCAGACAGTCTCTTTTTCTCTAGCAGATCAACTCATGAGCCTGAACTGCTGATCTTTCCCTTACTATTGTTGTTAGACCAACTCATAGCTGACTTCCTAGTAGGTTTTCAGAGGCAGTAAATCACACAGGAGGAGATTAACATCTTCTGTGAAGCAGCTGGTGATTTTGAACCACATTTCTTTTTTAGCAATAAGCCACCAAAGCTCACTTGCAGGTGTTGGTGCTAGTTGTTGTTGAGTTTGACTCATAGTGATTCTATGAAGAACAGAACCCTGTCCTACCCTGGGCCATCCTCACCATCTCTGGCACACTTGAGCTGCAGTCACTGTGTCAATTCACATAGTTGAATGTCTTCACCTCTTTGACCGGCCTTCCACCTTTCTAAGCATGATGTCCCTTTCCAAAGAATAGCCTCTCCTAGCAATGTGCCCAAGGTATGTGAAAAGAAGCTTCAACATCCTTGCTTCCTAGGAACATCCTGTCTGCACCTTCTCCAAGACAAATCTGTTTGGTTTTTTGGTAGTCCATTGGAGATTCAGTACTCTTCACTAACACTATAGTACAAAGGTCTCCATTTTCTTCTGTTGTTTTATTTATTATCCAGCTCTCAGCAGCATTGCACATGATTGAAAAGGCCATGGTCTTAATCAAGCTCACCTTAAGTCCTCATACTAACATTATTGCTCCTAAATAATTTGGAGAAGTCCCTGACAACAGACTTTCCCAGTACAATACAGAAGATCCTTGTTCTTTGCTACTGCTTGTCTATTGCAAGCCCAGCAGCTGTCAGCAAGGCCTTATTGGTTTTGAAAGGCTGGAGCTTCTTAGAACTCCCTTAAACACCCAAAATAAGACACTATACCATCAGGATTCCTTGCTAGGGGGCTAGGAACAAGTACATAGGACTTCTTTGTCTTTGTCTTTTAATTTTTCCTTTCTTGTCATGTGCTGTCGAATCAGATCCAACTGGCACAGGAGGAGATTACCCTTCCTTCTCCAGCAGAGCATCTGGTGGATTTGAACCGTGTGACTTCAGGATTTCAGTGCAACTTTTTGTCTCTAGGTCACCAGAGCTCCCTTGTAAATATGATTTCTAAGGGAGCAGGAGTGACATCCACTTCCGTAATAGCTTGCCTCCGGAAACCGTATGAATCTGGAGAAAGGATGAAAGTCACACAAGTGTTGAGGACTTTTGTTCATAGAGTTGCTATGAGTTACCTATGACTCCATGGCACTTAACAACAACAACAAGGGAGCACTAATATTTGATGGTGGTTCCAATATGTATGATTAATAGTAGAATCTGACCTGAAAGAGACCGAAAGAGTGGGAGAAAGCCATAGACGTTCTGGAATGAGTGTAGAAACAGCCAGATGTTTCTCTTGTGTGGATTTTATGGATATGAAATTCTTAGACTGTTTAAGGACCCCATAGAGGCTGCTAAATTGTCACATCTCAGAATTCCATATAATACTGGTATCTGCATTTTATGTTCTCAGACTACATTTTAAAACTCTGTGCAGTGTTGGAGCAACTAGATAAATATTTGTGCATTTGACTGTGCACAGATACTACTTATGTTTTCCTGTTCTTTTGATCTGCCTTGAGGAGTCTGTGTAACTGGTTCAGACAGTGGCTATGAGACAATTGAGTGTGAATTTTAATCCCATAGTGCTCAACTGCCTGCTGGGAGACTGGAGTGGGTAAGTACAATAGTGAGTCTCGTTCTTTCCCTGCCAAGTGGTAGTCAGGAAGTTCTTCACAGGTTACTGGGTGGCTGGAGACGTCATCAATTCCTATCAAGGCATCGCAAATGAGTGAATGTCAGTTCAACAGTATAATGACAGACATTGATATTTGGATCATTCTTGTATCATATAAAATTGTAGGCAATTTAATATTCTGAAAGGGTTTTAAAAGCCCCAAGTCTCAAGACTGTCTATGATATTTAAAGGCACATTGTCAAGGTTGTTTTCAACTTTTTATTACTAAAGTTTTCAAACATATCCCAAATTAGAAGAATCCTAAAAATTCTGTCACCTTTCCCCAGTAGTTATCACTATTTTGCCAGTTTTATTTAATCATTTCTCACTCAAGTATGATAAAAATTTTTTGTAAATAGATCACTATAAATTTTAATAGTTAAGGACTTAAAAATATATTACTATATCTAAGCTTCAACAAAAATTTATCTGTCTCTTTTTTAAAAAAATTCTTGTTGTTATGTGCAATTGAGTTGCCTGTGATTCAAAGAGACCATATATGTTCAATAGCTTTGAGCCCCGCCCTGTCCTGAGAAGGTCACTGACTCTGATACACCTAATCTCATTGACCCTAATATCATGTCAATCTATCTCATCTGGGGTCTTTCTCTCCTGAGCTGTCTCTCAATCCTTCCAGGGATGAGGTCCTTCTCTAAGGACTGGTCCCTCCTGGCCATGTGCCCAAAGTATGTGAGACGGAGCTCCAAAATCCTTGCTTCCAAGGAGAAACTTATTTTCACCCTCTCCAAGTTAGACCTATTTGTTCTCCTGGCAGTCATGGTATATACAATACTTTTCTCCCATGTAAAGGCGTCAAGTTTTCTTCTATCATCCTTAGTTATTGTCCAGCATTCTGATGCATACCATGTAATCATCAGGTACACCTTAGCCTCTAGGCTGACATCATTGCTCCTCAGTATTCTGGAGAGGTCCCTGACAGCTGATTTCCTCAATGCAATTTGTCTTTTAATTTCATGACAGCTGGTGCCAAGAGTGGTATGTTTGTTCCAATCAGGACCTAAAAAAGGTGCATTCAAGCTGTGGTGCAATCCCAAAGGCACTCAGTTCAAGTCCACCAGCTTCTCTGCAGGAGAAAGTTGGGCTATCTCCCATGAGATTAACTGCCTCTGAAAACCTGCTGGAGAGCCAGTTAGGGATCAATTCTAACTCTATGGTACAGAACAACAACAACAATACTTTTATTAATGCTTGGAAGTTTTTACTCTTCCACCCCCCCCATATTTGTCTGATATATGGGAAAGTTGACTAATGAACAAGGAAGACCAAAAAAGAGTCAATAGTTTTGAATTGTGGAGTTGGAAATACCATGGACTGCCAAAAGAAAAATTGTATCTTGAAGGACATGCAAAAAGTGTGCTTCTTAGAGACAAGAATGGTGAAAATTTGTCTTACATACTTTCGGCATGTTGTCAGGAGGCACAAGTTTCTGGAAAAAGAAAAAGTGGCGGGGGGAAGTTTAGGGTCAGCAAAAGAGAGTAAGATTTTCAGTGAGATGAACTGACATGGTGACTTCAAAAATGGGGTTGTGCATGGCAGATACCATGAGGATGGTGCAGGGTGGGGCAAGGTTTGGATCTGTTGTTTGTAGGGTAGCTATGGTGGCTTGGTAATAAGGAATTGTGGTGCCAATGAGAAGATACTTGGTTTGAATCCACCAGTTTCTCTGTAGGAGAAAGAAGATGGCCTGTCTCCTCCTGGTAGATTATTACCTCTGAAAACCCGCTGAAGGGTCAGTTATGGGTTGGTTCCAACTTGACGGTACACAACAAAAATGACTCATAATCAACTTGATGGCACCTAACAAAATTTGTTTGATGACAAGAGGATCCATTTTCCCTGTTGATTATCTTCATCTTGGGCTTGCTTGATGGCTTCCCTGTAATATTGTTTAACTTGTTATTTATTGTATGTCTTATAGAATCCAAGTAACCATTTGTACAGTGCAAATGGTTAACCTGCCTCACTGCTACCCTGAAAGTTGGTCATTTGATTCTACCCACAGGCACATCAGAAGAAAGCCTTGGTAATCTACTTCTAAAAATAGGAATTCTTATACATTGTTGGTGGGATTGTGAAACGGTACAACCACTCTGGAAGGTAGTTTGTCATTTCCTCAAAAAGCTGAACATAGAAATTTCATATGAATTGGCTATTCCACTGCTTGGAATATATCCTGAGAAAATGAAAGCTGAGGCACAAATAGAAACTTGTACACCAGTGTTCATAGCAGAATTATTCACCATCACAAGAACATGGAAAGAGCCCAGATATCCAACCACAATCAAATGGATTGAGAAATTATGGTCCATCCACAGAATGGAATACTATGTAGCACACAGGAGCAATGATTTTGCAAATTATTACCTAACTAGGGAGGGACTGGAGAGCATCATGCTAAGTGAACTAACTCAGTCTCATAAAGACAAATACTGTATAAGACCATTATTGTAGAATGAGTACAAGAATCCAAGGGGGGGGGGAGCTGAGAGGTAAGGATGGGTCGAGTGGCTTAGTGGTAAGGAATTGTGCTATGATCCACGGGCATATGGTTGAAATCCACCAGCTGCTCCATGAGAGAAAGATGACCAGTCTCCTCCGGTGTGATTTACTGCCTCTGAAACCCCTCAGGAGGGTCAACTATAACTCGGTTCAAGCTTGATTTGCATAAGAGCAACACCATATTTAGAACCAAACTCTGCCTCGTAGAAAACTTAGAGAATGAAGACCCACATGGACATTAAACATTTCAGAAATAAAGTGACTCCATTTTTCAGCATAAAGGTATATTCTAACCACAGGGTAAAACACATCCTTTTTAACATGAAAATAAACCTTTAAACATTAAAAAAAAAAGGACCTGCATTCTTCATACACAGAAATATCTCAGGTTGGACATTTTGTTAAATTTCCTCCTATTCTAGTTCTCTATGCATGGACATCATTAATCTTCTGTTGTTCATCATTACAATCATTCTTCTTCAAGTATCTCAATTTCCTTATTGCCCCTTACTCTTATCACACTTATCTGATAAAATCTCAGTCCCATCTTCTCTGCACCTGTGCTGAGCATCTGAATGCTATCAGAGGAATCTAACTGAACTTACCTTAATATGATTATCTAAAGCCTCAGAGCACACCCACTATGACTGAGAAACCCTCCTATGCTTCCCCAGGACTAAGATTTCACATATTCTTTGCTCTCAAGTCACCCACAAATACTTCTTTCGCTCTCACTCAGTTGTTCTTGCCTCATATTAAGTGAAATAAAAACCTCTGGGTGATTCTAAAATGCCTGATTTTAGAGTAAACTTTTTCCAGGGTTGGGTGGTGAAAACGGTTAGTGTGCTTAGCTGCTGACTCAAACCCTGCACCCTGAAAACCCTGTGGATCACAGTTCTACTCTGACACACATGGAACTTCTGTGAATTATATTAATACAGTAGCTTTTTTTTTTTTTTTACAAAATCCAGTTTCTCTCCTTGTTCTCTGGGCCTACTTTCTCCCTTATGACCTTTTAAATATACTTATTATAGTTTACTAGATATATACTTTTGTTGGATAAAGAATTGCTTTGCTTCAAGTAATTTGACTCTTGTCCTGGGTTCTTGAGAGCTAATTCTAAAGTCTTGGAATTTCTTGAGTGACTGAAGTGTCTTTGCTATCAAGATCTCTAAACTGTACTGAGGAGTTTATGCAAATAGGTGAAGGCTGGTCTGTTCAGAAAGACTACCATCTAGTAGTATAAGAACAACTGGCCTCAGGAGGGGTTGAGGTGATGAACCAATCAATCATGCCTATGTAATGAAGTAAAAAAAAAGTACTATGAGATTCCTGGTTGGTTAATGAAATAGATTTTAGTTAGAAGGTGGTATGTCCTAAAGAAATCTTCTTGGGATCTACCCTTCTGAACCTTATCCTATGTGTAACTTATGTGTAATCTGTATCTTTTCTTACAGTAAATGTTCTTAGAAAGATTATGCTTAGCCATACATGCTCATATCCTTGAAGATATATCATGAGTCAAAAATTAAAAGCAATAATATTCCAAGTAAAGGTTCTAACAGTGGCACAAATCAAGTTACAGACGGAAGGTAGTTCTTAAAATAAAAGGCTTATTGACTAGCACTTTGTCTATTATAGTATAAAGGTTAGGAACCACAAGATGTAGAGGCTCAACTATTGTTGAATTTATTGTTCTTAAGTCCTGGACGAAATTCCATCTACCACTGGGTTGTTTTACAGCTCGGAAGTTCACATACAAGTCAGAGGTGAAGTAAGGGACTGTTTTTGAGGTTTTCTGTCAGTTCCAACAACTAAGAAATAATGAGAAGAGTTGGGACCTCAGAAGGCTTTTAGGACCAAATAATAGGCTCTTGTGCCCCTGAGAAAATGAATATACTTACCAGTAATGTTAATGCTCACCCAACTGATAACAGTGCATCTAAATTCCAAAATCCACAATATTCTATGTGTTTCCTATTGCCAAAGGGGCCCTTTAGAGTAGTGAGAGAAGATCTTCACCCTGAAACCTACAGCGTCCCTTTTCAGCAGGAAGTAGCTAAGAGAATACGCCATCCCCTTTTCCTTATGAATCAGGGTGAAGTCTCTCTCAGGGAGGAGTGATAGGGAATGGCAAAGGACACACTGACAAAGGAGATTAATCAGAACTGGTTTTGACAAGCACTGCGGCAATGGGACAATTAAAACAGACTTTTAAAGGGGGGGGAAGAGGAACAAACGGGGGGGTAGAGAAAATAGTGCAACAACGAATGCATGGAAATCCAAAATCTCTGTAAATATTCATTAAAATTAATAAAATTTAATAAAAAAAAACAAAAAAAAGATTCTGCCTAAGACTACACAATATTAATCTATATTGTTAAAAATAAAACAATAGGGATGTTGTTGTTGTTATACATAGTTGAGATGGAATTGACTCATAGCTTGCTATCCAGTGGTTTTTCAGAGATAGGAGATTGAATGGGAGCAGATTGTCTACTTTTTTCCTATGAAGCAGATGGTCGATTTGAACACAGCCTGAGTTCCTCAGACTCAGCAGAATTGCTGAAACCACTAAGTCAGCCCAGAGTACTTCTAGAGTATTTCAAGACAAGAACAAAACCATGTTTTTTAAACCTCCATTAATTAGGTTTAAATTTTAACATGTGTTGTTGTAATGTGCCATCGAGTTGCCTGCAACCTACAGTGACCCTATGTACAGCAGCTCTGAACTCTGCCCTATTTGAGTCAGTCTCACTAATTTTGACACACCAACTCCCATTGCTCCAGTTACTGCATCAATCCATATCATCTGGGGTCTTTCTCTCTTGCACTGTCCGTCTGCCCTTCTGAGCATGATGTCCTTCTCCAAGGATCACTCCCTCCTGGCCACATGCCCAAAGTATGTGAGATGGAGCTTCAAAATCCTAGCCTCCAAGGAGAGAATTGGCTTCAACCCCCCAAGATAGACCTGTTTGTTTTCTTGGCAATCCAGGGTATGTTCAAGACTCTTCTCCAACAGCACAATTTGAAGGCATTGATTCTTCTATCATCCTTCCAGCTTTCTGATGCATAGAAAGTAATCATGGAGATCATGGCCTGGATTAGACGCTAGTCTCTAGACTGACATTGTTGCTTTTCAGTACCCTGGAGAGGTCTCTAACAGAAGATTTATCTAATGTAATTTTTCTTTTTATTTTCTGACTGCTGGTGCTAAGAGTGTTGACTATGGAGCCGACCAAGCTGTATTTGTTAAGAACCTCAATTTATTAAGGTGCTGCCAATTGGCCCAGTGGTGAGAATTTGTCTTCTTGATGCTGAACTTCAATCCATATTGAGGCCTACAGTCCTTGGCCATCTCCAGCAAATGCTTCAGCTCCTCTTCAGTTTCAGCAAGCAAGGCTGTGTCATCTGCATAACATAGGTTGTTGGTAAGTCTTCTTCCAGTCCTAATGCCACATTCCTCCCCATAAAGCCCAGCTTCCCAAATTATCTATATATCTACATATAGATTGAAAAAGTATGGAGACAGGATGCATCCCTGACACACTACTTTCCTCCTTGCTCTATTCTGAAGACTGTTTTCTGGTCCAAATGTATGTTTCACATAAGCACAATCATGTGCTCTGGGATTCCTATTTTCCTCAAGGTTAGCCACAATTTGTTGTGATCCACACAGTCAAATGCCTTTTCATAGTCAATGAAACACAGACATTCTTCTGGTACTCTCTGCTTTCTGCCAAGATCCATCTGACACTGGCAGTAATGTCTCTAGTGCCACAACCTTTTCTTTTCTAAACCCATCCTGTATTTCTGGTAGTTCTCTGTCAATGTACTGTTCAAGTCTTTTCTGGATCATCAGTAGGATTTTACTAGTGTATGATATTAGTGATATTGTTTGATAATTTTCACACTCTGTTGGGTCACCGTTTTTTGGAATGGGTATAAATATGGATCTCTTCCAGTCAGTTGGTCAGGTAGTTTTCCTTCAGATATCTTGGCACAACCTAGTGAGCACACCCAGGACAGCTTCTGTTTGTTGAAATACATCAGTTGGTATTCCATCAATTCCTAAGGCTTTATATTTTGCCAAATCCTTCAGAGCAGCCTTAACTTTCTCTTTCATCATCATTGCCTCTTGTTGTTTCTTGAAAATCTTCTGTGTCAGCCAAGTCTTTTTGGTACAATGACTGTACACTCTTTTCATCTTTCAATGCTTCCTGAGTCATTCAGTATTCTACACATAGCATCCTTAAGTATTTCAACTCAAGGCTTGAATTTGTTCCTTAGTTCCTTTAGTTTTAAAAATGCTGAGGATTTTGGCCCTTTTGAGTTTGGCCCGACTCCAGCTCCTTGCACATTTTATTAAAATACTTTGCCTTGTCTTCCTGAGCTGCCCTTTGAAATCTTTTGTTCATCTCCTTAACTTCTTGATTTCTTCCCCTTGCTTTGGCTTCTCGGTGCTCTAGAGCAATATTCAGAGACTCTTCTGACATCCATTTTGGTCTTTTCTTCTTTTTCCTTTTGCATTATTCATGAACTATATTCTTTTTTTCCTGTAAATAAAGTTTTATTAAAACACAGCCACATTTATTTACTACACATTGTCAATGGCTGTTTCCCTCTTGTAACAGCAGAGCCAAGAAGTTGTTTCAGATATCCTGAGGCTGGCAATCGGAAAGCCGTACGGTTTGATTGTTATGAAAAAGTCTGCAGACCCTGGAGACTGAAAAACCCTCAAAAATGGTATGCTGCGTGAAGGCGGGGAGGGGTGTGTGTGTGTGGAGAGGATATCTATACTGTATGATATAATTTTTATGAAGTCTGTGGAAAGAAAAACCTAATCAGGTAGAAAAGAAATCAGAACGTGTTCTATCTAGGGGAGGTGCAGGGCTGCCTGGGAAGGGACAGTCGAGGACTCAGTGGGGAAGGGATACACTGGTGAGGGCTGGGTCGTACAGGAGCTCCAGAAATGCAGCTGGTAAAGTGTCTGCCTGTCAGTGATGTGGAGCTGCCAGCCACTCGGAGAACGCAAGACGGGACAGTCTCCTTCCGGAAAGATCCACCACCTAGGAAACCCTGAGAGGCACTCAGATCCTGTTCTGCGGGGTTTGGGGCTGGGTTTGGGGGCAAAGTTAAACTCAAGTGTCAGGAGTCCCGAGTGTCAGAGCTGTGGCCTGAGAGACAGGGTGGCTCTGTCCTGCAGAGCTGCCATGAACTCTAAACAACTCAACAGCTTTTTTTACTTTGGGTTCTAACTTTTTAATATACTTAATGTGTGTGCGAAAAAGAGAGAAACAGATGTCTTTCGCTGTCAGAAAGAACCAACAGATAAGTCTTGGGAAAAGTCCAGGCAGGTGTTCCTTAGAGGGAAGGTGGTAGAACGTCATCTCGCATACTTCCGGCATGTGGTCAGCAGAGGCCAGTCTCGTGAACAAGTGTTTCCTGTGTCTCGTTCCACACCTCCCTCTTCTTTCATGACCTTGTCTCCAAGGAGCAATCTGGCCGTATTTTCTCCAAGACAGACTCGTCTGTTCTTTCGGCCAGAGCACCAGGGTTATCTCTGCTGATGTCAGATGGATCCTGGCATCGATGCACTGTGTGGATTCACCGCCTTTGAGACCGATGGGACTCACAGCTGACCCTCCAGTGGGCTTCTGAGAGGCGAGGGTCTTTCTTCCTAGAAGCCACCGTGGGATTCAAACCCCCCAGAGAAGCACCCCCTCTGGGTTGGCTGTATCACTTTCCGCAGACGCCATCACCAGCACTTCCTCCTAGAGGTTCCATGAACTATATTCTTGATATCTTACCACAGTATACCCAGTCTTCATTTATTAGTGTTCAAGGACTCAAACCTGTTCCTGACTTGTTTTTAAATTTGAGGGGTGGGGGGAGACTGAATGTCAAATTTTTATTCGTGTGGATATGATATCACTTTTTTTAGCTTTAATTTGAACTTGCATATGAGCAATTGATAGTCTGTTCCACAATTAGCACCACAGCTGATAGTGAACTTCACCAATGATTCCTTCCACAGATGCAATCAATCTGATTCCTTTGTGTCCCATCAGGTGAAATCTCTATCTTCCAGCCTCTTTTTATCCTTCAGCCTCTCTGTCCTTCGGCCTCTCTTCTCTATCCTCAGCCTCTCTATCCACCTTCCTCTCTATCCTCCCCTCCCTGTCCCTCTCCTTCTCCCTCTTTTCCCATATCCTCTTTACTCTCCATCCTCCTGCCTCTCTATCCTACAGCCTCTCTATTGACCTTCCTCTCTATTCCCCTTCCTTTTTTCTTCCCTTCCTCCGGTCCTTCCTCCCCTCCGCCCTTCCTCCTTTGCTTTTTATCATCCTTTTTTCCATCTTCCTTACTTTCTATCTTCCTTTTTACCTATCGTCTTTTCTTTCTATCCTTTTTAAATTATACTCATAGCAGGGTAATGAGGATGGCACAGGATAGGGAAGGGTTCAGATTAATTGTTCATAGCATTATTATGACTTGAATGGCACATAACAACAAATGTATCTTTTTTATTTTGACACACTCCTTTTTTATTAACATGGTTACACTTCAAAGGTTATTATGTGAAAATTATGTTATTATGTGAAAATAAGCATTATGCAGAAATGAAAGATGCCTACATCACTAACAAACTGCTAAATTATATTATTAAATAATGGTCAAATTACATCGTTGCATAACTACCAGAGTATTGAGAATCATGACCCAGCTAAATTGATAACATGACTTTAGCCATCATGGCTAAAGTTCTCATCTCACATTTTAGAACATCCATTGTTCTCAGACTACATCATTAAAGTGCACAGTAGGCAGACTGTAGATTTTTTAGTGTTGTAATAAATGTGAAATATTGACTAACTAAATAGTTGATAAATGAGGAGTAGCTGTATTTCATTTATTTCTATTTTCATGTGATATGGAATTTATATATCTTTTACAAAATCTACTAGTGATTGTCTTTATTAAAAAGATTTTCTTTTGCATCCTGAAAATGTTATCATTTGTCCTCATCCTACATTAAATGTTCATTTTACTGCACCATGTTCCTGTTCACTACTTGCTTTTGTTGATAAGTTGTTATTGTTAAATTATATAATTTGTCTTAAGTTATCATTTAAAATTGCATGTTTTATTTTTCAGACTTTTATCATTTGTTTTTGGGTTTCTATAGGTATTTATTGAAAATATTTAATAAATTGTTTGAACTTAACTCACACTGACGTGATTTCAGTTGTGAATATTACTTTTTTTTACTAATTAACTTTCTCAGGCTTGCGATCTTACTTTAGTTTTTCTTTTTCTCTACTGGGAGGCATTATCAAGTTTTATAAGAACAGTATACAACTGGAATACATTATAAAACATTAGGTATTTTTTTTAAATACTTATTTCCTGTGGCCTGACTTAAAAAAGCTTCTTCTTAAGCCTTTTTTGGTATGAATATGAAATTAAGTGTTACGTAGGAATATAAATTATCCTGATTTTGTTCCTTTGTTGTTGTTAGGTGCTGTCAAGTTGAGTACAACTCTTATGACCCTTCATAGTGACCAGTTTTTTTCCCCCAAAATGAATGTCTACAGATATCTTTAAATTGAAAAATAGTTTTAGAATGTTCTAAAGTGATTTTTTAATAGTTTTTAATTTTAGAATAGTTCTCAAAACCTATTTTTTAGAATAATTTATTATTTATATATCTGTGTATTCTCTGGATCATGGTGAATACTTTAGTTCTCTATTATTAGGACTTTCCTCAGCCCTACACATTGTATTTTTAAAATTATTTTTTAACATGGCTTTTAATAACTTAGTATTCTTGGTAAGAAAAACAAAGTCTTACACATCACTGCTTCTTTGACTTTTACTTTAAGACAGTACTTCTGAAAGTAGGTCTTTATAAAACTTACCAAATTTGCTATGATAACAGTCTAGTTTTTATTGGCTCCACTCTCTATCCTTAACATTTATATTCCCTTCTTCCAAGCCCTTCTTTGTGTCCATCATTCCCTATAGTAGTATGTTATACTTTCTTTCCGAAATCTCAGTTTTATGTTCTTTAACTGATCTGCCATGAGTTGACTTTAACCTGTTTACCACAGTGACTCTTTCAGAAGGTACATCTTCTAGTGGCCTATTGAAAGACTCAGTTTTCCCAAATGATACTCTGATTCTTTCCATAGACAGTTTTCAAAGGTGAGCTCTATCTCTGAGAGTATATTTGTTCCTTTTTCACTTATTTCTAAATATTGCTTATAACACTCTAAGCTCTTCGTTTATTTCCTTCTTTCTTATAAGGAAAGATATATTCAGATTTGGTTGTATGTCTTAGACACGTGAATGCTTTCTTTTATCTTTCTCTGATGTACACTATTTTCAGATCCATCTTGAAATACAATGTTGTGAATGACAGGATAATAGCCATATGTATACAAGGAAATCCTGTTAATACCATCATCATTTAAATACATGTACCAACAACCAGAGTCAAAGAGGAGGGAATAGATGATTTCTACCAACTTTTGCAGTCAGTAATCAATTGAACATGCAACCAGGTTGCGCTAGTAATAATGGGTGACTAGAACGCAAAAATTGGGAATGGAGAGGAAGGATCAGTAGTCGGAAAAGAAGGGCTTGATGACAGAAATTAGAATGGAGAGAAAATGACAGAATTTTGTACAGCCAATGAATTATTCATTGCAAATACCTTTTATATAAATGGTGACAATATACATGGACCTCACCTGATGGCCTGCACAGGAATTGGATTGACTATATCTGCTGAAAGAATTGTTGGAGAAGTTCAATGTAAGCTGTGAAAACTAGGCCAGGTGCTGACTGTGGAATAGACCCTCAACTGCTCATGTGCAAGTTCTAACTGAAGCTCAAGACAATGAAATCAAATAAAGAACAATGTGGCATCAGGGCTGGAGGAAGAGTCAACAATATGAGTTATGATACCACTTTGCTTGCAGAAAATGAAGACGTCATGAAGCACTTGCTGCAGAAGATTAAAAAAAACCCTATAATTTTAATACAGGTTGTATTTAAACATTAAAAAACAAAAATACTGACCACTGGACCAAAAGGCAATATCATGGTAGATGGAGAAAAGGCTGTCAATTATTTAATTTTGCTTAGATTCATAATCAACCTCCATAGTGACAACAGTCAAGAAATCAAAAGATATGTTGCACTGAGAAAATGTGCTGTTAAAATTCTATTTAAAGTAATAAAGAACAAGGATCTTAGTTTAAGGACTAAGGTGCCTCTCATCCAGGCCACAGTATCTTAAATTGCTTTATCTATATAAATGTGTGAAGTTGGACAATGAATAAGGATGACTCAAGAAGAATTGTGATGTTGGCAAAAAGTATTTGCTATCTTATATATTGGCAAAAGAACAAGCAAATCTACCTTGGGGGAAGAACAACCAGAATGTTCCTTAGAGACAAGAATGGTGAAATTTCATCTCATATACTGTGAGCATGTTGTCAGTAGGGTGGCAGTTCCAACGTCCCCTCAGTCTCATGTCAGATCCCTAGTTCTCTGCTGTGGCTGCAACAGCTATTGCTCCCACAGGACCTGGCCTAACTGATGCAAGAATTCTTGGTCCTGAAGGATGCATTACGTTCTCTTGCTTTTTCTCTGTTAGTAGTGCAGTTCCTCTCTTTCTGCTACTAGATCTGCTCAATTCCATTTCAAGACTAGCTAATTCTCTTGTGGATTCATGAGACTAGCCAATTCCCTTCTGGATAGGCTATAACGTGCCTTATTTGCATATTGTCAATCATCCACATGGCAAAGTAAATTAATGAATAGGGAAGCCATTTTGAACGATAATCCCTTAACCCAATAGGTGAAGTGTTCTCAACTCTTTAAACAGTGATTCTCACTGAAAGCAATTTTGCATAATTTAAAAACCATTCTTAGCTTGCAAAGACCTACAACAACAAGCGGAGTGGGATTTGTGACTTGAGGACTCGGTTTATTGGCCAAAGCACACCGATTATTGTTGTTAGGTGTCACTGAGTTGTTTACTACTTACAGCCACATTATGAACTACAGATCTGAACTATCCTGCACTATCCTTATAATTTTAGATATACTCCAACCCACTGTTACAGTCACTGTGTCAATCCATCTCCTCGGAGGTCTTATTCTCCTTCTCTGAGCCTCCACCTTTCCCACCATGATGTCCTTTTCTAAGGACTGACCCCTCTTAGCAACATGCCCAAGGTATATGAAAAGAAGTTTCACCATCCTTGCCTCTAAGGAGCCCCTCCTTTGCACCTTTCAAGTCTGTAACAACTTTCTCATAGTATTTTTTTCTCAAAGTTATCATTGAGAACTTGCTTCTTCTTTCATTAAGGAAATAGAAGCAATCATACAAGCTCTTCCAGACACTCCTGCCACTTTTCTTTCCATCATGCTCATATTCTCTCTTCCTTGTCCTTAGCTACAGTTAAGGAGCTCTCTGAGCTTCTGAGGGAATCCTGTCCCTCTAGTTTGCTGTTTTCTATTGCTTTTCACTTATTAAAAAAATGTTTCTCCAATGATTCTCTTCACATTCTTTAAAGCATTAAAATTTATTATTTCTTTCTTATCAGTGAGCTAACATGCTATGATTTCTCCCATCTCGTAAAATCCCTCCTTTTTCTTCATTTGCCTTCCTTTCATCTATACTACTTTCTCTCCTTATTATAAACTCCATGAATATTAATTATGAGTTAACTCCATGAGTTAATTATATAGGTTAATTCCATTTTTCTCTCTCACCATTTCCTCTTTTAAATAATAGTTTTAGGCATTGAAGTAAAGGCTATTGGCATTAGTTTATTAATTTCAAATCAGACTTATACCAGGATAAAACTGCTTCATCAAATGCCATACCTATGATTTTTAAATTTTTTTCTGTTTTTTTAATTTTAATTTTATGTTAGTTTTTTGGATTACCCAGAGACTCCAGTGCATTCTTAAAGGACTTTATTATGTACAAAACTTTATGTAAATATGGTTTTCTATATCATATGCTTTCTGTTAAGACTATTATAACCACCTGATTTCAAATAATGATAAAATTAGATGGTTGCATACTTACAGTATTTATACTATAAGAGCTCTAGAAGGTTAACAGGTGACTCTGCATTTAGAAAATTTATGTTTGCTGAAAAATTAAGATGAAATGTAATCTTTTGTCATATACCTCCTGTTGTTTTAAAGATAGTTTTATTTTGTTGTTGGGAATATACACAGCAATAACATTAAAGTGTCTAACCATACGATTCAGTGCTATTGATTACATTCTTTGGGTTGTACAAGTATTCTCTACATCCAAGTGAGTACTGCATTGAAACAGATGAGAGAGAGAGAGAGAGAGAGAGAGAGAGAGAGAGAGAGAACAGTTTAAAAGCAATATATGATTGGGTATTATGGTCATGACAAAAGTCCAGAATGAAGGTTGCATAGTGGAGTGTACTCGGGGAGGGGAAAGATTGTATACCAATGAAGGAATTTTTCTTTTACTTTTTTTTT